>NW_024070186.1:99464076-99778366 GCF_014754425.2 Oryx dammah
TTTTTCAGGCAAAAATACTGGAATGGGTTGCCATTTCCTACTCCAGGGAATCTTCCCGACTCAGGGATTGAACCCATGTTTCTTGTGTCTCCTACACTGGCAGGCAGATTCTTTACCACTGTGCCACCCAGGAAGCTCCCTTATTGGAAAAGCCATAGTTTTGACTATACAGACCTTTGTCAGTAAAATGATGTCTCTGCTTTTTAATATGCTAGGTTTGTCACAATTTTTCTTCCAAGGAGCAAGCACCTTTTAATTTTATCATCTATATTGATTTTGGAGTCCAAGAAAATAAAATTTGCCACTGTTTCCACTTTTTCCCTATTTGCCATGAAGTGATGGGACCAGATGCCATGATCTTAGTTTCTGAATGTTGAGTTTTAAGCCAGCTTTTTCACTCTCTTCTTTTATGCTCATCAAGAGACTCTTTAGTTCCTCTTCAGTTTCTGACATTAGAGTGGTATCATCTGCATATCTGAGATTGTTGATATTTCTCCTGGCAGTCTTGATTCAAGCTTGTGATTTATCCAACCCAGAATTTTACATGATGTACACTGTATATAAGTTAAATAAGCAGGGTGACAACATACAGCCTTGAGGTACTCTTTTCCCAATTTTGAACCAGTCTGTTTTTCCATGTCCAGTTCTAACTGTTTCTTCTTGACTTGCATTCAGATTTCTCAGGAGGCAGATTAGGAGGTCTGGTATTCCCATCTCTTTAAGAATTTTCCACAATTTGTTGTGATCCAGAAGTCAAAGGCTTTAGCAGAGTCAATGAAGCAGAAGTGGATATTTTTCTGGAATTCCTTGGTTTTTCTCTGACCCAATAAATGTTAGCAATTTGATCTCTGGTTCCTCTGCCTTTTCTAAACCTAGCTCGTACATCTGAAAGTTCTCAGTTCAAGTACTGTTGAAGCCTAGCTTGAAGGATTTTGAGCATTACCTTGCTGGTATGAGATAAGCACAATTGTATGATAGTTTGAACATTCTTTAGCATTGCCTTTCTTTGGGATTGGAATGAAAATTGATTTTTTCCAGTCCTGTGGCCATCTCTGAGTTTTCCAAATTTGATAGCATATTGAATGTGGCACTTTAACAGTATCATCTTTTAAGATTTTAAATAACTCAGCTGGAATTCTATCACCTCCAATAGCTTTGTTCATAATAATGCTTCCTAAAAGTTCACTTGAGTTCACACTCCCAGATGTCTGCCTGTAGGTAAATGACCACACCGTCATGTTTATCTGTGTCTTTAAGACTTCTGTGTATTCTTGCCACCTCTTCCTAATCTCTTCTGCCTCTGTTAGGTCCTTACCATTTCTGTCCTTTATCATGCCCATTCTTGCATGAAATGTTCCCTTGGTATATCCAGTTTTTCTTGAAGAGATCTCTAATCTTTCCCATTCTATTATTTTCTCTATTTCTTTGTATTGTTCACTGCAGAAGACTCTCTTGTCTCTCCTTGCCATCTCTGGAACTCTGAAATCAGTAAGGTATATCTTTTCTTTTCTCCTTTGCTTTTGGCATCTCTTCTTTTCTCAGCTATTTGTAAGGCCTTCTCAGACAACCATTTTGCCCTCTTGCATTTCTTTTTCTTGGGGATGGTCTCGATCCCTGTCTCCTGTACAATGTCACGAACTTCCTTCCATAGTTCTTCAGGCAGTCTATCAGATCTAATCCCTTGAATTTATTTGTCACCTCCTCTGTATAATCATAAGGGATTTAACTTAGTTCATACCTGAATGGTCTAGTGATTTTCCCTACTTTCTTCAATTTAAATCTGAATTTTGCAATAAGGATCTCATGATCTGAGCCACAGTCAGCTCTAGGTCTTGTTTTTGCTGACTGTATAGAGCTTCTCCATCCTGGCTGCAAAGAATATAATGACTCTGATTTCGGTATTGACTATTTGGTGATGTCCATGTGTAGAGTCATGTCTTGTGTTGCTGGAAGAGGGTGTTTTCTACATCCAGAGTGTTCTCTCACCAAAACTCTATTAGCCTTTGCCCTGCTTCATTTTGTACTCCAAGGCCAAACTTGCCCATTTTTCCAGGTATTTCTTGTCTTCCTACTTTTGCATTCCAACCCCCTGTGATGAAAAGAACATCATTTTTTGTGTGTGTTAGTTCTAGAAGGTCTTATAGATCTTCATAGACTGTTTGAGTACAGCTTCTTCAGCATTAGTGTTTGGGGCATAGACTTGGATTACTGTGATGTTGAATGGTTTGCCTTGGAAATGAACTGAGGTCATTCTGTTGTTTTTGAAGTCACACACAAGTACTGCATTTCATACTCTTTCGTCAACTATGAGGGCTACTCCATTTCTTCTAAGGGATTCTTGTCCACAGTAGTAGATATAATGGTCATCTGAGTTAAATTCACCCCTTCCTGTCCATTTTAGTTTGCAAGAATACTGGAGTGGGTAGCCATTCCCTTCTCCAGGGGATCTTCTCAATCCGGGGATTGAATCCAAGTCTCCTGCATTGCAGGAAGATTAGTTACCATCTGAGCCACCAGGGAAGCCCTTTCTTTGATTCCTAATCAACCATAATTAATTTGGTACCTACTCATGATGATCTAGGCTTGTAAGTTAATACATAATGAAATCTTCTTGAACAGATTTTACAAACATGACTAACATATATTTAAGTATGTAGAAAAAGTACATGATATAAATCCATAGCTGAAAATATCCTTCTACTTGTTGATAAAATTCTGTTCTTTAATATTTATGAAATTTTTCCCTCCTTAAACAATTTTTTTCCCTCTGTAGGTCTTTCTAGAAGCCTCGTCAGTTTAATTAATGGAGAAAGTCTGATGACCTCTGTAATGTCTTTAATTACATTTACTGTTATTGTGAATATTGACCTTAGCTTGCACAAAAATACAGTCCAGGCCTTAGGTAAGTATCTATTTTTTCTTAATTTTTTAAATTCCAAAAGTCGACAAGCAATAAATGCTGGAGAGGGTGTGGAGTAAAGGAAAGTCTGTTACACTGTTGGTGGGAATGCAAACTAGTACAGCCACTATGGAGAACAGTGTGGAGATTCCTTAAAAAACTGGAAATAGAACTGCCTTATGACCCAGCAATCCCACTGCTGGGCATACACACCAAGGAAACCAGAATTAAAAGAGACATGTGTACCCCAATGTTTGTCACAGCACTGTTAATAATAGCCAGGACATGGAAGCAACCTAGATGTCCATCAGCAGACGAATGGATAAGAAAGCTGTGGTACATATGCACAATGGAGTATTACTCAGCCATAAAAAGAATACATTTGAATCAGTTCTAATGAGGTGGATGAAACTGGAGCCGATTATACAGAGTGAAGTAAGCTAGAAAGAAAAACACCAATACAGTATACTAATGCATGTATATGGAATTTAGAAAGATGGTAACAATAACCCTGTATACAGCAAAAGAGACACAGATGTATAGAACAGTCTTTTGGACTCTGTGGGTGAGGGAGAGGGTGGGATGATTTGGGAGAATGGCATTGAAACATGTATAATATCATATAAGAAACACATCACCAGTCTAGATTCGATGCAAGGTGTAGGATGCTTGGGGCTGGTGCACTGGGATAACCTGGAGGGATGGTGTTGGAGGGAGGTGGGAGAGGGGTTCGGGATTGGGAACACGTGTACACCCGTGGTGGATTCATGTTGATGCGTGGCAAAACCAATACAATATTGTAAAGTAAAATAATAATAATAAAGAAAGAAATAAAAAATAATGAATAAAAAAATAAAATAAGAATCCCATATTTTCTGAAATCTTAATTTCTTAAAACTAGAATACTGTATTTTCTGACCTCTGACATGGATTTTATAATACCAAAATTACACTTATCCAAATATAATCATATTAGTATAATTATTGGCCATTTACAAAGAAGTAACAAACATCCCTTATTTAATATTGGTTATGGTTTTATTGTGAGGCTAAGTTGGGACTTTTCATGAGGACGCCTATAGAAGCAACATTCCTCAGACCTAGACTGAACCAGAATTATTGATAACAAGAATGAGAGAATTTTTTTTATCTGCCTAAGATGAACTCAAAAGATGAGTTGAGTAGGGAATCCACCAGTACCAAGGGGAGGTGTCTTCTCTTCCCTTCACTCTGTGACTATCTCCCTGCAGGCAACACAGAAAGCTGTCAGCTCAGGGAGAAAGTGTGAGTTATATGACCATCTCCAGGGCCTGAGCACAGTGCTTGTAAGCAGAGAGATTGTCAAATGTCTAGAAGTTCATTTGCGACATTCAAATAGTCCTGAACAGTGCGTGCTTTGTCCTTTATCGTGTGTACGTGCATGCATGTGTATATAAGGTGAGTGATGTGTGCACACTGTAATGAGTGATTATAAAGTATACAGATGAGTAATTATGACTCAGGACAAAAAATAGAGTTGTCAGCACTCCGGTGAGCATTTTATATGCCCCTTTCTAATCAAAACCACATCCATTCAGTAGTTTAGAGTGTAGTCTCAACAAAGTTGGAAATAAAGAAGTTATAACTGACACCACAGAAACACAAAGGACCATAAGAGACTACTTATTACAGGCAACTATATGCCAGTAAAATGGACAACCTAGAAGAAATGGACAAATTCTTAGAAAGATACATTCTCCCAAGATTGAACCAGGAAGAAATTGAAAATATGAAGAAACCAACTACAAGTATTGAAATTGAATCTGTGATTTCAAAAACCAAAGAAACAGAAGGCCAAGACCAGATGGCTTCACAGGTGAATATTATGGGACATTTAGAGAAGAATTAACACCTATCCTTTTGAAACTATTTCAAAAAATTACAGAGGAAAGTACACTTCCAAACTTACTCTGCAAGACCACCATCACCCTGATACCAAAATCAGACAAAGATACTACAAAAAAGAGAAAATTACAGGCCAATATCACTGATGAACATAGCTGCAAAAATCTCAGCAAAACACTAGCAAACCAAATCAAGCAATACATTACAAAGGTCCTATACCATGACCAAAAGTGGGATTTATCCCACAGGAATGCAAGGATTTTTCAATATTGGTAAATCAATCCATGTGATACACATTAACAAATTGAAGAATAAAAACTGTATGATCATCTCAAAAGATGCAGAAAAAGCTTTTGATAAAACTCAACATCCATTTATGGTAAAAAAAAAAAAAATTCTCCAGAGACAATCTCATTTACCACCATATCAAAAAGAATAAAATGTCTAAGAATAAATCTAACTAAGGAGACAAAGACTTGTACTCTGAAAATTATAAGAAAGAAACTGAAAATGACACAAGTAGATGGAAAGATAAAACAAATTCTTGGATTGGAAGAGTCAATATTGTCAAAATAACTATGCCACCCAAGACAATCTACAGATTCAATGCAATGCATATCAAATTACCAATGGTATTTTTCACAGAACAGAACAAATTTTTTTTTTCATTTGTTTGAAAACTCAAAGACGTTGAAAGCAACTTTGAGAAAGGAAAATGGAGCTGGAGGAATCAGCTCTCTGACTTCAGACTATACTACAAGCCTACAGTAATCAAAACAGTATGGTACTGGCATACCATACCAGAAGACTAATCCTTGCCCAATAGAATCACCTTCAGTTCAGTTCAGTTCAGTCACTCAGTCGTGTCCAACTCTTTTCGATCCCATGAATCACAGCATGCCAGGCCTCCCTGTCCATCACCAACTCCCGGAGTTCACTCAGACTCATGTCCATCGAGTCAGTGATGCCATCCAACCATCTCATCCTCTGTCGTCCCCTTCTCCTCCTGCCCCCAATTCCTCCCAGCATCAGAGTCTTTTCCAATGAGTCAACCCTTTGCATGAGGTGGCCAAAGTACTGGAGTTTCAGCTTTAGCATCATTCCTTCCAAAGAAATCCCGGGGCTGATCTCCTTCAGAATGGTCAACACTGAAATCAGATTGATTATATTCTTTGCAGCCAAAGATGGAGAAGCTCTATACAGTCAACAAACACAAGACCAGGTGCTGACTGTGGCTCAGATCATGAACTCCTTATTGCCAAATTCAGACTTAAATTGAAGAAAGTAGGGAAAACCACTAGACCATTCAGGTATGACCTAAATCAAATCCCTTATAATTGTACAGTGGAAGTGAGAAATAGATTTAAGGGCCTAGATCTGATAGATAGAGTGCCTGATGAAGTATGGAATGAGCTTCGTGACATAGTATAGGAGACAGGGATCAAGACCATCCCCTTGGAAAAGAAATGCAAAAAAGCAAAATAGCTGTCTGGGGAGGCCTTATAAATAGCTGTGAAAAGAAGAGAAGCAAAAAGCAAAGGAGCAAAGGAAAGATATAAGCATCTGAATGCAGAGTTCCAAAGAATAGCGAGAAGAGATAAGAAAGACTTCTTCAGCAATCACTGCAAGGAAATAGAGGAAAACAACAGAATGGGAAAGACTAGAGATCTCTTTAAGAAAATTGGAGATACCAAGGGAACATTTCACACAAAGAATCACCTTACTCATGTCTTTCTCAAGAGAGCTGGTCCAGGTCGTGGACAACTACCCAACTTGGGCATAAGAAGCACCTACTTTCACCCTTGTTTTTTGTATCCAATTAGTTTACTCAAACCATAGCAATTTGGAATATCTGTTGTGATCCTAGAACCCCAGTTTAGCATAGCAAGGTACATCCTCTTTAAATGCTTCATGTAACCTTTCTGTGGTGTGTGGGAAAACCAAACTACATAGAATATTTTCCAAAATGCAGCATACAAAACGAGGTGACAGAATACAGTACTCAGAGAGTTTTTTACCATAAAACCTGTTGCAGATATGGCCTTCCCATAGATGACTGGAGTGAGGAAAAAGGAAATGTTTATATTCAAAGGCATCTTAAAAGCTCAAAACCCATCTTTGGGGGAAACTGAGAAATGTAAAGCGTAGTCATACATGCTCATCAGAAGGATCAAAGTCCAACCTCTATACCTGATCTAGTATTATGTGCAAGCTGCTCAGTGATGTCCAGCTCTTTGCAATCCCATGGACTGTAGCCCATCAGGCTCCTCCGTCAATGGAATTCTCCAGGCAAGAATCCTAGAATGGGTTTCCATTCCGTTCTCCAGGGGATCTTCCCAACCCAGGTAGTGAACCCAGGCCTCCTGCATTGCAGGTAGATTCCTTACTATCTGAGCCACAAAAGAAGCCTGATCTAGTGTTATACCAGGTCCCATTTAAGATAGTAAATACCATTCATATTAGTGAGTCCAAGCTTACTCTGCTCACCACATAAATAAATCCAAAAGACAGGTATTGAGGCAAGGAATATGACTATATTTAGAAAGCCAGCTGACTGAGAAGATGGCAGACTAATGTCTCAAAATAACCATCTTATCAGGGTCTTGATGCCAGGTTCTTTTACAGGACAGGAGTAGGGGGAGGTAAGGGGTAAAGTAAAAGGCCATTAATCTTACAGATATCTCCTGGAATGGCTAGCCTCAGGGAGTGAATGTGTCCATTTTTTCTTTCCTGTAGCCATCCACCAGTGGACAGGGTCCTGAACAAAGGCATTTTGGTTTAACATTCAGGCAGAGAGGCAGGGTTCCCTGAGGCAGGCCCCTCTGTGTGAACAGTATCCTTTTAAAAATACAAGTAGTGGGAAGCAATGGTTAAGGTTAAAGAAACAGATCCAACATGGAGTCAATTCTTCCCTATAGCAATCACAGAATTTCAGGGAACTTTATCAGAGATGATATCCACAATATAATCAAAAGAATTTGCTATTCATTGAGGAGTGAAAAATAAAAAAGAGACAAAGAAAAGTACTTATGTGGAAGATAATTCATTCAATAACCCAACAATTATTTGTTGATATGTACTATGTGATAGCTCCTATTGTAGGCCCTGATGTTTCAGCCATGAACATAACTGTTCTTGCTTTTGTAGAGCTTGCACCTCACAATTCTGACAGTAATCAATGTAATAGAATTTTGCTTTTGTTTAGGTTTCAGAGGAGTAAAACCTGTTAAGTAATCACTCTTAAAATAGTAATAGTAACAACTACAATAAAACAGAAGGTCTGCTCTAGGATGAAGAGAACAATGAACTTATTTTCTTCACCATTCAGACTTTCTCTGAATTTTTAGTAGAAGAATTCCTATGTTTGATAAGTTTTACTGGTATTTTACTTATCCATTGGCATAATTGTGAAGCTGTAATTTTCCTAGTATTGTATTGTATTGTTTGGTCACTCAGTCGTGTACGACTCTTTGTGACCCCATGGACTGTAGCATGCCAGGCTTCCCTGTCTTTCACCATCTCCTGGAGCTTGCTCAAACTGAGGTCTGTTGAATCAGTAATGCCATCAACTATCTCATCCTCTATTGTCCCCTTCTCCTCCTGCCTTCAGTCTCTCCCAGCATCACTGTATTTGCTAATGAGTTAGCTCTTCGCATCAGGTGGCCAAAGTATTGGAGTTTCAGCTTCAGCATCAGTCCTTCCAATGAATATTCAGGATTGGTTTCCTTCAGAATTGATTGGTTTGATCTCCTTGCAGTCCAAGGCACTCTCAAGAGTCTTCTCCAATACTGCAGTTTCCTAGTAATCATTATTTTATAACTTGTAATTATTTAAACAGTGTTGCTATATCTTTGAAAGTGTTAGTCTTTCAGTCATGTCTGACTCTTTGAGACCCCATTGTCTGTAGCCCACCAGGTTTCTCTGTCCATGTAATTCTCCAGGCAAGAATACTGGAGTGGGTAGCCATTCCCTTCTTTAGGGGATTTTCCCAACACAGAGATCAAAGTCAGGTCTCCTGCATTGCAGGCAGATTCTTTACCATCTGAACCACCAGGGAAGCCCAGAGTCACCAGAGAAGCTCTACTGTATCTTTGAAGTGAGCATGTTTCATAATAGGAAAAAACAAGAAGAGTTACTATACTCAGAGTTCTTACCTTTTCCTTCTTGTATGTTAGAAGTTTAAGAACATTGTAAGAAATAATGGATTTGCTTTGAGGCATTTCCTGGCCTAGTAAATCCATCCAGTAAATATTTTATTCTTTAAGAGCTCTTTTTCTTTTTTAAAAGAGAAAGCATCTTTTAAACTTGGTCTTTTAACTCCAGTTCTTTGCATCTTCTGAAACCAGTGTCAGCTCCAGCATATGTTTCATTTATAGGAGGCGCTGGATTCCTAAAATTATCACCATAGTCAACCCCATACCTAGATTGGACAGGACCTAGAGTCATTCATAAAATTCTCTCAAGTTCACACTATCCCTACAAGTGTTAAATTTTTCTGCTTGGCACATCTAGAAACCATGGCTCGCTCTCAGTCATAGGAATGAGACTAGATAGAGAAGGAATTTCTATAACCTCAGGAATCTTAACAGTGCTATCTCTACCAGTGGACATCTATGATCAAAGATTCATAAAAGGATTCTTTCTCCTTCATTTTACTACCTCAGAGCACTGTTCTGGGATTTACTTCCCCAAATTTAGCCTTGTTTTTTGATGTGGTTGCTATTGCTGTTTTCTGTTGGCCATTCCTTGTTTTGGTTTTGTTCTTGCTCTTCACATATTCTATTGAAGTTGACCCTTCAGGCTTTCCTGCACCTAAGACCCACTTTCATCTGTGATTTAAAACTTTTCTCCTTTGTTCCTAACCCTACAAAGATGAGAAGGACTTCCTCATCCACTGAAAATGCCCGATTCCAGCAATCAATGCCCTCACGAGTTTAGGCTTCCTGTTTACCTGGGAAGTGCATCATAATGACTGTTGAAAGAAATTTGGCAAAATATAACAGTATCAGTAAAGGCTCAACTATCCTTTAGTGTAGTAATTCCACTTCTGGGGCCTAAGGAAGTAATCAGAGAAGTACAAAAATTTATGTATAGAAATATACATCACAACATTGCTTATCAGGAGAAAAACTGGAAACAATGAAATGTCCAGTAGTAAGGAACCAATCGGATTGGTTTGGCAGGCCAATACAATACAGGAGATTCACTTAGCTGTGACCCAGAGGCATTCCCTTTTTTTTTTTTTTTTTAATTTCTTGTGTATATAATTTTAGACGTAGATTCTAAATTCCATGAAGTTAGAGAGCTTGTACTTCTTATTCATTATTGTTTTTCCAAAATGTATTACACATTTTGGCACTAAATAAATATGTATTCCTGAATGGGGACTTAAAAAGCTCTTAAACTAAACTGATCAAATTTTATCAATTTAATTGTGACTTTTGACATTTGAAAAGAAACTCTTTCAACTTAAGAATAAGAAAATACCCTACATCTATCCCAAAGGCTATGAACTATTTTAAAAGATAATGTCAGAAACATAAGTTGATCCAGATTATCATTTAAAATTAAAAGCACATAAATTCTATTAATTATTTTTTTATTTATTCCCTTTTCTTTCAGCCTATATCATCATGAAAGAAATTTGGTTACATCTTATAGTAAGTTTCTCATTTGGAATTGTTAGTTCAAAACTGATTCAACTATGGATGTCTACTGTTTTTGGAGAGGATGTCAATCATATAAGTCTCAGCTTTTCATTTCTGTACCTCATCTTTTATATTTGTAAGTAAGGGGACTATGCCTAATATTAAATAATATAAAAAGGTTCAAATTAAAGATATAAAGATGTGGGAAATATTTACCAGGTGAAATCAAAAACAAAAACAAAGAAACCACCATGCAACTGATCTAGAAGGAATATTTTTGTAAATAATTTATCAAAAGACATTAAAAATATTAATATGTATACAATAGGAAACAATGTACCAAGGTATATAAAGACAATTATAATAAGAGAAACTTGACAAAATCATACTTACAAGGAGAAACTTTAACAGGCCTTTGCTAAATAATTTCATAACCAATTGGATTAAAAAAATGACTATGGCTATGATTTATATAAAAACTTAAATGCTTGGCTCCCAAGATATATAGAGTTTTATCTTCCAAAACAGAATGCTTATTCTTTACACGTACCTATGGGCATTAACAGAAATCAACTAGACTAGAAGAACATATCAATAAAATTTCAAACATTATTCAACTACAGTTCAATTAAATGCTTATTTCAAAAGGAAGATCTTTAAAAATGAATATTCTAACTGGTTGAAATTGGAAAAAAAATGTTCTTGGTAACTCTTAGATCAAGAAGGTAATAAAAATAGAAGCTACAGATCAAGGAAGGCTAATATTAAAAATTCTGTCACATTGCTAATCCATTTACCACAACTCCCCTCTCACAGAGGTACAGCAGACAATGATAACCATATCACTGTTTCCTGATACTGCCTCAGAATCACTTTCCATTCAGCCCTTTAGATAGCTCTACAAATGATTTGAAGTTGGCATGTGTGATAATACCAACTTCCCAACTGACTCGATATTTTTCCATTACATTTAAGAATAAGACAATGTTGCCTAGCCTCATATCCATGATTAAAAATAATTCTGGAAGCTCTAGTTAATATAGTAAGAAAAAAAATAAAGGTTATACATATTTTAAAGAAAAAATGGTTACATTAGTCACAACATTTTAGAGTATATAAAAACCCAAGAGACTTAACTAGTAAACTAAGATAGCAAGGCTCTTTAATGGTTTGATAAAAGATAAATATTTTAAAAATTAATAAATCAAATAACATTGTTACAAACCAGCAGTAATTAGTTACAAGGGCTTCCCAGAGGCTCAACAGGTGAAGAATCCACCTGCAATCCTGGAGACACAGGAGAGGCAGTTCTCTCCCTGGGTCAGGAAGATCCCCTGGAGAAGGAAAGGGCAACCCGCGCCAGCATTCTTGCCTGGAGAATCCCACGAGAAAGGAGCCTGGCAGGCTGCAGTTCACAGGGTCAGAAAGATCTGGACACAACTGAAGCGACTGAGCACACACACAGACAACTAGTATAAAACACAATGAACAGGGATTCTCTTTACATTGACAAAAAGTTAGGAAATATCAAGGAATAAACTTAACAAAAGTGTGGACCCAAACAGAAAACTACACAAGTTTTCTGAGAAGTAAAAACTTTTTTGTAGAAATGCTAGAGCAACAGAATTCATTGTTTTCATGTCTGAGAAAGGAAAGGCATAACACAGATATTTGAGGTTTCCAAACCAATCTGGATTTAAGCCAATTACAATCTAATTAATTCATTACAGAATCCGTTAATGAATTAATAAATAGTGACAAAATGATCCGCCAGTACAAATGCATTCACTATGCACTACCTTGTACATACCTAAACCCACAAAACATATATTTCAGCAAATATAATTTCTTTTAACATCATCAAGTAAGAGTAACCTCAAGATTAAGGGTTAAAATAAATGATGAGAAACCTTCTTAGGTTATACTATATGGGTGAATGTTATTAATATAACTGTTCTAGAAATTATATGAAGTTCCAAAAAAATCTGATACATCCTGATACAATGTTATTATAATTCTAATTATCCTAAAATGTTGTATGTCACAGAAATAACTAAATTTCTTGTAACAACGCCATTGTAATAAATTCTCATCTGATCTTTAACCATTAAAACAGAAAGAGTAAGGGTTATGCTCAAGGAAATAATTTTATTTATTTAATTTTTAAAATTGAAGTAGAGTTGATTTACAATATTATATTATTTTCAAGTATGCAATATAGTGATTCAATATTTTTATAGATTATATTCCATTTAAAGTTATTACAAAATAATGGCTATATTTCCTTGTGTGGTACAATAGACATCCTTGTTGCTTATTTAGTTTATACATACTAGTTTGTATTTTATAATCCCATTTCCAAAAAAATAATTTAAATTTTTTAGAGTCAAGATGTCTCAATAAATACTTTAGAAAGCAGATAATGAGTAAGTATAAATCTAATGTAAAAAACTTTTACTCTGGCCTGTCAAATTAATGAAGATTTTTTAAAGTTATCACTATATGAATCAAATAATGATAGAAATTTGGAGGGAAGTGAAATTTTACAGAAAATTTTTAAAAATTCATCTGGAAACATAAACTGTGAGACTATGTTTATGACATATGTCATATGGCATGACAATCTATTTAAGTGAAGGATTTTTCCTACTAAGTGGATAATAAACATTTAATAAGCCTATAATAATTAAAATACAACTGCTATAACAGAGGAATACAAAGTAAACCAAAGAAACAGATCCATTTGATAAATGTGTGCTGTGCTTAGACGTTCAGTTGTGTCTGACTCTTTGCCACCCTATGGACTATAGCCCATCAGGCTTCTCTGTCCGTGGGGATTCTCCAGGCAAGAATACTGGAGTGGGTTGCTGTGCCCTCCTCCAGGTGATCTTCCCAACTCAGGAATCGAACCCAGGTCTCCTGCATTGCAGGAGATTCTTTACCATCTGAGCCATCAGAGAAGCCCAAGAATACTGGAGTGGGAAGGGTAACCTATCCCTTCTCCAGGGGAACTTGCCCCACCCAGGAATCAAACCTGGGTCTCCTGCATTGCAGGCAGATTCTTTCCCAGCTGAGCTACCAGAGAAGCCTATGAAAAGTGGCATATCCACAATATTCTTTAATATTAAAATAAAATTTTAATTTGCAACTGTTACCTAGAACAATGTCTGCTAAACATTAAGAGAAAAAAAATTAGCCCATTATAGAACAGTATTGCTCTACAATCCCTTTGGGTGTGTGTTCAGTCGCTCAGTTGTTTCTGACTCTTTGGGACCCTGTGCAATGAGGCTCACCAGGCTCTTCTGTCCATGGGATTTCCCAGGCAAGAATACTGGCGGGGGCTGCCATATCCTTCTCCAGGGATAATCCCTCTGTAGATTTTCTTAATGTGTGACTTTATGTATATGTATGCTGGATATGAGCTTCTGTGTGTTCACTGGGTACTCCACTCCTAAAATCTTGATCCAATTATCTTAAGCTTCCAATAGACATGCTCAGTTATGTCCGACTCTTTGTGACCCCATGGACTAGAGAGTCCATGGAATTCTCCAGGCCAGAGTACTGGAATGGATAGCCATTCCCATCTGTAGGGGATATTCCTCACCCAGGTATCAAACTCAGGTCTCCCACATTGCAGGCAGATTCTTCACCAACTGAGCCACAAGGAAAACCCAACCTAAAGATACCTCCTCAAAATTTCTGAAAGTTTCTGGAGTTTTCTTCCTCATAATCTCTGCTGCCTCCTCCTAAATATATAAAAATTTCTGCTTCTTGGTGAACTTTAGTGAAGGTGAGAACAAGGGGAGCTCACAGAGAAAATTACATTGTGCAGTTCACAATTCTAAGATCGGACAGCTACCATTATCTCCTCACTTTTCTATATTTCCTGCTTAATTACCACTTGTCTCCTGTATAGAAATTCAGCAAGCAGCCTCTAGTGTTTGGAGTTGCCTTTTGGGTCTCATACTGTACTCTCAAATAGCTTATCAAATGACTTCTTCTAGGCAAATATAGTCCTCTCCTCAATAGAAATTTCTGTCAAAATTTTCTTCAAGATTTTACCTGAATTCTTGGCAGTGGAGTTACGGGTGTTCCCTTTTTCTAATCTGCCTGCAATGCAGAAGACCCCGGTTTGATTCCTGGGTAGGGAAGAATCCTGGGAAGAATTCCTGGGTTGAGAAGAATCTTGGAAAGAATTTCTGGGTCAGAATGATCCTCTGGAGAAGGAAATGATAACCCACTCCAGTATTCTTGCCTGGAGAATCCCATGGACAGAGGAATCTGGCAGGCTGCAGTCCATGGGGTTGCAAGAGTTGGACACCACTTAGCAACTTAACTACCACCTTTTTCTTAAAAAAAAAAAATCTATACTATACTATATTATTTGAATTTTTCACGATGATAATATGTCACTTTCATAAGCTACTTCCAAAACTATGTTTCCCTCTAATTCATGAAAGTTGACAATATTCAAGAGTTTCCACAATTTTTTACACTTTTCCATCTCAGATAGTAAGTGTACCAAATCATAATTAAACTGGGAAGCAGATCTGTATTGGGTTTCTCTTGGCTCTACTTTCTTAGCCTTGTCACAAAATCAAACCATTTCTATCTCCTGCTGTCTCCCAAGAAGTAGTATGTGAAGTAGGCTAGTCCATAGAGAGCTCATCAGTTTACTTCCACTTAATTCATCCAGAGCCGCTCTGGAAAAATCAGACCTATAGAGGGTGCTCTAGCCTCACTGGGGTATCTGAAAAGATTTGTGAGTTCCACATTGTTGCCGATGATCAGAAGCCAAAGCGGTGCAAGGCTGTCCAGTACAGACAGACTTTTCTGCACACTGAATGTGGACCTGAGGAGGAAGGACAGTGCGTGGTGGTGATCATTTGTGACAGTATTCAGTGGAAACCAAGTGGGATAGCCTCTCTATGAAGTCCCTACTATCAGATATCAGGATGATGAAAACATCCTGGGTAGGGAAGTATTGGTACCACTCTTGATGTTAAATTAATACTTTTTATTTATTTCCTTAAAAAAATAGGTGAGCTAACTGAAATGTCTGGAATATTTACTCTTGTCATTATGGGACTCTTTTTAAATTCTACAAGTTTTAAACCAGGAGTTGAAGCACTTCTTCTTGAGTAAGTGACTAGCATACTTTTACTTTTTTTTCATATATTGAAGTTATAATATTATAATTGTAACTATATCTACATAGCCAAAATAAGATACTGACTTGGAAACTAGCCAACTGAAAATAAACCCCCCCTTTTAAAAACTCTATTGCTTATGTTCTCTAAACCTCTAATTTCAGGTAAAATTTGTAACCTTACCTTGAGTTCATATTGACTGTATTTCACTACTAATTCCCTTATGTCCCTGACCATATTACTCAGTAATGTTCAGTCTGATCCCCTAGACAGGGCCATGGTTAAAATCAGGCAAGTGAGGCCCTCATCACAGGCACAAAATCTGAGAGGATGCCAAAAGACTCAGTAATCAAGATAAATATTTTAATGTAATATTTAAAGATTGAAGTTAATGCAAAAAATCCATGGTGAAAAAACAAAATTTTTAAAGATCAATATTACTAATAGTTCCTTTTGCCTCAAGCGCCAATATGGATCAGTATGGCAATGCCTCTAGAATGAAAGACCAATATTTTAAGGACAGTGAAGAGAGGCCATGCAAAGTCAATTAAAAAAGTAATCCAGGGCATGTAAATACAATTGGCAGCATTAAAAAAAGAAAATAGAAAAGTACAAATTGTGCCTTGCTGGAGGGCACCTACCTGAGGGGTCAGTGGAGTCTGTGTTAGTCTTGAAGAAAGATACTTTCTGAAAAGTTTCAATATATGGGATGGGAACTTGGCCTAAATGACACAATAGCAACATATGTGTTAACAGAGGACCTGAACTTAATCAGTGATTTTTTTGGACATTTGGGAGAACATTTTGAAAGATGAAATAAGTTCAGAAGTTAGAAACTTAAAAATACAGATTACAAGCTTGAGAGCATGTCACTAAAATTTCATGTCAATTATAATGGAAGCCAGTTGTATTAGCAGCTAGGTAGCATTAGCTGGGCCACCATTGTAGGAAGAATTAAACATGTTATGCATGTATTTATATCTATGGGGAGTGATTCCGAAGGCTCCCTTCATTCTTGCTGTAACTGAAACCTGGATCTCCCCTAAAGATATGAGTTCCCTTGTGTTCCTTAAAGGTTATAGTGTCTTTCTCACCTGCATCCCTGGTACTGCAAGCCTAGAGTTGAGGTGGGTGATCTTTCTGTACCTCAGTCATTTCTATTCTATTTTTCTTCTTCCCCAGAAGCAGCCAATTTCACACTCTCCATTTTGTGATGATTTTGGCCCCCTCTCACTGTGACATTCCAACATCACCCTGTCACCATTCTTAGTGATGTCAGTCAATATGTCACAGTTGATGCTTCTATTCCCTCCCCTTTCAATTCCAGGACTTCTTCTCCTCCTGTGATCATATTTCCCACTCTGCTTCAGCCACCCACTTTACGCTCATACAAATAATCACTTCATAATTTCAATTTCAACAATTATAATATTTAAAATATAATATGTAAGATAATAATGGTAAATCCTACTAAACCCTACAGTGGTCTACACTGTCTCCCATCTTTTCAGTTTACCCCCCTAGGACTCCAATTCTAACAATTATATAGTCACACCGAGAAGACAATGCATTGATTCTGTGCTATTTTCTGACCATCATCCACCTCACTCCCTCCTTATCCAGATCATTTCTTGTGTTTCTAATAACTTCTCATCTTGTTTGGCTACAAACCAAGGTTATTTTCATGGCAAACGGGTGATCTGTTTGTCCCCTTGTTACTACGGTAATTCATTTCTGCCACTCTCACCCTCGCCCACTCTGCTCTAACCACACTTGGTTATTCCTCAAAATGCCAAAGAAGGTCCCTGTTTGACCTTGTGTCCTTGTGCTTCTGCTCTTGAAATGTGCTTCTTTACATATTAGCATAAGTGGCTGCCTTACTTCTTTCATGCTTCTATTCATACATCACCTTTTTAGAAAGAAATTCCCAAATAAGAGATATTTCCCTGTCAACTTGTATAATCTTCTATTCCTGGCAAATTGATGTTCCTAAAATGTCCAGGCCAAAAGGTCTTCTCACTCCTCTAGGCTAGGGGCTATGCAACATTAAGATATAAAAATGACACATATTAATATCAAAATCTATGAGGGTGAAGCATGGGATATCTGATTTTAAAAAAACTCTTCCTAGATAATACTTAAATACAGACAGTGTTGCAACCCTTTGCTCCTATAAAAGATCTAGATTCGTTGGGACAACTCATGATCACCAAATAAAGAAAAGGGACTTTTAAAAAAAATTCAGAAGCTTTTTTACTGCATGGCTGACTGATTGCACATGTGCACACACATGTGTACATGCACAGGTATATTAGATGGTTTTGGAGCTTGGTTATTTGGCTCATATATACTCTGAATATAATGGGCACTGATTCCTCTGAGAATCTGGTTTCCTCCTCATCCAATTTCTCCCATTAATTTCTATTACATATGAAAGAGTTTTAATAACTCCTCAATATTTGTTGCTTAATTGATTTGATTACATTTTGTGCTAATTAATGAGACTGAGTTTTTTCTCCCCTCAATGTTTCATAATGAAATTTTCTCTGGTAATACCTAGGTATTTGTTTTTCAATGGCAGCATATGGGTAAAACCAAGCTCTATTTCCTCTCATGAAGTAATATTCATGTGCCCTTTTAAGCTTTTCAATTTATTTTGCTATACATATAATGTCAAATTAAAGACAGGAAATATACAAAGAGATAATGAGAAGTAAGTTTTAAAGAGCTATGATCCCAGCACCCAAAATGACAAATAATGGTGTCTGAGTGTGCTGCTTTTTCAAACTGTTTTGCCTGCAACTGTTGAGAACATGAGTTTTGGGAATGATGCCATTTTCCTAGGCTCTGGAATACTTGAATAAACACAGACTCAGAAACCACAAAGAATCTACAAAGGGAATAAAAGATTCATTCACGTTCTCTAAGTGCTAGCTAGATTTTGGGCAAAGGCTTAATTCTATCACTATGTAAATCAAACTAGGAGTTCAATATTTTCATTTAAAATAAACAATTTTAGTTCTTCCTAATGAAACAAGGACTAGCTACTTGAACCATAGTTTCTAACTACTTGAACCATAGTACCAGAATGAGTTTTGTCAAATAACATAGCTACAACTTAACATGTCTTTCAAAATCAACCCCAAAAAGAGACACTAATTTATATTCAGTGCAAACTGGTTAAAATTTCTTTAGAAGTATTTGTTTACTTATCTTAGTGCTCCTTTCTCCCCAGTTAAATTACAAACTCCTTGAGTGTGGTGAATGTCTTATTCATCTTTATTTTCTTCATAATGCCTAGCACAATGCCTCACATAGATAAGCCTTGCATTGACTATGTTAACTTAATTAACTATACCAACTATATTTAATTTTTTTCTAAAAATGCAGATTCTGGAATTGTCTATCATTTGTTGCTTTTCTTATGGTGTTTACTTTCACTGGACTTCTAATTCCTGCACATACATATTTATATATATCATTTTCTGATATATATTATTCATTAAATATCTACTTAACACTTATTATGTTCAGGTAAGAAAGCCATTTGAATTTTTCTATTTATGTAACATTGACTAATCCTGAAGATATTCTTTAAATGACAGAAATGTTTTATTCTGGAATGAAGAATTCACTCAAATTTTCCTAGGAATCATCAGCAAATTAACACTTAGTGTTTTTGATTTTTAACGGCATTTCAAAACAATGCAGCATGTTGTAAAGTTTTTGAAAAAAAGAAAAAACTCTCATAATCTTTACTACCTAAAGGCGAACACTACTAATATTTCACATACTTCCTCCAGTTTTTTATTCTATGAGGTTTCATGAAGTTAGACACCTATTATAAATTAAAATGTTAACTTGTTTTATTTGCTTAGTATTTTATGACAGATAATTTGTATTAATAAAGTATAGTTGGAAATCACTTTTTAAAAATCAGAGTGGGACAAATTGGGAGACCAGGATTGACATTTACACACTGCCTGCAATGAAGGAGGCCTGGGTTTGATTCCTGGGTTGGGAAGATCCCCTGGAGAAAGAAATGGCAACCAATTCCAGTATTCTTACCTGGGAAACTCCATGGACAGAGAAGTCTAGTGGGCTACAGTACTGGGGTCGCAAAAGTGGGACATGACTTAGCGACTAAACCACCACCACCAGATATAAAATAGATAATTAATAAAGACCTACTGTATAGCACAGGGAACTCTACTCAGTACTCTATAATGGCCTATATGGGAGAGAATAAAAAACGAGTGATATTTGTATATGTATAACTGATTCACTTTGCTGTATACCTAAAGTTAACACAGCATTGTAAATCAACTATACCCCATAAAAATTAAGAAAGAAAAATAGTCTTTCTTTCCTTTTAAATGATTATTCACTATTATTTCATATCATTTATCTGCTCTGTTCACTGTTCTTATGATTCTGGCATTCTGCTGTGTTGTTACTTTTCATTAAGATAAAGTATTGAAGATCAAGGTACCATTTTTCTAGCTTTGATTCATAAAAGATAAAAATGAAATTATCTCATGTCTAAATAAATAAATAAAAATGAAAATCATAAGGAAGTCCTCCTTGTAAATGTCATTTTTGCCTAAATAAGTTTTGTGGCCCCTTTTCCAATGTTAAAAGGCTTTCAGAAAGCCGTCTGCTTACATAACTGAAAAGGAGATAATATAGAAGAGGAAAACCACTATACCAATTATATCACCCAAATTGTTAGCATTCTAGGAAAATTAGTTGGGACTCAACATTAAGTTGGGCTTCCCTGGTTGCTCAGTGGTAAAGAATCTGCCTGTCAATGCAGATGTAGGCTTGATCCTTGGGTCAGGAAGATCCCCTAGAGAAGGAAATGTCAACCCACTCCAGTATTCTTGCCTGGAGAATTCCATGGACAGAGGAGCCTAGCTGGCTACAGTCCATGGGGCTGCAAAAGAGTCCAACACAACTTTGGGACTAAATAACAATATTAAGTCATCCAGTGCCAAGTAAATGGAAATTCGTTGCAAATTATCAGGTACAATTAGTGTAAAATATAAGAATTATCTGTGACTGAAAGAAGAAATAGAAATGAATTAACTGATACTGGGCAAATTCAGTACGATTAAAATCTATGAAGAAAAAGAGAGAATATTGTTTTCTCTCCCATTTATTAAATTTGCTTTTATCTGTTTCTGGGATCTAGAGTAGAGTAGATCTATAAAAATTTTTAGCACTTTCTTTTCTACCCGAAGAAGCACCACTTAATGGTGATGTGGAATTATTCTACTGCTTAGCTAACAGAAAGAAAGAAAAGAATAATCCCATTCCCTTGGCATGTTTGTGCATGGGATGCCCTTCTGCTTTCCTTTGGTGGAATGCCAAAAGTGTGTGAAAGATGGCTAATTCTTCTGAGAGTTGGCAATTTCACAGGGAATAGATTGGAGTAGTATAGAATGAGATGGAAAGAAATTTCTATGATAAAAATAACTTTTTAAAATCTGTTTTGCCTTTTAGACTTCTGGTCTTTCTATTACTGAGCCCTCTTTTGTCTCAACTTGGTCATGGTTTCAGCTGGCGCTGGGCATTCATAATGGTCTGGAGCGAAATGAAAGGGACTCCTAATATAAACTTGGCTCTTCTGCTTGCCTACTTTGAAGACTCTCTTGGATCTGAGAGGGAGAAATCTCAAGTAAAGAAAGATGTAGTTTTTCTATTTGAATATCTTATGAAAACTGTTTCGGTGTACTAAAGTATGCTATTGTAGTAGATTGCTCAACCCCACTTGGACTGTGGGATTGATTTAGCTATGATGGGGAAACCAGGGAGGGAAAAAACAACTGGCAACTTTCCTCTTCCTCATTCTAGCTTAGATACCTTTAAACTCCTTCATCACACTCCTAAAAAATAGGTTTACTGTGAAAGTTAAGGGAAAACTTAAAAATCATTTAAAATAGTACCTGATACAGAGTATGCACTCAACAAATGTTTCCTTTTTAATTTACTCCTAATACCTACTTACAAGGAGAAACCTATTTATGAATGGCTGTATTGCCTTCTGTAACTTTATAAAGCCACATCTAGAAACCAAAACATTTTAATTATTAGGGAAAGTTACCTCTTAAGATAGAATCCCCAAACTCTACCCAGTAGAACATAAAGTGTGACTATCCCTCATCACATCTCAAAATAAGATAATTTCAAGGAACTCTTTAAGAAATATTCTATGTAGACATCACAACACATCTAACACTTCCATTGTGAGTTTTTTTTTTAACATAAATTCTAAGAGTAAAGGGAACCATGTCAAGGTTATTATTATGTATCTATAATAATCAAGCATTTGAAAAAACTAAATATTCAAAGACTGTTTTAAAAACCAAAGTATCTAACATTACATGACCTCCTCTTTCTTTTTAGTCTTCCCTAGTGGCTCCTGCAATGCAGGAAACTCGGGTTCAATCCCTGGGTTAGGAAGATCCCCTGGAGAAGGGAATGGCAACCCACTCCAGTATTCTTGCCTGGAAAATCCCATGCACAGATGAGCCTGGTGGTCCCCAATTCATGGGGTTGCAACTAACACATTCAACCCCTCTCCTTTTAACTAATTTCCGCTTTGTCTGGATAATCAAAATCAGTGTCATCATCATATGTCCTGACCAGTGTAATGATGAACATTGCACTTGGATCTAGGTTCTGAAATTTTTAATTGCTATTTATTGTGTGGTCATCCACAAGTTATTTAATTCCGATCCCCACCCCCTGCCACGTGTCTGTTTCCTCATTCCAAAGCAGTCTGCAATAATACCGATGGTTTGCTAGTAAATATTTAACAGGTAACTATCTTGGAAAGGGGGAGTGTTTGCCAAATTTCTGTTCCATAATCATTGGCACCAAGAAAACATAAGTCAGCCTATAAACTTCCTGAAAATGTAATGATCAGCATTCACAAACTAGTATGAGCCAGGCCTATCTGGCTTTCTTACTGTCTCTACTGTCTCAAAGGGTTATTATGAGAAATTGAAAATATACATAAAAAGCTTAACACATTGTTTCAGTTCAGTTCAGTTCAGTCGCTTAATCGTGTCTGACTCTTTGCAACCCCATGAATTGCAGCACACCAGGCCTCCCTGTCCATCACCAACTCCCGGAGTTCACTCAGACTCACGTCTAACAAGTCAGTGATGCCATCCAGCCATCTCATCCTCTGTCGTCCCCTTCTCCTCCTGCCCCCAATCCCTCCCAGCATCAGAGTCTTTTCCAAAGAGTCAACTCTTTTCATGAGGTGGCCAAAGTACTGGAGCTTCAGCTTTAGCATCATTCCTTCCAAAGAACACCCAGGGCTGATCTCCTTCAGAATGGACTGGTTGGATCTCCTCGCAGTCCAAGGGACTCTCAAGAGTCTTCTCCAATGCCACAGTTCAAAAGCATCAATTCTTCGGCACTCAGCCTTCTTCACAGTCCAACTATCACATCCATACACGACCACTGGAAAAACCATAGCCTTGACTAGACGGAGCTTAGTCGGCAAAGTAATGTCTCTGCTTTTGAATATACTATCTAGGTTGGTCATAACTTTTCTTCCAAGGAGTAAGCGTCTTTTAATTCGATGGCTGCAATCACCATCTGCAGTGATTTTGGAGCCCCCCAAAATAAAGTCTGACACTGTTTCCACTGTTTCCCCATCTATTTCCCATGAAGTGATGGGACCGGATGCCATGATCTTCGTTTTCTGAATGTTGAGCTTTAGCATCTAGTAAATGTACAGTAAATCTGAGTTCTGATAACAATGACGATGATGCTATGTAGACATCTTTTGAAATAAAACTTCGGTCAATCAAATCATTTCGAGGGATGTTTCAGTAGTGGTAATTAGTTGAGAAGAAATTAGCAGTCCTTTAATTCAATTTGGGTGACTCCTACAGCTAATTTATTAATACTCAAAAAAGACACTACAATGAAAGTTTAAATTATTAACTTAATCCTGTCTCTACTACTCACAAGTTAAGTGACTGAATTGAATATGTTCCAAACAAGTATGTAGAATATATGAAGCAAAAATTGAGAGCTAAGAGGAGAAACAGACAAACTACAGTTGGAGACTTTAACACTCCTTTCCATAATTTGTTTATGAAGTATTTTTTTGTTTGTTTGTTTAGTCACTAAGTGGTGTCTGACTCTTTGCAATCCCATGGGCTGTAGCCCAACAAACTCCTCTGTCCATGAGATTTCCCAGGCAAGAATACTGGAATGGGTTGCCATTTCCCTCTCTAAGGGATCTTCCAGACCTAATTCCACATCTCCTACATTGGCAGGCAAATTCTTCACCACTGAGCCATGAGGGAAGCTAGAACTACTAAAAAAAATAGCAAGGATATGAAAGAACTAAACAACACTATCAACCAACAAGATCTAATTGACATTTATAGAATCATATCAACTGATGAAGAAAAATCTCTTACCATAAAAAAAATCAATATCCATTTATGATAAACCCCTCAAAAAGTAGAAATAAGAGGGAATTTCCTAATGAGGATAAAGAACATCTACAAAAAAATCTACAAGTATAATTAATAAATTATTATAATTAATAGTGAAAGATGCTTTCTCCTTATAATTAGGAACAATCCAAGAATGTCTCAATTAATTAATGAACAATCAAGAATCTCTACCTTCATTCTTTTTACTGAGCATCATGATAGAAATTCTAGCTTGCTCCATAAGACAAAAAAGGAGAAAAAAAACATGAATATTCAAAAGGAAGAAAATAAACTATTCCTATTGCAGATAGTATGATTATCTATATAGAAAATTCCAAGGGTCTTCAAAAAGAAGAGGGGAAAAAACCTTCCTAGAACTAATAAATGAATTTAGTATGGCCTCAACATATAAGTATAAAAAATCAAGTGTATCTCTATATACTAGCAATTGATTCAAGGAATCAAAAATTAAAGACACAATGCCATGTACAATCGTTCAATAATAAAAAGCAAAGAAATTAAAACAACAAAAACAATTTTGAAAGAGTAAAATAAATGAGAAGAATCAGTATACCCAGTTTTAAGGTATTATTACAGCCATGGAGATTATGCAGTATTGCCAGAGAGAGAAAGAAACATGGAACAGGATAGAGAACTCAGAAATAGATTTACACAAACATCCCCAACAATTTTTGATAAATATGCAAAAGTAATTCAATAGATGATGTCTTAAAGATGATGCTGAAGAATGGGACATTCATATATGAAAAAAAAAAAAGAGAAGAACCTTGACCTAAGTCTCACTTCTTCTACAAATATTAATTCAAAGTGGATCGCAGAATTAAATATAAAATGTAAAGCCAGAAAACTTTTTTTAAACTTGGGGTAAAATCTTTGGGACCTATCATAACATAAAGATACCAAGAGCATAATCCAGAAAAGAAAAAAAAGAAGAAATTACACATCTTCAAAATTAAAAACTTTTAACAGTACCACACACAGAATACAGAAAGAGACATTTCACTGAAGGGGATATACAGATGACAAATAAGGATAAAAAAGGCGGTCAATGTCATTATCCATTGGGGACATGCAAACTGAGAAAACAGTAAGATACTATCTATTAGAAGGACTAAAATAAAATACGGTGATGACACCAAACGCTGGTAAGGATGCAGAAAAACTGACCACTCACAGATTGCTAGTAGGAATATCAAATAATACAGTCACTCTGGGAAAGAATTTGGCAAGCAACACAACATTGTAAAACAATATCCCCCAATTAAAAATAAATAATAAAGAAAAGAATTTGGCAGCTACATATGCAACTACCATACAGCAATTGCTCTCCTGGGGATTTAGCCTGGAAAAGGAAAATGTACGTCTACACACACGGTACATGACTCTTTATAGTAGCTGTATTTATAATGACCAGACATCTGGAAACAATTCAGATGTCCTTCAGTAGGTAAATCTTTCTTTAATACATTGTTGTACAACTGCACCTTGGAATGATACTCAGCAGTGTAAAGCAACAAACTATTAATAAAAGCAACAACTTTGATAAATCTCCAGAGAATTATTCGGAACAGAATACATACTTTATGATTTGAATTGTATAACATTCTTATGAAAATGTAGAAATTGAGAACAGATGAGTGGTTGCCAGACAAAAATATAGAAATTGAGAACAGATTAGTGATTAGAATAGGAACTAAAGAGCCCCTTGATGAAAATGAAAGAGGAGAGTGAAAAAGTTGGCTTAAAATTCAACATTCAAAAAACCAAGATGATGGCATCCGGTCCCACCACTTCATGGCATATAGATGGGGAAACAATGGAAACTGTGACAGACTTTATTTTATTGGGCTCCAAAATCACTGCAGATGGTGACTGCACCCATGAAATTAAAAGACGCTTGCTCCTTGGAAGAAAAGTTATGACCAACCTAGACAGCTTTTAGAAAGCAGAGACATTAGTTTGCCAACAAAGGTCCATCTAGTCAAAGCTATGGTTTTTCCAGTAGTCATGTATGGATGTGAGAGTTGGACTGAGTGCCGAGGAATAAATGCTTTTGAATTGTGGTGTTGGAGAAGACTGTTGACAGTCCCTTGGACTGCAAGGAGATCAAACCAATCAATCCTAAAGAAAATCAGTCCTGAATATTCATTGGAAGGACTGATACTGAAGCTGAAGCACCAACAATTTGGCCACTTGATGTGAAGAACTGACTCATCGGAAAAGATCCTGATGCTGAGAAAGATTGAAGGCAGGAGGAGAAGGGGATGACAGAGGATGAGATGATTGGTTGGCATCACCGATTCGATGGACATGAGTTTGAGCAAGCTCTGGGAGTTCATTGCCTTTCTTTGGAACTGGAATGAAAACTGACCTTTTGCAGTCCTGTGGCCACTGCTGAGTTTTCCAAATTTGCTGGCATACTGAGTGCAGCACTTTCACAGCATCATCTTTCAGGATTTGAAACAGCTCAACTGGAATTCCATCACCTCCACTAGCTTTGTTCATAGTGATGCTTTCTAAGGCCCACTTGACTTCACATTCCAAGATGTCTGGCTCTAGATTAGTGATCACATCATCATGATTATCTGGGTCATAAAGATCTTTTTTGTAAGTTCTTCCGTGTATTCTTGCCACCTCTTCTTAATATCTTCTGCTTCTGTTAGGTCCATACCATTTCTGTCCTTTCTCGAGCCCATCTTTGCATGAAATATTCCCTTGGTATCTCTCATTTTCTTGAAGAGATCTCTAGTCTTTCCCATTCTGTTGTTTTCCTCGATTTCTTTGCATTGATCACTGAAGAAGGCTTTCTTATCTCTTCTTGCTGTTCTTTGGAACTCTGCATTCAGATGCTTATATCTTTCCTTTTCTCCTTTGCTTTTTGCCTCTCTTCTTTTCACAGCTATTTGTAAGGCCCCCCCAGATAGCCATTTTGCTTGTCAGACTTTATTTTTGGGGGGATCCAAAATCACTGCAGATGGTGACTGCAGCCATGAAATTAAAAGACGCTTACTCCTTGGAAGAAAAGTTATGACCAACCTAGATAGTATATTCAAAAGCAGAGACATTACTTTGCCGACTAAGGTCCATCTAGTCAAGGCTATGGTTTTTCCTGTGGTCATGTATGGATGTCAGAGTTGGACTGTGAAGAAGGCTGAACTGTGGTGTTGGAGAAGACTCTTGAGAGTCCCTTGGACTGCAAGGAGATCCAACCAGTCCATTCTGAAGGAGATCAGCCCTGGGATTTCTTTGGAAGGAATGATGCTAAAGCTGAAGCTCCAGTACTTTGGCCACCTCATGAGAAGAGTTGACTCTTTGGAAAAGACTCTGATGCTGGGAGGGATTGGGGGCAGGAGGAGAAGGGGACGACAGAGGATGAGATGGCTGGATGGCATCACTGACTCGATGGACGTGAGTCTGAGTGAACTCCAGGAGATGCTGATGGACAGGAAGGCCTAGCGTGCTGCGACTCATGGGGTCGCAAAGAGTCGGACACGACTGAGCGACTGAACTGAACTGAACTGGGAGTTCATGGATAGGGAGGTATGGCATGCTGCAGTCCATGGTGTCGCAAACAGTCAGATGCTACTGAACTGAACTGAATTAGTGGTTGCCAGGAATAAAGAGCGGAGAAGGCAATGGCACCCCACTCCAGTCCTCTTGCCTGGAAAATCCCATGGATGGAGGAGCCTGGTAGGCTGCAGTCCATGGGGTCACTAAGTCAGACACAACTGAGCGACTTCACTTTCACTTTTCACTTTCATGCATTGGAGAAGGAAATGGCAACCCACTCCAGTGTTCTTGCTTGGAGAATCCCAAGGACAGAGGAGCCTGGTGGGCTGCCATCTACCGGGTTGCACAAAGTTGGACACGACTGAAGTGACTTAGCAGCAGCAGGAATAAAGAGATGGGGACAGGAGGGAAATAAAAGTGACTATACAGGCAACATGAGGAATACTTATGGTAAAGGAACTGTTCTGTATCTTGACTCTGTCACTGTCAATATCCTGGTTGTGATACTCTACTCTAGCTTTGAAAAATGTAACCTTTGGGGGCAATTGGCTAAATATTACACAGGACCTATTTCTTAAGACTGTAATTTCTTAAGACTGAATCTACAACTATCTTAAAATGTTAAATATTTAAAAAGAACAAAAGAGGGAGAAAGAACGAGGAAACAAATGATAGTAATGAAAAAGACCATGACTATGGTCTAATGAAAGTGACTTAGCATGCATAACTTTTGTCCAAACAATTCAACACCTTAGGTGAAAGTGGTTAAATTCCTCAAAAAACACAATGTACCTAAACTGACACAAAAGAAAATATAAAATCTGAATAGCCCTCTATGTGTTAAAGAAATTATATATATATAAATTAAAATTTTCTCATAAGCTAGAAGCCGAGATGGCTTGACTGGTGAATTCTTCCAAACATTTAATGATTAAATGATAACAATTCTAAACAAACTCTCTCATAAAATAGAGAATGATGAAACACTTTCTTATTTTATGTGGCCACCCAGTGTGATACTAGACACCAACAATAATAGTTACAAACAAAAAACTGATTAAACCACTGATTAAACATGATGCAAAAATTCTTTAAAAATATATAGCCAAATAATTTTAAATATATAAGAAGTATAAGACATTATGGTCAAGTATTCATCCAAAAATATGTCCATAAATTTTAGTTTAACATTCAAAAAAGTGTTTGTAAAATCTAAAAAAAACTGAACTCATAGAACAAGAGAACATATTAGTGATTTCCATAGATGGTAAATGGAGATAGAGGAAATGGATAAAGGCAGTCTAAAGGTACAAACTTCCAGTTATAAGATAAATAAAAGTAAAATCTTTTATTTTTTACCTCACACCGTATGTAAAATTGATTGGAGGTGGATCATAGTCTTAAATAAAATGAAAAACTCTGAAACTTCTGGAAGAAAACAAGAGAATACCTTTGCAGCCTTGGAATAGACAAAAGGTTTTAAAACAAAAAAACAGTAATAATTGGAGTTCTCAACTTTAAATATGTTTGCTTATCAAAAGATAACTTTTGAAATGGAAAGTGGTCACAAACTGAAAGGAAGTACTCATAATACGTATATCATATATCTGATATGCACATTTTCTGTAGTTTTTTTAGATTCCACATATAAATGGTATCATATATTTGTCTTTGATTTATTTCACTTAGTATGTTAATCTCTAGGTCTAGCCATGTTACTGCACATGGGGTTATTTCATTCATTCTTATGGCTGAGTAATATTCCACCATATATATGTACCACATTTTCTTTATCCATTTATCTGCCAGTGGACATTTAGGTTGCCTCCATGTCTTGGCTATCATAAATAGTGCTGCAGTGAACACTGGGGCACAGGTATTTTTGAATTTGAGTTTTCTCCAGATATATATCCAGGAATGGGATTGCAGAATCATATGGTAGCTCAATTTTTAGCTTTTTAAGAAATCTCCATAATGTTCTCCATAGTGGCTGCACCAATTTATTGATATATTCCCACCAACCATGTAGGAGGGTTCCTTTCTCTCCACACTCTTTCCAGCACTTATTATTCATAGACTTTTTAACTATGGCTATTCTGACTGGTATGAGGTGATTGAACTGCAGTTTCAATTTGCATTTCTCTAATAACTGGCAATATTGACTTTCTGTTCATGTGTCTGTTGTCCATCTATATGACAATGCACTTCTATCCAGAATATAATTTTCAAAATTTCTATAATTTTGTTACAAAAAAGCAATCCAATTTTAAAAACAGGCAAAAGAGTTGAACAAATGTTTCAAAAAGAAGTGTATATACCACTAAGCATATTAAAATGCTCAACATCATTACTCTAGGGAAATGCAAATTAAAACTACAATGAGAAACATAATATTTAGTTTAAATGAAGATTTGAGAATTGGCATATCCCATCTATAGAAATAGAAACAGTAGTTTTCTCTTGTCTGGTGAGGATTCACTGGAGCAGCCCTGGGGAAATTTAGAGGATATGAGAATATTATACATCTTGAAAGGATTGAGGGTAATATGGGTGTATGCACTGTCAAAACTTATCAGATACAAAAGTACATTTCACTCTGTGTAGATTATACCTTGGTTTTCCTAATGATTAGTGTTGGGGTGGCCCCCTTGAGGAATTCAGTTCAGTTCAGTTCAGTCGCTCAGTCGTGTTCGACTCTTTGCGACCCCATGAAACGCAGCACGCCAGGCCTCCCTGTCCATCACCATCTCTCAGAGTTCACTCAGACTCATGTCCATCTAGTCAGTGATGCCATCCAGCCATCTCATCCCCGGTCGTCCCCTTCTCCTCCTGCCCCCAATCGCTCCCAGCATCAGAGTCTTTTCCAATGAATCAACTCTTCACATGATGTGGCCAAAATACTGGAATTTCAGCTTTAGCATCATTCCTTCTAAAGCAATCCCAGGGCTGATCTCCTTCAGAATGGACTGGTTGGATCTCCTTACAGTCCAAGGGACTCTCAAGAGTCTTCTCCAACACCACAGTTCAAAAGCATCAATTCTTTGGTGCTCAGCCTTCTTCACAGTCCAACTCTCACATCCATACATGACCACAGGAAAAACCATAGCCTTGACTAGACGGACCTTAGTTGGCAAAGTAATGTCTCTGCTTTTGAATATACTATCTAGGTTGGTCATAACTTTTCTTCCAAGGAGTAAGCGTCTTTTAATTTCATGGCTGCAGTCACCATCTGCAGTGATTTTGGAGCCCCCAAAAATAAAGTCTGCCACTGTTTCCCCATCTATTTCCCATGAAGTGATGGGACCAGAGGCCACGATCTTCGTTTTCTGAATGTTGAGACTTAAGCCAACTTTTTCACTCTCCTCTTTCACTTTCATCAAGAGGATTTTTCGCTCCTCTTCACTTTCTGCCATAAGGGTGGTGTCATCTGCATATCTGAGGTTATTGATATTTCTCCCGGCAATCTTGATTCCAACTTGTGCTTCTTCCAGTCCAGCGTTTCTCATGATGTACTCTGCATAGAAGTTAAACAAGCAGGGTGACAGTATACAGCCTTGACATACTCCTTTTCCTATTTGGAACCAGTCTGTTGTTCCATGTACAGTTCTAACTGCTACTTCCTGACCTGCATACAGATTTCTCAAGAAGCAGATTAGGTGGTCTGGTATTCCCATCTCTTTCAGAATTTTCCACAGTTTATTGTGATCCACACAGTCAAAGGCTTTGGCATAGTCAATAAAGCAGAAATAGATGTTTTTCTGGAACTCTCTTGCTTTTTCCATGATCCAGCAGATATTGGCAATTTGATCTCTGGTTCCTCTGTCTTTTCTAAAACCAGCTTGAACATCTAGAAGTTGATGGTTAATGTACTGCTGAAGCCTGGCTTGGAGAATTTTGAGCATTACTTTACTAGCATGTGAGATGAGTGCAATTGTGTGGTAGTTTGAGCATTCTTTGGCATTGCCTTTCACCACTGCTGAGTTTTCCAAATTTGCTGGCATATTGAGTGCAGCACTTTCACAGCATCATCTTTCAGGATTTGAAATGGCTCAACTGGAATTCCATCACCTCCACTAGCTTTGTTCGTAGTGATGCTTTCTAAGGCCCACTTGACTTCACATTCCAAGATGTCTGGCTCTAGATTAGTGATCACATCATCATGATTATCTGGGTCGTGAAGATCTTTTTTGTACAGTTCTTCCATGTATTCTTACCACCTCTTCTTAATATCTTCTGCTTCTGTTAGGTCCATACCATTTCTGTCCTTTCTTGAGCCCATCTTTGCATGAAATGTTCCCTTGGTATCTCTCATTTTCTTGAAGAGATGTCTAGTCTTTCCCACCCTGTTGTTTTCCTCTATTTCTTTGCATTGATCACTGAAGAAGGCTTTCTTATCTCTTCTTGCTGTTCTTTGGAACTCTGCATTCAGATGCTTATATCTTTCCTTTTCTCCTTTGCTTTTCACCTCTCTTCTTTTCACAGCTATTTGTAAGGCCTCCCCAGACAGCCATTTTGCTTTTTTGCATTTCTTTTCCAAGGGGATGGTCTTGATCCCTGTCTCCTGTACAATGTCACGAACCTCATTCCATAGTTCATCAGGCACTCTATCTATCAGATCTAGGTCCTTAAATCTATTTCTCACTTCCACTGTATAATCAGAAGGGATTTGATTTAGGTCATACCTGAATGGTCTAGCGGTTTTCCCTACTTTCTTCAATTTGAGTCTGAATTTGGTAATAAGGAGTTCATGATCTGAGCCACAGTCAGCTCCTGGTCTTGTTTTTGTTGACTGTATAGACCTTCTCCATCTTTGGCTGCAAAGAATATAATCAATCACATTTCAGTGTTGACCATCTGGTGATGTCCATGTGTAGAGTCTTCTCTTACATTGTTGGAAGAGGGTGTTTGCTACAACCAGTGCATTTTCTTGGCAAAACTCTATTAGTCTTTGCTCTGCTTCATTCTGCATCCCAAGGCCAAATTTGCCTGTTACTCCAGGTGTTTCTGGACTTCCTACTTTTGCATTCCAGTCCCCTAAAATGAAAAGGATATCTTTTTGGGGTGTTACTTCTAAAAGGTCTTGTAGGTCTTCATAAAACCATTCAACTTCAGCTTCTTCAGCGTTACTGGTTGGGGCATAGACTTGGATAACTGTGATATTGAATGGTTTGCCTTGGAGACGAACAGAGATCATTCTGTCGTTTTTGAGATTGCATCCAAGTACTGCATTTCGGAATCTTTTGTTGACCATGATGGCTACTCCATTTCTTCTGAGGGATTCCTGCCCACAGTAGTAGATATAATAGTCATCTGAGTTAAATTCACTCATTCCAGTCCATTTTAGTTCGCTGATTCCTAGAATGTTGACGTTCACCCTTGCCATCTCTTGTTTGACCACTTCCAATTTGCCTTGATTCATGGACCTGACATTCCAGGTTCCTTGCTCTTTACAGCATCGGATCTTGCTTCTATCACCAGTCACATCCACAGCTGGGTATTATTTTTGCTTTGGCTCCATCCCTTCATTCTTTCTGGAGTTATTTCTCCACTGATCTCCAGTAGCATATTGGGCATCTAATGACCTTGAGGAATTAAATTAGAATATTCAGTGAGAGCATCCTGTGCACCAATATTTAAAATTTCTCAAGTGATCCTAGTGTGCAGCCGTGAAAGCCTCTGGTGTGTTTCACATTCTGTGTCTAACTTCCATCTGTAGCCAAAGAATAGAGGACTGGCTAAGAGTTTAAAATAAATTCTTGAAGTTAGAATTCCATAAATCAATGGAAATATGTAATATCAGACTCTAAGTGTTTCTTCATCTGTCTGTGGAGACTAAATTGAGATATAAGAGGAAGAAAAAAAAGAGACACCAAAGGAATCAATTGCTCCTCCCTTCTGGTAATGATGGTAAAGAATCCGCCTGCAATGTGGGGGACCTGGGTTCGATCCCTGGGTTGGGAAAACCTCCCCTGGAGAAGGGAAAGTTTGTCAACTCCAGCATTCTGGCCTGGAGAATTCCATGGACTGTATGGTCCATGGGGTTGCAAACAGTCAAACATGACTGAGCAACTTCACTTTCCCTTTTTTTCTGGTAATGAAGGGATAGCAGAGAGGCAAAGTATGTGGTAGAACAAACATACCAAGGCCTTGTGTTGTTTCTTCTAGGTGGAGAGAATTATTTAACACAGATGTGCTGATAATGTTGAACAGAGAACTATGTGGCTATGTACATGGAAGTGTATGTGGTGGATGAGAACTGATAAAGTACAGGGATATTCCCAGGATGCAAGAAGTTCAGAAATTGAAATTAAGAACAAATTTTTTTTCCTAATATCTTTATAAGTATATAAATACTTGTCAAAGCAAGTCATTCTATTTCCCGAATATTGACACAGTAAAACTTAGCTTAATTTACACTGGTAAATATAGAGTATATTATATAAAATTATGATGAAAACTTACTTTGGTTTGTTTTTCTATTCCAGATATTATTTCATGGAGTGTCAGTATCCTTGATTAGCTTGATTGTCAATAGATTTATTTTGCCAATGGCAGTTACTAAACTTGGTAAGCCCTGCTAATTCCTGAGTAAAAAGAAAAATGTTCCAAATATACTAAAGAATTGCTAATAATGAAGAAGGAAGCCATACAAATACAAATCAAAGGTGTCCAACTGAACAGGAAATTGGATCTCAATATAAAGTCACATGAATCATTAAGGCGGATAAGTTCATTAGGTCAATAGCAATAATCTTATAAATAAGATTACTTTTTACATTAGTCCAGTTTAAGTGAAATAATACAATGTCTATTTAATTATTCAACAAACTTTTTATTAAGAGCCTCTTACATGCCAGGCACTATTCTAACTGATAGTGATGCATTATGAAGACAGACAAGTCTGAATTATTGAAGCTAAATTGGAGAGAGGAGAGACAGACTGTAAACAAGTCAAATAAGGTAATATCAGAGTGTCATTTGTGCATGAAACTATTAAAACCACATATAAAGAAAGTAGAAATACAACATGTGGTAGATTCCTGAGGAAGTTAGAAACCAAGCATGTTCAAGGAAAGGAGGTAAGGTGCTGGAACCTTTGAGAACTATGTCAATAGTGGAGGAAGTCCAGATGGGAGAGGTAGGGAAAGAGTTAGATCGTGAAAGACCTTGAATTTTAAGATTTTATTCTAAGAGGTAAATGGATTTCTTGGTTGGTTTTAAGCAAGTAAGTATAATTTTATGAATAAGGTCCTTAAAAAGACAACTCTGGGTAGCTGATTGGGGCCTATGAAGAGAGTAGAAGCAGAAATACCAGTTTTAGGAGGCAACTGCTTTATGCAGTATGACTGTTTCAACCTCCTACTTTTTAACGATCCAAAAACTGAAATCTAAAGAGTTAACATTTCTTGTCTAAGATCACACAACTCAGTAATGGCAGTTAACAAACTAGAAATAAATTCCTCTAATGCTTTTAATCTGCTTTACTCTTAACTGCTCTATCACCTTTTCTGTTTCCTTCATATGGCATTTTCTTAACCAATCTTAAATTTCATCTTTATGGGTAATATTGAATCTTCATTCTCATGTCTGCAACCATATCCTTTTTACCATTTACTTTTTTCTTTTCTGGGCCTTAACATAGTAAAATGCGAAAAACAGATTAAAGGGGTAACATTTTGCAGAGTATCAGATCCTGTCCATGGGATTTCCCAGGCAAGAATAGTGGATTGGGTCGCCATTTCCTTCTCCAGGGGATCTCCCCAGCCCAGGGATCAAACCCACGTCTTCTGCATTGCAAGCAGATTCTTAATCACTGAGCCACCATGGACGCCCTTCAGATGTTCTACTTAGTAGCTAAATAAACCTAAAATTCTTATTGTAGAGCATCTGTTTACTTGTACTGAGAAAAGTGAACATTCGCTCATGGAATATTATTGCTTTTCGAAGAAACTTCTATGTCTCAAAAAAAGGAAATCTGTGTTTGATAGTAAGAGTCCTTCAAACCTTAATGAGGTCTGTATATATAGTATATATTACCATTGATCCTTGATCAAAATGAACTTGAACTATGTGAGTCCACTTATAAGTGGGTGTGAATTTTTTTCATATGTACTCCAGTGCAACCCACCATCAGTTTATTGAATCTAAGGGTGCAGAACCACATATATGGAGGGACAACTGCAAAGTTATATGCAGATTTTCAACTGCATGGAGGGTTGACATCCCTGAATCCCATATTGTTCAAAGGTCAACTATATATATCTGGAGATAAATAAATGTATATCAAATATATATATGATCTTACATATACATAGGAAATAAATATAAGTGCATATATTTCTGTGTACACATATGTATATCTTTACCTCCTACGTATGTATCTCCTACACATTTATGTGTGTATATCTGCATATATTCTGTACGTACTATCAAAATGATATCCACTATTTATAAAATGTGTTCTTTTTATCAAAGGTCTTCGTGATGTCACATCAACAAAGTATAAGTCACTGTATTATACATTTCAACACTTTCAAGAACTAACCAAATCTGTAGCCTCTGCACTCAAATTTGACAGAGATCTTGCTAATGCAGATTGGAACATAGTTGAGAAAACAATTATACTTCAAAACCCATATGCAGTAAGCAAGTAGTATTTTTTAAAGTAATATCTTCTGTTTATTCCTTCAAAGTGGATATGATTCATCTTAAGTATGAATGTTATAAATGTTAATTCACAGTTCTTAGGGAATTTTATTATCACTGTGAGACAAAGTAGAAGTGACAACCCTTTTGGGTATATGAAAGTGAAAAGTGAGTGTTAATTGCTCAGTCACGTCCAACTCTTTGCGACCCCATACTGTAGCCTACCAGGCTCCTCTGTCCATGGGATTCTCCAGGCAAGAATACTGGAGTAGGTAGCCATTCCCTCCTCCGTGGGATCTTCCCTACCCAATGATCAAACCGGGGTCTCCTGAATTGGAAGGCAGATTCTTTACTGTCCGACTAGTAGGGAAGAGCCCCCCAACACACACTTTGAGAATATAGCAAATGTGCATTGTTTTCCCATTAATCATGTATGGATGTGAGAGTTGGACTATAAAGAAAGCTGAGCACAAAAGATTTGATGCTTTTGAACTGTGATGTTGGAGAAGACTCCTGAAAGTCCCTTGGACTGCGAGGAGATCAAACCAGTTAATCCTAAAGGAAATCAGTCCTGAATATTCATTAGAAGGAATGATGCTGAAGCTGGCCACTTTGGCCACCTGATGAGAAGAACTGACTGGTTGGAAAAGACCCAGATGCTGAGAAAGATTGAAGGAAGGAGGAGAAGAGGCATACAGAGGATGAGAGGCCTGGATGGCATCACTAACTCGATGGACATGAGTTTGAGCAAGCTCTGAGAGTTGGTGATGGACAGGGAAGCCTGGCATGCTGCAGTCCATGGGGTTGCAAAGAGTCAGACATGACTGAGTGACTGAACTGAACTGAATATTAAATTCAAAAGAAAGAATAGTGTATCAGAGCTACTTTTATTTATTTTTCTTTCCACTGGCTTTTTTTTTTTTTTACTTTACCATACTGTATTGGTTTTGCCATACTTTTAAAAGATAGTATAAAAAGAAAAGAGTGAGCTTTAGAAAACAGCTAGATTTTTTTTTTTTGCTAGACTGAGGATGGACAGCATTTATTCAGTATTTATTTAGGCCATCATATATTGAAGTACTTGCTAAGCCTTGGTTTATGGTTACTGTTACTTTTTATCATAAAATAGAATTAAAAGCTAGTATCACAGAGAGTCGGACACGACTGAGTGACTAACACACACATCATAAGATTAGATATAGTGAAATATCACCTCCTGCTTCTGAGACATACTTTAGAATCTCCATGATCAGACTTCTTATTCATATATGAGAACATAATTCATCAGCAGTCATGACTGCTGGAGAAATAATAAAAGTTGTCCTGTGATATGCTCGTTGCTTTTTCTGGTTTGTCATTGCCTATTGTATCCAATTTTCACTGCAGTGTTTTTCTGCATCACACAATATGAGGGGACAACTGCTAAGAGTGTGGACAGAATTGGTTGCTATGAAATAGGATTTGCAAAGCTCCATTTTATATCCTGTAAGAGGTGCTTGAGGCTTCAGATGGAGGCCCAGAATCAAGGCCTATGTTTGCAGAAATACTGATAGGATTTCTGCTTAAGAAAAGTACCAAGTCAAATCTAAGGATTTTTTTATAGTAGTTCTCAATATCTAACTCTGGCCTTTTGCTAACCTGGCTGCATTAGAATCACCTGGAAAGCTTATTCAAAATATGGAATCCCTGCTGGTTCAGCGGGAATGAATCTGCCTGCAATGCAGGAGACCACCTGCCAATGCAGGAGACTCCGGTTCAATCCCTGGGTGGGGAAGATCCCGTGGAGAAGGAAATGGCAACCCACTCCAGTATTCTTGCCTGGGAAGTCCCATGGACAGAGGAGCCTGGCGGGCTACAATCCATGGGGTCGCAAAGAGTCAGATATGACTGTAGTGACAGAGCACACAGCTTTGATTTCCCAACCTCTATCCAGGAGGTTCTGATGCAGTTGGTCTGAGGAATATGTATTTTTAATCCATTTACCCAGCTAATTCTAATGCAAACTCAAAGTTAAGGTCAAACTCTGGTACTTGATCTGTTTCAGAAGGCAGATAAATAAACAACTACATTCTCTTCTTTATGATGCAGACATGAGAGATATTCTAGTATTACAGATAGAATGTTAGCCTTGGACTCAGAAAACCTGGGTTCATATCTTAGTTTTGTTACTTAATAAATAGCTTTGTGATCTTTTATAGAACTTGTATTTTATTGAAGCTTCAACTTTTCTCATCTATAAAATGGTGGTATCCATATTCCCATCTCCTAACAACCATGTTCACTTGTTATTCTACTGTAAGTGGTTAATTTCAAGTGTTGTCACACTTCAGCTGTAGCAGAATGATGGAATGCATTTATAAAATACAGGACAGTTTCTGCTTCAGCAGATCTGTGGCAGGCTTTGAGAATGTGCCTTTCTCACAGTACCCAGGTGATGCTACAGTGCTGGGGTACCACACTTTCAGAAGCAGTGGTTTAAAGTGTGATCAAAAATGTAGTAGTTTTTGTAAACTTTTGCCAATGCTATGCAAAGGTAAAGATATGATATAATTCTTTCCCCCAAAAACTGGCAGTTATTTTGCCTTCTAGATGACTGTGTAAGTACAAAAGTCATCTGAACATTTTTATGTAACTAGCAGATTTTCTGTGAGTTCTTAAACCAAACTGGTATGTGAATTGCTTGAGGTTTATGCTAAACAATACATTAATGTTCATGTACTATTTTTTGGTTTTTATCTGTATTTTATTTAGTTGGGCCAAGGAGAAACAAAAGAACATCAAAAAGTGAAATGTCTACACTGTAACAAGGAAATAGATGATAACCTTAACGTTGAAGCAAAGGAGTTGGCCAACAGACGTCTCTTGTCGGCACAAATAGTTAGTATTTTATTATCCATTTAAAAAAAATATTGGCCTGTTGCTTATATCATTTGCAAATTTTTCTCCACTCAGTAGATTTTTTCATTTTGTCAATGGTTTCCTTTGCTGTGCAAAAGCTTTTAAGTTTAAATTAGGTCCCATTTGTTTATTTTTGGTTTTGCCTTTGGAGACAGAGCCCCCAAAATGTTGCTACAATTTATGTCAAACAGTGTTCTGCCTGTGTTTTCCTCTAGAAGTTCTGTGGTTTCCAGTCTTACATTTAGGCCTTTAATTTTGAATTTATTTTTGTATTTTATCTAGGGTGTGAGAAAATGTTCTAATCTCATCCTTCAACATACAGCTGTCCAGCTTCCTTAGCACCTCTTATTATAGACACTGTCTTTTCCCTAATCTTGCCTCCTTTGTCATAGATTAACTGACCATAGGTGCATGGGTTTATTTCTGGGCTCTTTACTCTGTTTCTTCGATTTACTTGTCTGTTTTTTGTGCCAGTACTATACTAAAAATTTAAGTTATTAGCTAAAATTATACTGAAAACTTTCTCCCTTGTTTAATACATTTTGGTTATGCTCACCTGCACAGCTTAATAGATTGTTTACAAAGGTAAAGGGAAGTTTGGCATTGTCTTAAGAATTTGTTTCACTGCAAAAAGAAAAGAGGAAAAAAATCCACTCAAATTAGCTTAAACAAAAGGTGTTTTATTTTGAAGAAAATATAGTATTCAGGAACCCTTAAAATCAATGCAGGAGACTCCATTTTGAATCTTGCTTTCATTATTAATATGATATGTGGCTCAGAACTTATTCTTTTTTCTTTATTTTCCCCATCTGTAGAAAGAGAAACATGCTACCCAAATGACCTCTTAAAGTCCTCCTCCCATGATATCCTATGTTTTCTATAATATATACTATCTGTATCTTATTCCCTTTAATTTTTTTCCTATTTCTACTATTATATCTTCATTGATTTTATGCTGTTAGGTCTTAATCCAGAAGTCCTATTTTCAAAGTGCATTGAATCTCTCTGTTCTGTTCTCCAGATCTTCATCTCACCTTGTACATTTTTAGTTCTTCTTTGTACTAGATGTATTTTCATGTGTATCTTGGCTTGTTGATTTGATTTCTGCAATCTCCATCCTAATATTCACTGCTCCCAACAGTATTACTTGGCTATTATAGTTTTCAAACCTTTGAGAGTTCTTTGTTTAAGTCTCAGCCAGTTCAGGTTAATGGGAGCAATATCTCCTCCACTCCTGTACATGTGAAGAGGGAACACAGCATGGCAAGACAGTGGCGAAGGAGAGACGGCACATATAGTTGGAGGAAGGAGGATAGGCTTTCAGTTCAGAAAGAACTTAGTTTCTAATATGGTCTTGAGAAAACTACTTAACTCCTTGAGGATTCTCATCTTTCTCATCTATCAAATACAGATTTGAATACCTTCATCATAAAGCTGTTGCAAGAATCACATAAATTTATGTAAAACAAAAATTATTATGTTAATCCAATAGTATATTAGGGAGCTCATAGATGGCAGTTATTTTTAGGAATCAGCCATTCTCTAAATTCTTACATATTGGTACAAATGATCATTTAAGAATTAACATTTTTCTAGTACTGAACTGGTCAATTACTTGTGTTGCTAAGCTTTCATGAGTTCCATATTACTTTCAGCTTTCTTATTTTCCCTACAGACTGCAGTGTTTGTCTTTGAGAATACTGAAAATATTTTATATTTACATTATTTTATAGGTATTTTAATGAAGTTTAAGAAGAAATGATACTCTATTGAATTCTTGTTATTATCGACAACTAGCATTTTGATCTTTCATCCTAAAATTTAGTTCTATACCTTTCTAGTATCCTCCAAGAGCAAAACACGTTTCACTGTTCATAAATTGTGCAAACAGAATGTCTTCTATGGAACTGGGAATCTTTAGTCATTTCATACGTTCCAAATCAGGAGGTCGATTCTCAACAGTGCTCAGCACACAGAAGCTGAGTGAGCTCTCAGTATATGGCCTGAATGAATGAATGAATGTGTTTTGCACCATAACAGCAGGTCATCTCATGCTGGGAATAGACTGGAGACAAGAGAGTTCTGTTGTCAAAATATTTGGCTAAGTGAAGTTAAAGAAAGACATAAACCAAGATCCCTTACTGTAAAACTTCTCAGAGGCTTTAAAATACAAATACGTATTATACACTTCTAAGGTGGGGGTAGTTTGCAGCAGTTCCCATGCTTATTTGGCCACAAGAACTCCACTTATTTTTGAAAACGTAATTAATCTATCGGAACCTAGTTTGTTGCATAATCTGTTTCACTCCACACAAAGCTCAGACATACCTTCTGCACTGACCTCATGGTCTAGACTCCACTGAAAAAAAAATTTTTTAATAAAGATACTGTTATTTTGGGGTGTTGACTTCTCTCTCATGGATTATTTTTCCATAAGTTGTCACTCTGATCCATGTTATATAACGATTTGATTCAACATTCCTTTTAGGCGAGCTACCAGAGACAATACAGGAGTGAGACTCTGTCCCAGAGCGCGGTCCAGGTGCTGGTAGGTGCAGCAGGAAGCTCTGGAGAGAAGATGGTAGAGTAAGTATGATTTCAAGAGAAAGCTTCATCCTAAGCCACTGCATTAGGAAATTGTGCGAGTGAGTTTCTGCTTTTGTCTGGTAACCTGAGTTCACCCAGTCTAATGTGTTTGAGCCACTGCCTGTTCTCCATCCCACCAGCAGGCCAAGTCACCTGCTTCCAGTTTCCCAGACTTGCTCCACTCATTCACACCTCTGTGCATTTCAACAAGCTGCTCCTTCTGAACTGATACCTTCTCTTTCTCCTTTTGCTCCCCTCCTAAAGCTAAACTGGGCTAAACCACTCTTCTTTTAGACACCTAGCTGAGGTCAAAGACTTCCTTCAACCCTCCAGGCACATATTCCCAATGCACACCCTCTCTTGACATACTTATATTGATTTCTTTGGATGTCAGCCTCCACAGCCAGCAGCGAGTTCCTGAGTCAGTGTATTAGCGAGTGCCCTCAGATCATCCCCTGCAGAAGGAGAAAGGATGCACAGTTGGGCAGAGGGAAGAGTTAAACTGCGGCGCAGCTGCAGCAGTGACCACCCCAAACCCAGACATACCTTCTGGTTCTACATCTCTCTTCTGGTACCATGAACACCAAAATTTCCTGCTCAAATGGTCCTAGGATTGCTTGGACCTTTCCCTAGGTCATCATCTTACAAGCAAACCGGGTCTTTGGTGTCCACTCCTCAAAGCCTAAGAGGTGTGGCAGCCCGGTGTCTACTCACATACACTGGCTTGAGGCTTGTTGTTCAGTCACCCAGTCATGTCCAACTCTTTGCAACCCCATGGACTGCAGTACGCTAAGCCTCCCTGTCCTTTACCATCTCCTGAAGTTTGCCCAAGTTCATGTCCATTGCATCAAAGATGCCATTCAGCCATCTCATCTTCTGATGCCCTCCTCTTCTGCCCTCAATCTTTCCCAGCAATAGGGACCTTTCCAATGAGTTGGTTGTTCGCATCAGGTGACCAGACTACTGGAGCTTCAGCTTCAGCATTAGTCCTTCCAATGAGTATTCAAGGTCGATTTCCCTTAAGATTGACTGGTTTGATTTCCTTGCTGTCCAAAGGACTTTCAGACATCTTCAGCACCACAGTTGAAAGCATCAGTTCTTCAGCATTCTTTGGGCTTGAGGTTTAGTAGTGAGAGCTAAACCCCTGTGTGGGAAGAGAAGCAACCAGATACCGGGGCATGTTCCCATTGCAGTGCGAGTACAGATTGTCAAAGAGCCTGAGAGTTTTAATTTCAAGCCTAGCCATACAATCATTATCACATTATATTTCCATATATGATACAAGAGCCCCAACCTACCTTCTTGCTATGGGACCCTCCAGAAGCTTAGGGGACCTGATGGATGTTAGTGAAGTAGAAGGAGAGGGCTGGGCAGATGTGATCAATTTAAAACAATCAGAGTCATACTTTAAAGACAGACACATTGTGTACAGCAGAAATTTTTAAATGAATGGAAAATGACATCTGAAAGTGTTATCACTGCATTGTCCAGGAGAGGTTAACATATATAGAACACATATAAAACAGTATAGGGCAGTTCAGTCCACTCCCTTGATTTTTCCTCTTAAAATCCACAAAGGCAGAATCAACATCTGCCTCTGAGGACCCAGAGTAAATAGATACAAAGAGGAGGCAAATTGTGGGGAAAGGGGGTTAAGGGTTGAAATGGTTCATAGCAGACAACAAAGGCAAATTTTGAAATGTATTACATTTTCATTTGGACATGCAAGAGATAAATACTGAATCCTAAATGTGTACAAAACTATATGCCAGCCCTGGGAATATCGAGATCAGTGAAATGGCTTTCAAATCAGAGCAGAAGTCTCTCTTAATTACTCTTAAGTTCAGTACTTGTTTCTTTGCTGGGCTGCCTTGGAGCTGATTCTACCATTTGCTGATCATTCCTATCTGTAACCCCATGTGTTGAGGGTATCCTGTGGCAAGGAAACAAGTCTAAAGATAAAAAGAGTAGGGAGTTTAAACAGAGGTACCAGGACCTGTACTAAGCACCTGTGTAATTACCTAAGAAACAATACTTTGAATAGAGATTATGTTTATGGTCTTATGTCAGATACAGTTTTAAATATATTACATGTATTACCCATTCAAGGTGGTAAAAATCCTATAAGTGCTATTGTTACCTTTATTTTGCAAATGGGGAAAGTGAGGCACAGAGAGATTAAATAATTTACCCAAGATTATTTGACTAATTAACTACAGAGCCCAGATTCAAAGCCAGGCTACCTCACTATCCAGTTAAAGAGATCATACTGTTTTCCTAAATCAAGTCTAAACAGTGAACATGTTTAGAGCGTATCAAATAGGAACCCAGGAGCCTGATATACATGATAATTTGGCCTGTTTAAATATCACATGTACTGATATCACAGAATTTTAGGATTCACAGGAACTCGTAAAATGATCAGATCTTAACTTAGACATTAATTTGGGTTTCCTGGTTTCCCAGGACTATATTAGACAGCCCCTGTGTGGATCCAGAGTGCCCCTTTATTTATCACCTGTGCAGAACACTTACTACACTTAACTGCAGCTGTTGTTGGCATATTTTACTCCACTAGTCTTCAGAAGTCCTGCAAACAGAGTCCAGCAATTTTTTTTAATGGTTTGCCCCATGCATTTATCAAGCATAATAGTTGCTCAATCAAATATTTTAACAATCAGAACTGCATCAAGTCATATATACATTCATGATTTTCCATCCCATTACCACATTGTTATATTAATCACATAAAAGATTAAATTCCTTCTTTTTAATTATGTCAGTATCTCCATAACAGAGAAATCGCCCACTTTTTAGGGTGAGAACATTATAAGCTATAGGAAGAACAAGACCTTCCTTTGAACTTAAGTCATCAATGCCCTTCTATTAAGCTGCATTTTAAGGTAGGGCCTCACACCCTGGGATGGAGCCCTAACCTCCTTCTGATGAAGAGTAAGACCTACACGTAGCACACAGATCTGAGCTGTCTCAAAAAAAAAAAAAGAAAGAAAAGAAAAGAAAAAACCTACAGGCAACTTGGGGACAAATGTCTTTGATGGGTTTGTGAGCACCACGTCTTCCAAGTAACCGTTTTTACTCTCTTAGTTCACCACTTGTATTTCCCCCATAAATTCCCTGATTACTTGCCCAGAAAGAGAAGGAAAAGAGATGGGGAGATATGTGAGGTGGGCCGGATGCCTCCTATAGACGTTCTCATTTAATTTTCCCAGGCTGTCATTAGTAGTCTTACCTCCATTCTACAGATCAAACAATTTAGTGAGGTATTTAATTCATTGCCACCCAGATAATGGAGGATCCAACATGAAAACCCACATATATTTGAATCCCAAGTATTTTAATCATGATGTGCTTTCTCTTCCTGAAACATGACTTCTCTATTTTGAACCACTTTTTTATACTCTGATTAATAAACCAATTTTTTATGGAACCTTTTTTTTATACTCTCTGATTAATAAACCAATTTTTATTGAATGATTTTTTATACTCTGATTAATATTGAACCATTTTTATACTCTCTGATTAATATTGAACCATTTTTATACTCTCTAATTAATAAGTGAATTTTTATACTCTCTAATTAATTAAAGCTCCACAACCTAACTTCACAATTATATAATCCACCTTTATCAACATCTTTGTGACTTGGATCTATGCCTATGAAAGTGTCTCACTTCCTGTCAACATGGAACAAAATAGTTTTCCTGCCTTCTGATAATTCTGCATTAAACTTATCTCAAAAATTTTAAAGCATGTTTAAAGATTTCTTCTTCCTTTTTTAAGGTGTATGAATGCTGAGACAATAAAGAATTATTCTGAAAGCAAAAAAATTTTTGTCTTTACAAGAAAAGTATTGCTCAATTGGGTGTATAATACGAAAAAGGAAAAAGGGATCCCATCAAGGTCAGTGCTTTTAAACCTTACTAGACATGCTATTATATTCATTTGCCATTTCTATTTATTTTTTAAAATTTATATCCTAGATACTTTGTAAAATATTTTGAGGTAGTTTACAACTAAGTTATATATGTATATATATATACAAAAGTTACCTAAAGAAAAAAGATACAGTGTAATAACTTTTATTATAGATGTAAATTTCATACAAGATTAAACATTAACCATTTTAAAGTGTACCATTCAGTGTTATTTAGGACATCTGCAAAATTAGACAACCATTTCCTCTATCAAATTTCATAGCATTTCAATTGCCCCAAATGTGAACCCAGTACCCATTAAGCAGACACTCCCCATTCACTCTTCTCCCCAACTGCTGGAGAGCACTAGTCTGCTTTCTGTCTCTATGAATTTACCTATTCAACTGTTTCATATAGATATAATTAAACAACATCACACCTTTGGTTTCTGGATTCTTTCACTCAGCATAAGGTTTCTTCCATATTGTAGCATCAGTAGCATAAGGTTCATCTACTTCACAGCAATAACAATACTTTATTTCTTCTTATGGCTGAATAATAATAGTCCACTGTATGGATGTGCTATATTTTCTTTATCCATTCATTGGTTGATGGATAGTTGAGTTATTTTCACCCTTTGACTATTGTAAACTGTACTCCTCTGGACATTTATTGTAAACAGTGCTCCTATGGTCCTATATACAGATATTTGAATTCTTGCTTTCCATCTTTTGGGTATGCACCTAGAAGCAAAATTGGTGGATTATATGAAAATAAAAATTATTTAATTAATTTATTGTTTTTTTTAATGAAGAAATTTATTTTATTTTCACTATAAAATAAAAATGCCAAAATGCTTCCTGTATTTTTTAAACAAAATCTAATTATCAGTCATATTTAAAACTGAAATGAAAAAGTACCACATTTCAGTACTTGTGGAAAATGATTCAACTAATAGAACCTCATCTCCCAAATACATCTACTAGAAAACAAAAAAATATAGAAAGTCAATGAAAAAAATATTACAAAAAAAAAAACCCATTACAAGTATAACGAAATAATAGGAAAAAGTAATGAAATGAAATCTGAATGCTTAAACAAAATAAAACCTGCAAAGATTAATTAGACAAGTCTTTAGTTAGGTTGATTGAGAAAAAGGAGAAATAAATATTAGGGATGAAACAATCATACTTACAACTAGTGTACAGATACTAAAATTCATAAGGAAATATCACAACTTTATACCAGCCATTTGAAAACTGATGAATAATTTCTTAAGAAAATAAAAACTTGTGGAAAAAAAATCTTAAACGAGTCTATGACCATTAAAGAAAGTGAGTTAGTATAGTCTGTCCATTCTATTTTACAAAATAAAAGCAGGCTTCCCAGGTGGCTCAGATGGTAAAGAAGCTGCCTGAAATGCAGGAGACCTGTGTTTGATCCCAGGGTTGAGAAGATTCCCTGGAGAAGGGAATGGCTACCCACCCCAGTATTCTTCCCTGGAGAAAAAAAAAAAAAATTAATTTATTGAAGAAACACCAAACTGTTTTCCACAGTTGCTAGATAATTGTGAAATCAGGAAATGTGAGTCCATCTACCTTACTTTTCCTTTTCAAGATGGGTATAGCTATTCAGGATTCCTTGCAATTCCATATGAATTTTAGGATTAGCTTGTCTGGTTATGCACATAAAAAGTTTCATTTGGATTTTCATAAGGATTGCTGCTAACTTGTAAATTGTCATCTTAAAATATTAAACTTTCTGATTTATGAAATAGAATGGCTTTTCATTTATTTAGATCTTAATTCCTGTTAGAAATGTCTTATAATTTTCAGTGTACATGTCTTTAGTAAAATTTAATCTTATGTATTTTTATACTATTTTAAATAAAATTTTGTTCCTTATTTCATTTTTTGTACTGTCCATTTCTCGTGTATAGAAATACAAATCATTTCTGTATATTGATCTTGTATCTTGAAGCTTTGCTGAATTCATTTAATAGTTTTAGTTATTTTTTGTGAATTCTCTAGCATTTTCTATATTTAAGATCCTGTCATTGAGAAATAATTTTACTTCTTCCTTTCCAATTGGGATGTCTTTTCTTTACTTAGATTCAAGAGGTTTTCCTCTTTTCAAGAGAAGTATCAATAAATACACAATGATTCTTTTAAAGTCTTCAATAGTGACTTAAGGTGCAACTATCTGAGTAATTATTTCTGATGATGTGACAAAGAAATGGAGATTCGAAAAACTAGGATTTATAGTCAATCTACCTTTTAGGCTGTCTCTTAAGTATCATTCATCTCACAGTAGGTCATACAGATTCTGGAGTCAGGTGGCTTAATTTAGAATCCGAGTCTTTATTAAATCATTTATTAGCTGAAGGAGCTTTACAGGTCTGTCTTTTCACTTGAAAAATGGGAAGTAATATCTATGTCATATTCTGAAAGCTAACTGATATAGTTAAAGCATTTGACAGAGTAACTAGTATAAGCTAGTTGAGTTCTCCTTTTCCTACCTTACAGGATTGTTGTAAAGATTACATAAATTGTGTGTGTAGAAGCACTTAGTCCAGAGAATAATGATAGCTAAGCACTTAAATATTAGCATTTACTGGTAAGTGCTAAATAGTGTTCGATTAAAAATTGATTCTTTAGCCAATGGATGAAGTCACTATCAAAAATGAACAAGCACACTAGAAAAGAAATAATCATGAAAGTGAATCAGCAGAAATAACAGCAGCAGATTTATATCCCTAAGATTTCAGTTATTAAAATTATTCAATATGGACTATAAGTATTACTGAAATGTTGAAATTAGCAAGTGATGGAACCACAAACATGAGCAAGGTCAATCACCAAAAGAAAATGAACAGAAAAATGGAAAATGCATATAATTCCTAAAATTAAAAATTCAGCTTAAGTTTTCAGAATTAAAAGATAATACGTTTGTGTGCTTAGTCACTCAGTTGTGCCCGATTCTTTGGGATCCCATGTAGTCCACCAGGCTCCTCTCTCCACTGAATTTCCCAGGCAAGAATACTGCAGCAGGTTGCCATTTCCTGCTCCAAGGGATCTTTCTGACCCAGGGATGGAACCAACATCTCCTGCATTGGCAGGCAGATTCTTTACCACTGAGCCACCTGATATATCTAATTGGAGGGATGAAGGTAGAGCTGTTCAATGACAATAAACGCAGGGCCTCTGTATCAGTGCTGGGCCTCTGACAGGAAAAGATCAGGACTATGAGATCTGAAGCGGTGACACTTGGGTGGGCAAACCTGAGAATCTTGAACTTCCGCATTCTCGTGAACAGCCTGGCTTGACAGAAGTAGCCACCTCTCTTCTGCTGGAGAACAATAACCTTGTATCACCTTGAAGTGCTGCAAAGACATCATGAAATAAAGCTTATTCTTAGTTTCTACCATCTTTCATTGCTTCCATGGTAATTACCCAGGTCAAGTCTCAACATAGCTGGAGGGGAAAATGTAGTGGCTGCTTCAGGAAGAGTCAGTTCAGTTCTGTTCAGTTGGGTCGCTCAGTCATGTCTGACTCTTTGCGACCCCATGAATCCCAGCATGCCAGGCCTCCCTGTCCATCACCATCTCCCGGAGTTCACTCAAACTCACGTCCATCGAGTCAGTGATGCCATCCAGCCATCTCATCCTTGGCCGTCCCCTTTTCCTCCTGCCCCCAATCCCTCCCAGCATCAGAGTCTTTTCCAATGAGTCAACTCTTCACATGAGGTGGCCAAAGTACTGGAGCTTCAGCTTTAGCATCATTCCTTCCAAAGAAATCCCAGGGCTGATCTCCTTCAGAATGGACTGGTTGGATCTCCTTGTAGTCCAAGGGACTCTCAAGAGTCTTCTCCATCACCACAGTTCAAAAGCATCAATTCTTCGGTGCTCAGCTTTCTTCACAGTCCAACTCTCACATCCATACATGACCACAGGAAAAGCCATAGCCTTGACTAGATGGACCTTAGTTGGCAAAGTAATGTCTCTGCTTTTGAATATGCTATCTAGGTTGGTCATAACTTTTCTTCCAAGGAGTAAGCATCTCTTAATTTCATGGCTGCAGTCACCATCTGCAGTGATTTTGGAGCCCAAAAAATTAAAGTCTGACACTGTTTCCCCATCTATTTGCCATGAAGTGATGGGACCAGATGCCATGATCTTCATTTTCTGAAAGTTGAGCTTTAAGCCAACTTTTTCACTCTCCTCTTTCACTGTCATCAAGAGGCTTTTTCATTCCTCTTCACTTTCTGCCATAAGGGTGGTGTCATCTGCATATCTGAGGTTATTGATATTTCTCCCGGCAATCTTGATTCCAGCTTGTGCTTCTTCTAACCCAGCGTTTCTCGTGATGTACTCTGCATAGAAGTTAAATAAGCAGGGTGACAGTATACAGCCTTGACATACTCCTTTTCCTACTTGGAACCAGTCTATTGTTCCATGTCCAGTTCTAAGTATTGCTTCCTGACCTGCATACAGGTTTCTCAAGAGGCAGGTCAGGTGGTCTGGTATTCCCATCTCTTTCAGAATTTTCCACAGTTTTTGTGATCCACACAGTCAAAGGCTTTGGCATAGTCAATAAAGCAGAAATAGATGTTTTTCTGCAACTCTCTTGCTTTTTTCATGATCCAGCGGATGTTGGCAATTTGATCTCTGGTTCCTCTGCCTTTTCTAAAACCAGCTTGAACATCAGGAAGTTCACGGTTCACATATTGCTGAAGCCTGGCTTGGAGAATTTTGAGCATTACTTTACTAGTGTGTGAGATGAGTGCAATTGTGTGGTAGTTTGAGCATTCTTTGGCATTGAAGAGTACAACTTATCAACTGAAAGAATTACAGGACTTGACTGATATCAGTAAATACTAATAGAACAAATAAGGGAATGGATCTTGAGGATACTGGACCAGAGGGCTGCAACATAAGGCCAGATTGGGAAGAAATTTATTGGCACAGAGTTCTTAGCCATAATTCAGTTTTCAACATTCTGCTGAGGACATTTGGAGCTGGTGCAATTTTATTCCTGAGGTGATTCTTGTTTGGAAGAAGAATCTTGATTCTTGGAAAGAAGGTTATGACAAACCAGATAACATATTAAAAAGCAAAGACAAGACTTCCCTGGTGGTCCAGTGGTTAAGAATTCCACCTGCCAATGCAGGGGACACGGGTTCAGTCCCTGTTGTAGGAAGACTCCACATGCTGCAGGACAACTAAGCCTATGAGCCACAACTACTGAGCCTGCAAGCCCTAGATAGAGCCCATGTTCTGCAACAAGAGAAGCCACTGCAATGAGAAGCCCAAGCACTGCAACAAAGAGTAGCCACCGCTCACCACAATTGGAGAAAGCCTGCCTGCAGCAACAAAGACCCAGAGCAGCCAAAAGAAAATAAATAAAATTTAAACAAAAAAAGCAAAGACATCTCTTTGCTGACAAAGGTCTGTATTGTCAAAGCTATGGTTTCTCCAGTTATCATGCACAGATGTAAGAGTTGAACCATAAAGAAGGCTGAACACCAAAGAACTGATGCATTCAAATTGTGGTGCTGGAGAAGACTCAAGAGTCCCTTAGAGAGCAAGGAGAACAAACTCGTCAATCTTAAGGGGACTCAACCCTGAATATTAATTGGAAGGACTGATGCTGAGGCTGAAGCTCCAATACTTTGGCCACCTGATACAAAGAGCCAACGCATTGGAAAAGACCCTGATGCTGGGAAAGACTGAAGGCAAAAGAAGAAAAGGGTGGTAGAGGATGAGATGGTTGAATGGCATCACTGATTCAATGGACATGAACTTGGGTGAACTCTGGGAGATGGTAAGGGAAAGAGAGGTCTGGCTTGCTGCAGTCCATGGGGTCTCAAAGAGTCTGACATGACTTAGCAACTGAACAACAACATACCTGATAAGGTTTAGTATCCAAAATATATAAGGAATTCATACATTGACTAGCAAAAAACAAGCAATCCAATTAAAAATGGTCAGAGGAACTGAATAGACATTTTATCAAAGAGGACATATAAAACATCAATGCAAACATGAAAAGGTGCTTAATGTCACTAATCACCAGGGAAGTACAAATCCAAATCACAATGAAATATCATCTCATACCTGTTAGAATGCCTATCATAAAAAAAAAAAGAAGTATTGGCAAGAACATGAAAAAGAGGGAACCATGATACACCGTTGGTGGGAATGTAAACTGGTACAGCCACTGTGGAAAACAGTATGGAGCTTCCTCAAATAATTAAAAATGAAGCTATTATATGATCTAGCAGTCCCATTTCTGGGTATATATCTAAAAGAAATAAAAACAACATATCAGAAAGAAATCTGCAATCATATTTTATAGTAACATTATTCATAATAGTTAAAATATAAAAATAAACTATCCACCAACGGATGAATGGATAAAGAAAATACAGTGGAGAAAGAAGGAATTTTTGTCACTTGTGACAATACGGTTGGATTGTGACAGTTCTATGCTAAATATAAGTTATACCAAAAAAGACAAATCCTGCATGGTATCACTTTTATGTTGACTCTAAAAATAAGTAAAATGAAATGAAATAATAGATTTTTTAAAGTCAACTAATAGAAACAGAGAGTAGAAAAAGAGGCTACCAGAGCTGAGAGTTTAGGGAAATTGAGATTAGTAAAAGGTTACAAACTTTCAGCTATAAGGTGAATAAGATCTGAAGATGTAATGTAAGACATGGTGACTATAACTGAGAAAAGAATTTAGTCATACCTCAAAATAGTCACACATCATATGAGGTGATGGATGTATCAATTAACTAAATGGGAGGAATCCTTTCACAAAGTATATGTATATTAAGCCACTAGGATAGACAGTTTCAATATCTACAATTTTACATATCAGCTATACTTCAATAGGACTGAACTTTTTAAAAAAGAAAACAAAAACAGTCTGAAGAGACAGCTGAGAGGGAAGTGTTACTTTGACGTTAACAAGGCTTACATTCTATGGGTCTCCCTCTCTCTGGCACTGCCTGAGACTGGAGGATTTTTGCAATTTGATGACAGGATCATATATGCATTTATGATTTATCTCATTTTTATTAAATAGGGATCCAAATCATAAAGATTGTAAAAATTTCAGGTCCTGCATAACACGGGTCTAACTTTAAGAATAACGAAGTAATCAGCACTCACCTGCTCTTTAGTCAATAATTGATTAATCATTTTGTTTGAGTTTCAGCAATAATAGTGCATTATTATACTACTTGAATAATTTAAAAATAAAATTAAAACTCCATAAAGTAAGTCCTTTCACCCACAATTCTACTCTATAGCATACTCAGTATAAAAATAATTTTTCAAAGCATGTATGTTAATTTAAAGTTTTTGATAAAATGTGGACCTACCCTGTTTCACTCCCACACATATTAGGATTTGTGCCAGATTATATGCCTTGACAAGGAAAAATGCTCATGATCCATTGCTAAGCAGGTTATAGAACAATATACATGATATAGTTCTTTTTGCATTCATAATGATTATATAAACAAAAATATTGGAACAATATTAAAACTGGTAATAGTAGCCATCTCTGAGAAGTGTATTGATTAGAAAGTGGGAGAGATTTTTTTTTATTAATACCTCTAGTTTGAATTATCTCTGTTTTATGATCTGAAGTATTTCTACTAAAAGTATAAGTAAAACTGAATGAGAGGTGAGGAAAGAAGGAGAGAAAGAGGGGAAACTAGCCTGAGGATATTTACAGAGGAGGAAATTAAAGGACCAGTATCTGAAGTAGAATGCCAGCAAGTGTAGTAGTGACGGCTACTTCTCAGAATTAAGCTGGGCTTTGTGGCTATTGATGATTAGATCAGGACTGAGTATATGATGAAATTAATTCAGTGTAATTATTTTATCAGATAAAACTATCTCTTTTTTAAACTTTTTTTTTGCAGACATTGCTTTCTTCGTGCATGCCATAAAATAGTATTTACTGATGAATTTGAGTACATCGGATACCTTGTTATACTAATGAATATGTTTCCCATTATAATTTCTTGTATATCTGTGTTAAACGATATCTATGAGACAGAATTAGTATATGCTAACTACTCGTTTCTTGCATTTTATATCATGGAGGCACTACTTAAGGTAAAGCTAAATGTGCTTGTGTGTGTGTGTGTGGTATGTCTAACAGGGAGGTTTCATAACTTCAGTTTTTACCCTAGCTGCACAGACAGTTTTCTATAGGATTGTATAAAATTCTCCCTCACTCCTCAAACAAACTTTATTTTTTAAAGGTGATTTTTACGGTGACAATAATAAATATTCATACTTTAAGGACTGATTTTGTATTTGTAAATGTTCAAATAATGTGTGTCAAAGAAGTGCAGAGTGAGTTACAAGGGTACTGCCAATGTCCTTCAGCAAAGTGGTGAGCACCTGGATTTGTTTTAAATTTATTTTTATACTAGATAAATAAACAGATAAGTAGACTGACAGAGATTCATTTATACTTAAAAAACGTTTCATAGTTTGATTTTTTTAATTTAGTGTAAAGATAGCTGTTAAATGATGGAAATATATGTCCACAGTATTGTGTTTTATGGGGCTTCCCCAAGGGCTCAGCCGTAAAGAATCCACCTGCCAATGTGGGAGACATGGGCTCAATCCTTGTGTTGGGAAGATTCCCTGGGGAGGAAAATAACAACCCACTTCCGTATTCTTGTGCCTGGGAAATCCCATGGCCAGAGGAGTCTGGCAGTCCACTCCATGGGGTCACAAAGAATCAGACACAACTTAGTGATTAAACAACAACAACAAATTGTGTCATATGGATCAAACTGTATATAAAATATTTTTATCCAGATGATTTAAATTGAGGAATTAAATTTGATATTTGGACAAAATGGATGAATCTCAAATCATAACTGGAAAATTAAAATACTAAAGCTATGATTACTGGGGAGGAGTGGAATGGATTCACATTAAATCATTGTATGTAATAAATTTCAACTAGCTGGAAAAACCATAAGAGATGTCACAGAGTTAAGAAAAAATAAAGCAATTAGAGTTAGCATTAGTACTAGGGTGAGGATGAGAGTAAAGTGTTCCCTAAAATCATTTAATATGCACTATAGTGGAAAGAACAATGAGCCCAGATGCGGACCTGAGTTGGGTTTTGGCTTTCTCCAACAAAATCCTAGCTGTTCACCAAGTCACTAAACTTTTTTCAGCTTCAGTTTCTTCTTCTGTAAAATATCAAGGCTGGCCTAAATCCTCATAGCTGAGAGGACACTCCCAACTGTTCAATCCTGTGTTTGCCTCTCCTTTCTGTTTGACTCAAGATTCATCTTCACTGCCCAGTTTACAAACTTGCCTTCACTTATTTTCTTTGCCCTTTTTTCTATTTAGTTCAGTTCTTCCCCCTTTGTAGTATGCCTTTTAAAATATTCATTATATCAGCAACGACAATAATGAACGATCACTGAGGTGCCAGGTATCACTGCAATTATAACATTTCAAATCCTTGTTTACAGTTTAATGTGGATATTATGTCTTGCGTTTTACAGATGAGGGACCTGAGTCTCTGAGAAGTTTTGTAACTTGTTTAAGGTCACACAGCTAATGAAGAGGAGAGTTGGGATCCAATCCCTCAAAGTTTGTGTTCTTTCTTATATATAATTCTGCCTTAAACTTTCTTTCTCATATTTTCAAACTTTTCCCCAAGATTCCTCAGCCTATCAGAGTAATGAATCTTTTAAAACTTTCTCAGAGGAAGGATAATCACTCTTCTGCATTGGAGTGCCAGAAGCTTTAACAACTTTATATTTGATAGATCTCTCTTCCTTTGAAGCCTGTGCTATTATTTTATACCAAGCTCTTCCTCTCCTATGGCTGTATTCTCGTGTGTGTGTGTGTGTGTGTGTGTGTGTGTGTTAGCAGCTCACTCATGTCCAACTCTGCAACCCCATGGACTGTAGCCCACAGGTTCCTCTGTCTATGGAATTCTCCCAGCAAGAATACTGGAGTGGGTTGCCATTCCCTTCTCCAGGGGATCTTCTCAGTCCAGGGATCAAAGCCCCCTTTCCTGTGCCTCCTGCATTGCAGGCAAACTCTTTACCATCTGAGCCTCCAGGGAAGCCCGAGTGGCTGTATTCTTTGACCTCCAAATAACTCCTTCATGTTTCTGAATACTTGGTATCTTAGATAAAGTCTTACTATTTATAGCAGTTCTTTCAAGCTCCTAAAAAAAGAACTCACCTATACTCTGTTGCAACAAGAAGGAAATGAGACTTACAGTAGCTAAATTGTGTCTTGCACAGGACCTCACAAGACCAGGATCTGATCTTCTGCTCCCTAGATTCAGAAATTGACTTTCCTCAGCCTGGCCAAATGAGAGCACACTCGAGAGAAATGACCCTATACCATTAAACCCTCTACCACTTGACTGTTTACAAACAAGTATGACAATTTCTTTGGCCACCTGATGCAAAAACTGACTCATTGGAAAAGACCCTAATGCTGGGAAAGATTGAAGGCAGCAGGAGAAGGGGACAACAGAGGATGAGATAGTTTGACGGCATCACTGACTTGATAGACATGAGTTTGAGTAGACTCTGGGAATTGGTGATGGATAGGGAAGCCTGGTGTGCTGTGGTCCATGAGGTCACAGAGTCGGACACAACTGAGTGACTGAACTGAACTAATGACATTTTCTTAATTTACAATGAAGCTTTTGCTCTCCCTGGCATAAATATGTCTATCTCTTTCACTTTCTCTGAATTATAGTGAGTAGGAGGATCAGGTTGCTAAAAAAGACAAATTAATCAAAATTACAAATTAGTATATTAAGTATTATGATAAAGAAATACACAGGGTGCTATTGGGAAACACGGGAATTTCTTATACAGAATAGTAGAGTCAGAGAAACAAGTCTATTAAGGAAAGGAGATGCTTGAGTTGAACTTTGAATAATGAATAGGAGTAAACGTAGAGACTGAACATGTGAGTATGGAGCAGAATAGACAACAGGAACAAAGGAAAACTCAGAAGTGACAATGTGACACACACAAGGAACCCTATTCCTAAGGACAGGAGCTTAGAGATGGGTTGATCAGGATGAAGACTGGAGAGATGGTATATCTGCGTGGAGGATATGGAAAATAAAACAAAAGGCACAGACATAAACTATAAGATAGAGCCTCATGGGCCAGGCTGTCTCAGTCACTTCTCTGGCATCAACTACCATTCATAGTCTCATGACTCCCAAACTTAGGTCTCCTGCTTGGATTTTGTTCAGAGCCTCAGATCATATAGACAACTGATGATTGGGTCTCTACAACAAAACAACACCTCAAATAATTTATTCAAAATAAATTTATCATCTCTAAACCTATTCTTCCTTCAAAGTTCCACTGGAAATCTAATTTCCCAGGCTGGAATCCACGATCATTTTTGACTGTTCCCACTCTCTTAGTTACAGTTATTGTTCTTCAGTCACTAAGTCCTGTCTGACTCTTTGCAACCCCATGGCCTGCAGTACACCAGGCTTCCCTGTCCTTCACTATTTCCTAGAGTTTGCTCAAATTCATGTACATTGAGTTGGTGATGCTATGCAACTGTCTCATCCTCCGTCACCCCCTTCTCCTGCCCTCAGTCTTTCCCAGTATCAAAATATTTTCCAGTGAGTTGACTCTTTGCATCAGGTGGCCAAGGTATTGGAGTTTCAGCTTCAGCATCAGTCCTTCCAGTGAACACTCAGAGTTGATTTCCTTAAGGATTAACTGGTTTGATCTCCTTGCTGTTCAAGGGACTCTCAAGAGTCTTCTCCAGCACAATTTGAACACATCACTTCTTCGGCCCTCAGCCTTCTTATGGTCCAACTCTCACATCTGTACATGACTACTGGAAAAACCATAGCTTTGACTATGTGGACCTTTGCTGGCAAAGTAATGTCTCTGCTTTTTAATATGCTGTCTAGGCTTGTTATAGCTTTTCTTGCAAGGAGCAACATTTTTTAATTTCATGGTTGCAGTCAGCATCCACAGTGACTTGGGCTTCTTTGGAGCCAAAGAAGATAATACTTAACACTGTTTCCACTTTCCCCCCATCTATTTGCCATGAAATGATGAGACCAGATGCTGTGATCTTTGTTTTTTGAATGTTGAGTTTTAAGCCTGCTCTTTCACTCTCCTCTTTCACCCTCTTCAAGAGGCTCTTCAGTTCCTCTTCACTTTCTGCTATTAGAGTGGGTATCATCTGTATATCTGAGGCTGTTTATGTTTCTCCCAGCAATCTTGATTCCAACTTGTGATTCATCCAGCCTGGCATTTTGCATGATGTACTCTGCATAAAAGTTAAATAAACAGGGTGACAATATAGAGCCTTGATGTATTCCTTTCCCAGTTTTGAACCAGTCCATTATTCCATGCCTGATTCTAACTGTTGCTTCTTGACCTGCTTATTTATAGTAAGATTTCAATAAAATATTTTTAAATAAATAAAGAATGAATGAATGAGTAGGTATTTTGAATATTTTCTGTCTTGGAATAGATGCTTCAATGTTTTAACCATTTAATCTCAAGTTGATGTGATCACTTACTAGTATTTCAGACAAGTAGAGTCTTAAGGTAGATCAGAGAAAAACTTAACTATTCATGTTTCAGTTATTATGAAAAATAATGTTGTGAAAGCAAAAACAAATAAGGTAGTACAATTTCTTTTTAAATCAACAGATAGCAGCAATGAGGAAGGAATATTTTTTCCATGCCTGGAATCTATTTGAGCTAACAATTACATTAGTTGGCATCATAGATGTAATGCTGATTGAGACAAATTCCATTAATTATTATATTTTTGATTTGGTACAAACAGCCATCATTATGAAAGTTGTTAGATTTCTTCGCATCCTACGCATTTTGAAGGTAAAGAACTATTAAATCAAGCAGCTTCAAATTTCTCCTAACTACTTTATGAAATATGGATGAAAATCAGCTTACTAGTTTTGTGGTTTCCACTTTATGCTGGGCTGATGTTTATATTTAGATTCTTTTGACAAGTTAAGTCTCATAACAGATTATATTATAAATATCTAAATTATAGTAGAAATTCATTTAGCACATAAAAGTACAGAAATACTCATCACAGCCTTTCCTTTTAGTAGAAAGCACATGGAAACCCCAAAGTAACATTTATTCTTATGAAGACCTGAAATAAATGATAGGAATTAGCAAAGCAAACCATGTATGTTTGTAGTGACAATGCAAGTAGTATATATTCATACAAATTAAGAAACTGAAAAATACACATTTTGTGTTATATAAACTCATAGTATTATAAAATCACAGCATCTAAAATGACATTTAATTGTCTAATGTGTCTTTCTATAGCAATATAACAAGTAATTACTTTCTGTATGAGTGTGGAGCACTGTGGAGCAAAGACAGGAAAATATAGGGATCGGCCAGTTCTGCTGAAGTTAGGAGACAGACAGTACAGTGGTGACAGATAAGCTGGAGACCTCAGCAAAGAAACAATGAGAAGTTAATTGTGGGGTCAAATAAGGACCATAGTTGTGGTGAGCTCTAACTCAGATGAACTATGAATCATCTAGTGAAAAGTTCAGTGGGAGGTTTAGTAGGTAAAAGTGGCAGTACTTCACAGACAGTCATTTTGTGACCTAAGCCCAGAAGATTAACCACATTGTTTTCCAAGAATAAAACCACTTAAAATATCATGCAGTTCTCTACAATGGAACTAAGTAAAAACTAAAGTCTTAACTTCACATAGGCATCTAATATTATTAGTTATGGGGAAATAGCTCTAGCCACGAAGTTACAGAGATTCTGTGAATAAAATAACTAAGAATCTTGACAAGTTGCTATGGTTACCAGAGAGTATGTCATTTCTTACTACTACCTATTTTAAACTAGCTAACATAAAATCAACCATAATTTGTACAAATTATATTAAATATAGTCTTGTTTTTTCAGCTTGTAACACCAAGGTTGCTGCAAATATTAGATAAAAGGATGAGTCATCAGCTGTCCTTTAGATATGCTATACTAAAAGGATATATCCAAGGTGAAGCAGATATAATGACTATAATTGATAAGATTGCAAGTTCTAAACAGGTTAAACAGGTGAGGAAAACCTTAAATACTAAGAAAATGGTTTATTTCCCTCACTCCTCAGTTGCCCTCACCTATCGTTTCTTCTTTCTACATATGTAGAGGTGATCTCTGACTCCTGGTTTGCTGAGAAATTTTTGCAAAAACAGAAACCAATCTACATTTATATTACTCATATCTCCTTACTGAAGTGTCTGTGACACATTAGCAAGTTATGAGGCTCCTCTAGGTCCATCTATGTTTCTGCAAATGAGAGTATTTTCTTCTTATTATGGAGAAGGAAATGGCAATCCACTCCAGCACCCTTGCCTGGAAAATCCCATGGATGGAGGAGCCTGATAGGCTACAGTCTATGGGGTTGCAAAGAGTCAGACACGACTGAGCGACTTCCATTGTGTATATGTGCCACGTAATCTTTATCCATTCATCTGTCAATGGACATTTAGGTTGCTTCCATGTCTTGACTATTGTAAATAGCATTATTCATACCAACCAAAAAGTTGAGACAACCCACATGTCTATCAGCTGATGAACTGATAAATAAAATGTGATGTAATTGCACAATGGAATACTAATATTATTAAGCAATAAAAAGAATGAAGTATCAATACTATAGCATGAATGAACTTTGAAAGCATGCTAACTGAAAGAAGATAGTCACAAAGCACTTATAGTATGATTCAGTATATAAGAAATGTCCAGAACAGGCAAATCTGTACAGACAGAAAATAGACTACTGGTTGCCTATGGCTGGGGGTGGGGGGTGGTTGTAGATGAGGAAGAACTGTAATGGTTATGAAATTTCTTTTTGGAGGATGAAGATGTTTTAAAATTGATTGTGAGGATGATTGCACAATACCATGAATGTATTAAAAACCATCTAATTGATACTTTGAATGAGTAAAAAACAAAAAAACAAGTTATGAACCTCTTGGAGCACACATTTTGGTCCTTTGGGAGCTATCATGAAACCCATGTGCACAAATCAGCTTCTCTGAATGCAAGTTCCAGGATCTATCGGGCTAAGATGTATTAAATAGGAAACACTGGTGGATGATAAGTGATGGCAGGATTGAGCAGACAGACCCTCCTCATAATTTCCAAAGCTCCTTCTGTTTCTCTATATGCTTGATTTTCCACAGTAAATAGTAAAAATGAAGGATGGGGATCTGACAAGTCAAAAGAAGTACCAGTAACTTATTTAGAGGGAAACCATATCTAATTCCCTCATTTTACAGATTGTCAGGGAATGTTTAACAGGAGGATTCCTACGTGTGGTTTCTCACAAGTCCTCTGTTTCTTTTTAAGTGGAACACCACACTGCTCCGAGGAACTGGGGTCATTATGTGAGACAGGCTTGAATCTCCTTTAGTAAACATTCTCTTTACAACAAAACTGCTTAGTCTCAATCCCCTTTCTTGAGATATGGATTGTCTCCTGACCTTGTGGCCATCATCATCCTTTGTTCCCTTGGTAACGGTTACTGTACATTTGGTTTTCTGATCTTTATCATTGACAAAAGAAACTTCTTGTACTACAGCCTATATATACTCACAAAAAAATCATTTAAACACCATTGCTCCATCAGAGCTTGGATCCCCATGTCTCTCTCTCTCTCTTCAGCTGATTCCTTGGAGTGCAGAGACCTGTCTTGCTCACCCTCCTGCCTGGGCTTCTAAGACTCTCTCAAAAAGGCACCCTGTGCCTTCACCCCCACCTCGAGAGGGCGCCCAGCGCCTTTGTGAGAGGCACAAGTCCTGTGTCAGGGACTTTATTGGCTTTCTGAGTAAACCAGGGAGTATCAGCCTCTTTCTCTCTTTCACTTTCTTGTCGCCTCCAGACTGCCAGGTCCCAGTCCATTAAAGGACCCCAACAACAGATGAGAAAAATGAAGCCAAGAAATGAAGCCAATTTAATGATTATGTCCAAAGTCACATACACAACTAGTAAACAGCAAACAGAATGCTAGGGCCTAAGCTCTATATCTTATTTTTCATTTTCTCAGTTGAGTCAGATTAACACTGAAGTGTGCCCATAAGTTTGCCATTGAGTGAAATTAGACAGTCATCAAGATAATTTAGAACATTTTAATGCTATATGTCATATGCCCAAAGTTCTGTAGTTGAGAACATTGAACACTTAATATGTAGTTGAACACAAATCACTGTATCTTTTCTCTCTTCACCACTTGTAACTTTAAAACAACTTTGCTGAATTTTGTTACCTTTTATACTCACTCATACTGAGGATACACAGTAGAAAATACAAAAGAACTTGAATATTTAAGATAGTGGCCAGTTTCAGTCTTCATTTCTGCTCTCACATATTTTGGTTAAAACTTCTATCTCATTTAAGGTTGAAAACCACATGTATTTCCTAAATTCAGAGGTTCTCAAAAACTGAATGGGAAATACCTCACATGCCTGTATTTTTCAGAATCAACAGTATCCTAGAGTAAGTTACTTTAAGAAAAAATATATGACTTACCTTTGGGTTTCTCAAAATCAGCCTAAGTAATGCCACTTCTCATCCTCTCCACCACTCTTGCAGGAGTAAAATAAAATTCATTGCACAAAATTCTCAGGTGGCACTAGTGATAGAGAACCCGCCTGCTAATGCAGGAGACACAAGAGACATGGGTTCAATTCCAGAGTCAGGAAGATCCCCTGGAGGAGGACATGGCAACCCACTCCAGTATTCTTGCCTGAAGAATCCCATGGACAGAGGAGCCTGGCGGGTTACAGTCCATAGCGTTGCAAAGAGTTGGACATGATTGAAGTGACTTGGCACACATGCACAAAATTCAATTCTAATTCCAGAAAAGTTTCCATCATATTTTTCTTTACAGTTATTACTTTATGTAAAAAATTAATCAGTTGCAAATGTAAAGGTTTTTTATACCAGTTTGTTTTCCAATAGGAATAACATTTCTTTTGTTCCATAGATGTTATTAAGGAGGGTAACGAAGAACACAGGACATGCTATGAAAGAACTAGGTAGGTACCTCTCACCTTAAAGATCTAGCATGACCGTCTGTTTATCATCATTCCTTTAGAGAGGAAATGGTTTTGAGAACTAAACTGATCTTTGAGGAGATCTACTTCTTATCAATAATAAAGTGAATATCTCCAACAATCAACATGATCATATCCTTGACTGAATGAGAATAGTGTAATATTACCCCTCCACATTTGTTTTTTATGCCTTATGTGACAATGAAGACCTTTTCATTTGTTATGCATGTACACCCGTGGTGGATTCATGTCAATGTATGGCAAAACCAATACAGAATTGTAAAGTAAAATAAATAAATAAATAAAAAGAAAACACATTAGCAGGCCATGATTGTACATGTCTTTATCATGCTATAAATTCTATTTTCTTCCAAACATACTATCCTGAGCAACACAAGGAAAGAAGTTGTTTTTTTTCTCCATTTGCCACAGAGTTGCCATCTGAGGATTTAGGCTTTTAAATGAATTAAAATTAGAACAGAATCTCATGGAATTGCTGGTTTGGCTGCTAGAAGGCTCAGTGCTCAAACATGACAGCAGCGTGTTCTCTGAATTGTGCCAGGTCATGGTCCTAGTGCAAGACAAATCCTGGGAGTGAGACAGACATCTCTATGGCATAGTGTTTATATGTTCAGAATAGAGAGTTTGGTACCAGATGGTGGACAGTAAAAGAACACAGCAAACCTGCAATGAGCCCAATCGTGAGAGATCTTGCATGGCAGATAGTTGTCAAGCCAGACAAGAGGTCATGACCAAGAAAAACTCCTAAGTGGATGAAACTCTCATGGGCACCCAGGAATCCACATCACATTAGCAGAAGAGCATAGATGGAAGCATCATCTAGATGCCCAGGCAGGATGGGTGGAAATGACCCAGAATGAGGAGAGGACTTGATCAGAAGCCATGTTTAAGCACACAAGCCATCATCAGAAATCTTGATTCAAACAGAATAAAAAATTGGGTCATAAACTTTAGACCTAGAGCCCAGGAGAGCCTCTCAGTGTCTAGTGTGGGTGTATTAGTATAACTGTTAATCCTAGGACTAGGGTTGTCTGTCCTTCTTCATGGGCTTAGACACAGTATGGGCTGCCGACAAGTAAACGTCAGGCTGCTGCTGCTGCTAAGTCGCTTCAGTCATGTCCAACTCTGTGCAACCCCATAGATGGGGCAGCCCACCAGGCTCCCCATCCCTGGGATTCTCTAGGCAAGAATACTGGAGTGGGTTGCCATTTCCTTCTCCAATGCATGAAAGTGAAAAGTCAATGTGAAGTCGTTCAGTCATGTCTGACTCTTCACAATCCCATGGACTGCAGCCTACCAGGCTCCTCTGTCCATGGGATTTTTCAGGCAAGAGTTCTGGAGTGGGGTGCCGTTGCCTTCTCCAAAATGTCAGGCAGAATTCTGCAATTATGGGTAAATTTTGATTGATCGCAGAAGTCTCTTTAGGGAGAGATACATTTCCCTGTGATAAGGGTTGTGCTCCATGGGTTTAGAAAATAAATATTAGCTTACTGTCCACATGAAATATTTAAGCAATTTCCTATTTCATTTGAAAATATTTTGTTATTTTTCAGGCTACTTAGAGTATGATCACCCAGAAATTGCTGTCACTATGAAAACAAAGGAGGAGATTAATGTCATGCTCAGTTTGGCTAAAGAAATTGTTAAAGTTTTCAGATTAAAAGGCATTCTTCATAAAATTGAAGGTTCTGAAATTAATAAGGTATGGTGGAATATTTTCAAAGCAAATATACTTACCTGATAGTCATTTATGATCTTCAAACCTGCTTTCAGTCCTTTCCAATATAGGCCATTTCTGCAATGTAAATATATAACTTAAAATAATTGTCAAAAGAAAAATACCTACCAGAAAAGCTTCCTTCCTGCAACTCTAGTGGTCAACTTTTTCCTTTCTTGCCACAATGAGGGACCACATCTTTCTATGCTTTGTACCCAAAACAAAGGTATAATGAAATCATTCCTCATCCTAGGCTAGACTGGTAATTAGTATGTTCCTGGCAATTATCTGTGACAGTGAAATAATTTTCCCATAGAAACTGTGATTTATAAGAACACTCAATTATAAGGTAAAAATTAATTAAATTTTCTTTCTTCAAGTTGTTTAAATGGTATTGGGAAATGTAGAAAGATAGAGAGGGTCCCAACTCATTCTGTAAGTATAAAATTTATGCCCCAAATCAGGAATAGTATAAGAAAAAAAAGCTATTATACTTGAGAATACATATATAAAACTTTTTATTATAATAGTAGCTAATTGAATCTGGCAGTATAGGTAAAGCATGATATGCTATAACTAAAAAGGTTTTGTCTTCCAAAATACCTATATAACTCACTATTGAGAGATCAAAAAAGACAAGTCACTTGATAAAATTCAACTGTTATTCAGAATGTTCAAAGGCTAATAAAAGAAGTAGCATTCTTAACTAGATAAAGAATATATATTAGAAATATGATGCAAACATTGTATTAGATGGCAAAACATTAAGCAATATTCCCATTAAAGTCAGGAAAAAATAAGAATGAATAGTTCATTCCAAGTAGAGAACGCTGTGTTTGTAGGTCTTAGCAGAAAAACAAAAGGAACTGAAACATGAAAGTTTTGGAGAATGGACAAAACTATTATTGCTTATTGATTGTTTAATCTAAAACCCTGAGAATTAACTTCAAATCAATAATATGGGACCAATGAAATAATTCAACAGGGCTTCCAGAAACAAGATCAACATTAAAAATATTCCACAACTAAAGAAAATGTGGAAAAATATTGTATTCACAGTAGTAATTAGAAACTCTAAATCTTAAGCTGAACTCAAGGTAAACTATATGTAACACACATGTAGCAGGAACTAAAAGGCATATTTAAGCAGGTAGAAAAACAAGTCGCCTTGCAGGACCATGGAAATTATATTATGTGAGGAATAGAAAGAAAAAAATTGAAGAAAAGTGAGCAGAGTCTAAGGGACCAGTGAGAAACCATCAGTGGACCAACATATGCAATGTAGATGTCCCATGAAGACAAGTGGAGAAGGCAATGGCACCCCACTCCAGTACTCTTGCCTGGAGAATCCCATGGACGGAGGAGCCTGGTGGGCTGTAGTCCATGGAGTCGCTGAGAGTCGGACACGACTGAGCGACTTCACTTTCACTTTTCACTTTCATGCACTGGAGAAGGAAATGGCAACCCACTCCAGTGTTCTTGCCTGGAGAATCCCAGGGACGGGGGAGCCTGATGGGCTGCCGTGTATGGGGTCGCGCAGAGTCAGACACGACTGAAGCGACTTAGCAGCAGCAGCAGCAGCAGCAGCATGAAGACGAGAGAGAGAGAGGAAGGAACAGAGAGGAAATTTTAAAAAGTATTGGCTTAAAAGTTTCTAAACTTGATACCAAGCATGAATATTAACATCTAAGAAGCTCAGTGAACTTCAAATAAGATGAACTCAAATAGACCCACACCAAGACATATTATAACCAAATTGCTGAAAGACAGAGAACTTTGAAATCAGCAAAAGATTAAAAAATCATCACATACAAGGGATCCTCAATAAGATCATCATCAGATTTCTCATCAGAAATTTTGGAGACCAGAAGAAAGTGGGCTGATATGTTCAAAGTACTCGAAGAAAAAAAGTAGCCAGCTAAGAGGGCTTCCCAGGTGGCTAAGTGGTAAAGAAGTTCCCTGCCAAGCAGAAAACACAGGTTTGACCCATGGGCTGGAAAGATCCTCTGAAGAAGAAAATAACAACCCACTCCAGTATTCTTGTCTGGGAAATCCCATGGATCCAGGAACCTGGTGGGCTACAGTCCCTGGGGTCACAAAGAGTCAGACACAACTTCGTGACTAAACAGCAGCAGCAAAAATCAACTAAGAACCTTATATCCAGCAAAACTGTCTTTTAGAAGTGAGAGGAAAATGAAGACATTCTCAAACAAACAAAAGCTGAGGGAGTTCATTACCACTATACCTGCCCCGAAAGAAATGCTAAAAGATGTCATGCAGATGGAAATGAAAGGACACTGGATAATAACTCAAATCCATATGAAGAAATAAAAACCTCAATAAAGGTAAGTACATGGGCAATTATTAAAGCTAGTATTGTTGTAATAATGATGCCTGACTCTACTTTTTGTTTTCTACATGATTTAAGACACTAATACATTTTTTAAAGTAACTATTTGTCCAAAAGCTAGCAGTATTATATCTTTGACTTATAATGTTATACTTTGTTTTCTACATAATTGAAGAGATGAAAACATTTTAAAATATTCATTTATGTTTTGGATAGACAACATACAAAGATGTAATTTTGTGACATCAACTACAAGGGGTAAGGATGGAACTGTTAAAGGAACAGAGTTTTGTATGTTATGGGAGTTAAACTGGTATAAATTCAAATTAGAGAGTTATATTTTAGGATGCTAAATGTAATCCCCATGGTAATAAAAAGGAAAATAACTAAAAAATTACATAAAAATAGGCAAGAAGGGAGTTTCTAGTGTTTCACTAAAGAAAAATTAACTAAATACAGAAGACAGTAATACAGAAAATGAGAGGCAAAGAAAGATACAAGATAATGATAAGACAGTCCACAAGAAAAGTAGAGGATATTTTCAAAATAAATATATCCAACAAAGGGCTTATTTTCATAATATATCTTACAAATCAATAAGAACAAGACAGAAAATTCATGTTTTTTAAAAAATCAGCAAAAAATTTATACAGGCACTTCCCAACAGAGAATATTCTAGTACCCAGTAAATATAAGAAAAGATGCCAAGTGTCATCATCATAAGCTTAATGCAAATAAAAAACTAAGATACGATACCAACATATAATCATCAAAGTACTTAAAATTAAAAAAAAAAAAAAAAGCCTGACCATACCAAATGTAGGCAACGATGTGGAATAACTGGAACATTAGAAAGGGAGTATAAACTGATGCAATCACTTTGGAAAATTGTTTGGCAGAATTTATTAAATTTGGACATATACATATCTTAAGACATAGAAATTAAATTATATAATCAGGTATACAACAGAAATGTGTACATATGTACAGTGAACAAGCACTCATAGCAAGTGGCATTTCAAAAGTTCCAAACTGGAACAGCCCAAATGTCAATCAACAACAGATAAATAAAGCTGTGGTATATTGATAAAACATAACACTACACAACAGTGAACACGGAAAGAATTTTTGCTCCTTGCAACATTATGGTTGGATGGCATCACTGACTCAATGGACATGAGTTTGAGTAAACTCCGGGAGTTGGTGATGGACAGGGAGGCCTAGTGTTCTGCAGTCCATGGGGTCGCAGAGTCAGACATGACTGAGCGACTGAACTGACCTGAACGTTATAGATGAACTTCAGAAACATAATGTTGAATAAATGAAACACAAACAAGTACATACACTGATTTCATGCAGATACCAGTCAAAACTAGACAAAAGCTAAACCATGGTAATAGAAGAAGAGTGTTAATTGGGGGTAGAAGTAATGACTAGATGAGAACATAAAGGAGGATTCTAAGGTGCAATAGAAGTTTTTAATCTTGGTTATAGTTACGCAGATGTTTTTATGTTGTAAATGTTCTTTAAGCAGACATTTAGGGCTTGTGCACTTTTTGCATATCTGCTATACTTCCGTAAAAAGATTTACTTTTAAAAATAATCTATGACTTCAGAATAATGATAACATAGAAAAATGCTCCAAGAGGGGATAGGTTGAAGTTCTCCATGGAAGAACACAAATCTCAGGAGATCAAGAAAAGGAAATGGTACAAAATCATACTTGTTTTAAACATTTCATTAACACCAGTTTTGTTCATCTCTTTTCTTAACTTTGGTGGTTTTAGATAATAATGGCCAAAAAAAGAGACATACTTGATTTTCAACCTACATATAAACCTCTTACTGTTGATGAAGCACTCTATCATATCCCATGGCTAGATAAAGACAAAGAACATATAAGCTTTATTCAGGTAATATTTGTATTTCCTGCTAATAATATCTCTAATGTACCAATAAATGATCTTTTAAAAATTAAAGGTTTAGCCATGATACTCTTTGTTATTCTTGATTACCTATAGAGTAAAATCAAAATCAAAATCCCTTTGAATGACATGCAAAGTTCTCCCATACTCTGCCCCCTACTTATCTCTCCATCTTTACCTTTAGTTATCCATATGTCATATACCCCAACTCAGAGGGTAAAGAATCTGCCTGCAGTACGGGAGGCCCAGGTTTAATCCCTGGCTCAGGAAGATCTCCTGAAGAAGGCAATGGCTACCCACTCCACTATTCTTGCCTGGAGAATTCTATGGACAGAGGAGCCTGGCAGGCTACAGTCCATGGGGTCGCAAAGAATTGGACATGACTGAGTGACTAAACACTTTCACTTTTGTTTCACTCATGATACCCCAAGAACTTTATGCTTTTTAAATTCTGTTTCTCTGTGAGTGCTATATACTGATCGTAAAATGTTTTCACCAATGCACCCCCACCACCCCCACCACCAAACTGCCTCTGCTTATTTCTTCTCTGGAAACATTCTCTAAAAAGCAGGCTTTAGAGTCAGATACCAGTAAAAGACCAACCTACCTTTGGAGGACCAAAGATGTCAACATTGCATCCATTATGAACCTTTATTATAGCATAATTACATTACAATTATTACCTTTACACCTCTCCCCCCTTCTATAATTTTTACCTCATTAAACTTTGACTACTCAGTGCCTATCATGTTGTATCTCCCATACTGGGTGTTCAATAAGTGTTTCTGGGATGAACAAATAAATGGACTTAACTTGTTCTTACTATATCTAGTAAGTTCCAAAAGACCAATTATTTTTTTTTTCACCTGGTTAAAATATTTTGAATGATTAAATTTTTATTACCTCATCAGCTATTTAGAGCATAAGTATATCTAAGACATATATGTGCCATTAGCTTGTATCTGTCCAGATTATTTTTCATCCAAAGAAATATTTTCACCTTTCCATACATTCTAATTCCTAAGTTAGACTGTTTTCTAATTTATGTATAAATACCCCACCTGAAATTACATATATTCATTAATATCCACTTTCTCTCTTTTAGCCATAATTTCTATTTTCTTTTACAAATTTATTACTAATACAATGTCTCAGATCTTTTTGAGTAATATTTACCTTAAAGCATAAAACTTTTATTAAAATGTAAACTCTAATCACTGCTAAAATATTATTTATAGTTTATGTATTTGGTGATATTTTTTAGGAAAGATCCAGAGTTGTAACATTTGATTGTGGAAATGATATATTTGAAGAAGGTGATGAGCCTAAAGGAATTTATGTAATTATTTCAGGCATGGTAAAGGTAAGGCAGAGATATTTATAAATGCACTTGTGAGCATTAGTTAAAAACATTACATAATTGGGAATAAATATCTTTCAATGGTAAGAATTCTATTAATCCTTTTTTTTAAGACAGCAGCTACTACCCAAACAACAGTTCTCTTCCTCAAACACAATGAATAACATCAGCTATCACTTGTTAAGCCATACTGTTGGGGTCCAGCCCCGGTGGATTCAGGGAATTTGAAGGGGGAATGGAGTCGGCATCTTAGAAAGGACTATTTAATTAGAAAACAGAGATTAGGAAAGAATAGTGTAGTAGGAAAATTAGTGGAGAAAAGATGCTGAATAACTTGATTTATGTGGAAAGCTAATAAAGTCTCAAGATAAGAAACTTGCACCACCTACGTAGGCCACCAGTGCCCGCTTGAATAGCGGAGGGTGCCCCGCCTTGGGCTCCCTCTCTCGTGGGTCTTAGAAGCCCAGGCAAATAAGTAGACACGGCTAGCCTCTATGCCCCAGATGGGAATCACCCAGAAAATAGAGTAAGAAAGAAAAGAAGACACGGGGGAACCAGTCTTTCCAGGAACTGGCCCATCCTTTATTGTCCAGAAAAGCTTTTTATACTTTTGGTTGTACATAGAGATCAATGGATAATACAAAATTATGCAGTGTCAGCAGCCCTGACTCTTATCAAGACCAGGCTTTCTCTCTGCATACCTAGCTGTATACACAAGTCTTAGGTGATTTACATCATCTTCTGGCCAGGAGGCCTATTAGCATTTTATGGCCCTTTTCTGATAAGGGTCCAACAACCAGAAAACGTATTTGCCTTAAAAGTGTTGTTCTTACTAAAGTCTGTTGCCACTCTCAGAAAGCACTAATTAAGGTTACATTCTTACATAGCAAGAACACAACAATTTACAACAAAGAAAGAGGAGTATGGTGATTTATAACAAAGAGAAAATTCATTAACTCAAAAGTCTAGTGTTGTTAACATCAAAACTACTATATTCCTTTTTCTATATCCCAATTACATTGATTAATATCCTTCAGATGCCTACAAGATAAAGAATATGGAGGCCTGGCAGCAGTCATTGACAACAGTGAAATCCATCACCAATATAATTTTTTGCCTTTTATAAAAGGCTCTATATCTTTAAGATGCTTTAAGCTTCATGCCTCTCGTGGTTGGGGGCTGTAAACAATCACAAGTTGTAAAAGTCTCTAACTGTCAGGCAAGTTAGAGAGCCGTCAGTGGGGTTTGAGCTGAGACACTCCTTTTATATGCAGGAGACTGTTAATTGGATCTCTAAGTTAACTCTTTCCACAGAAAAGTGGTCGGGGATAGCCCCCTGTTATGTCAGAAGAGTAGGTGGAAAGCATAGCGCAATAAAGCAGGCAGACTCTGGTTTTGGGGGTAGATGCTCAGGAAAATCCAGGGGTACCCCTGAGGCCTGATCTCAGCCTTTGCTTTTTGCCAGGTCCCCTTCCTCATGACCTTTGCCACGGGCGGGATTCCCCATGCTGGCTCCCAGCATCATTCTTTCCCATAGATAACAAGAAACTTTAAAAGGATCAGCATTAAGGTTGAAAGTTATAAGATAAGCTGTTATTTATCTTATATTTGAGTTAGGCATTTAGCTATTCTATGACACGTATTAACTGGTTGAGTTGGTAGAATCAGAAAGATGAGAGTATTTAAGAATGTTTTAAATTCACTTTAAAGTTATGAGTAATACATATTTTCAGGCAATATGTAAATATTAAAATTGTTAAAGGGAAAAGCCATAAATTAAATACTTTTGGTAAGTTAACTGGTACATGTATTTTTTTTTTCTTTCTTTGTTATTGAACAGCTTCAAAGATCAAAGCCAGGTTTGGGAATTGATCAAATAATCTGGGAGTCAGAGGAGAAAGATTACCAGATAACTTATACAGACTTTGTGATCAGTGGGGCAGTAATAGGAGAGCTAAACTGCTTGACTAATGCACCCATGAACTATTCTGCCACCTGCAAAACTGTAGTAGAGGTCAGAAAATGTCACCTTATGTCTTATTATTATAGCTTGTTAAATACCTAGTACCAAATTTAAAGTTATTTTTGTATACGTATGTATTTGTAGTCTAGTGAAAATATTTTAAGAAATAAGAATAATAAAGAAATAAAACTTGTTACTGAACTTTATGTACACAATGTAGTGTCCTAACAAAATGGTTTGCAAAAGTTAACCTACAGTATTGGAACAAGGATTTAACAAGAGAAACTGGTTATGTGAGATGTCTCATGGGAAATTAGATGAGATATGTTAAATGTCAATACCATAATTTGGAGGGTAAAGAAGGGAAAAAGTTAAAGAGCTGGGATTTATTAATAGAAAGTTGAGCACAGTGAACAGAAGTTTCTGACACACAATTCACAACAAAATCCTCAAAGCAACAGGAGCTCCCACTGGCCTAATGTGAATTCAAAAAGAACAATGACTGTAAATAATAAAACCACAAACATATAAAAATTCATAAGTTGATAATGGTATCAAGTTTTTTATTTTAAAAAGATTGCTAGGATATCAACTTATGTCTCTAAAAATGGATTGCTTATTTTAAAAAAGAAATAATTAAACATTTATCTTGCTTTTCCTCTATGAACTCTTTCAAAGAAACTACAAAAAAAAATAAGATGAGGAAAATTATTCTGATAGAAGAATTCAAACCAATAAATGTAGAATAAAAGAATTAAAATATCTCCATTTACCAGCCCTAATGAAATAATGGACCTACACAATAACCACCAATTGATACTAAAACTACTGAGTGGAATGTAAGTAGAACACTTTATAATGAAAAAGCATGCTAACATCACCTCTGGACAATCTTAGCGTCACTAAAATAATGGCAACTGGGCATCACATGCTTCATGATCTGATGCAACAGAAGTACTAGCATCATGGACTCTTTTTGCACAAGAAAAGAGAAAACCTGAAGCCTCTAGGTCCAACCAGTTTACAGAAAATACAGGAAACAAGTTAACTGACACCAAGAGAGAATAATTAGCTAAATCTAGAGCGTGGGATGTCAACAGGCCAATAACCCATTTATTTTTTAATAAATCAAAGGAATAAAAAGGGAAGAGGAAGGGGAGGAAGAAGATGGCAAAGGAAAATTTTGTCTCTATCATTCAACAATGCATATTAGAATATTTATAAGTGAAATTATATGATATCTGACATTTGCATTAAAATGCTCTTGCCTTTTGCTTCTGGATATAAGGAAGTTACTAAGAACATAGGGGCACACTTACCATGAATAACCATAACTTGACAAAATATATGAGGTAAATATTTTCAACCATTGGAAAAAAGGCAGTGTTAAGTCTGGAAACCTCAAGAGAAGAGAAATTCATGAGATGAGCTCCACATCCACCTTCACCCTCTGACTGGGATAGTTCCTGACCGCAGTTCAATAAGAATCCAAATGGAAAATAATGATCCTGCTGCGCTGAGATGGGAGAGATTAGAAATTGTGGCAGCTAAAGTAGATTGGAATCTATAGAGCGGGGCACAGGATCAAAGTTCACAGAGGGAGACCTGAGGAAACTGTGTGGTCCACAAGTCCTTGGCTGAAGGATAGGATGCAAATGCACAAGGTAAGACAAAACTAAATTACCAGATTGCTAAGAATGGAACAGAGATGTTAAAGGTCAAGGAGTATCAGGGATCTGAGATATTTTAAGGTTCTGTCTTGATAGAAAAGAGAGACTTTTTAAAACCTCTGGCATGCAGGGGAGCAACCAGAAGGAATACACCTTAAGAGCAAATATCTTGGCCTAGTAAGACTAACTCTAAATTTACTAAAACAAGCCTGAGAGCAAGCCCTGGCAGACTTCAGTTTGGAAGTTAAGTACCATGAAATTACACAATCATGGAAAATGCCTAGAGTTTTCTACTGATTAAACAAAACAAATCATAAAACACAACCTGTACAAAGTCAAGGTTATCAGACAATAAATGAAGCGGTCTACTGCAACAAACATCAGCAATGATCACAGGAAGATAACAGAATCTTGAATATCAACAATTTATCTTCAGGAATTATGAATTACTAAACAAGCAAAGAAACATGAAAACGTGACCCTTAATGTGGAAAGGGGGAGTGGAACAACCCTGAAATTACCCAGACTATGGACTAAATGAAGACACTAAAGAGCTAAGGATAGATTCAAAGAACTAAAAGGAAACATGTTCAAGCAACTAAAGAAAAAATAGTCTTTATGAGAGAAGACATAGGAAATATTGAAGAAAAGAATCAAATGAAAATTTTAGAACTAAAAAGAGTTGTTTGGGGATGGCAGCAAAAAAGGTCAAGAAAGGAAAAATAACTGACTAGTAAAGGCAAATATATAGTAAAGCCTGTGGATCAGTCAATTAAGTTATTATAAGGTTAAAAAAAAAATTGTAAAGTTAACCAGGACTAGAATAAATAGTTAGGGATATGACATCAAAGACATAAAGCCTGGGAGAAGAGAGTAAAGAAAGTAATTTTAGGATATGTTTGAACTTAAATGACTATCTCTCTAAAACAAGTAGATCTAGTTACAGGTTAACATATATGAACCTGATAGTAACCACAAGTCAAAAACCTAAAATAGACACACATAAAACTAGAGAAAAAATGAACAAAGCATACCTCTAAAGAAAATCATCAAACACAACGGAAGAAACTAAAAAGAGAGAAAGGGACAGAGAAGAACTGAAAAAAAAAAAAACAGAAAACAAGTGGCAATACCTAGACAGTATATTCAAAAGCAGAGATATTACTTTGCCGACTAAGGTCCGTCCAGTCAAGGCTATGGTTTTTCCTTGGTCATGTATGGATGTGAGAGTTGGACTGTGAAGAAGGCAGAGCACTGAAGAATTGATGCTTTTGAACTGTGGTGTTGGGAGAAGACTCTTGAGAGTCCCTTGGACTGCAAGGAGATCCAACCAGTCCATTCTAAAGGAGATCAGTTCTAGGTGTTCATTGGAAGGAATGATGCTAAAGCTGAAACTCCAGTACTTTGGCCACCTCATGCAAAGAGTTGACTCATTGGAAAAGACTCTGATGCTGGGAGGGATTGGGGGCAGGAGGAGAAGGGGACGACAGAGGATGAGATGGCTGGATGGCATCACGGACTCGATGGACGTGAGTCTGAGTGAACTCTGGGAGTTGGTGATGGACAGGGAGGCCTGGCGTGCTGCGATTCATGGGGTCGCAAAGAGTCGGACACGACTGAGCGACTGAACTGAACTGAACTGCACTATCAGCAATCATTTTAAATGTCAATAGACTAAACACTCCAGTCAGAAGATATAGGTTAGGTGATTGGATAAAAAACAATGCTGATTACCAGAGACTCACTTCAGAGCTAAAGATATACACAGACTGAAAGTGAAGGGATCGGAAAAAATATTTCATGCAAATAGAAATAAGAAAGCTGTGTAACAATTCTCACATCAGGAATATAAACTTTAAAACAAAGTATTGATTTGTTAGGAATGTTAGGTCCATGAATCAAGGTAAATTAGAGGTGGTCAAACAGGAGATGGCAAGAGTGAACATGAACATTTTAAAAACTAGTGAACTAAAATGGACTGAAACGGGCAATTTTAATTCAGATGCCCATTATATCTTCTACTGTGAGCAAGAATTCCTTAGAAGAAATGGAGTAGCCATCATAGTCAACAGAGTCCAAAATGCAGTACTTGGGTGCAATCTCAAAAATGACAGAATGATCTCTGTTAATTTCCAAGGCAAACCATTCAATATCACAGTAATCCAAATTTATGCCCTAACCAATAACACTGAAGAAGATGAAGTTGAACAGTTCTATGAAGACCTACAAGACCTTCTAGAACTAACACCCAAAGAAGATGTCCTTTTCATCATGGGGGCCTGGAATGCAAAAATAGGAAGGCAAGAGATACCTCGGGTAACAGGCAAATTTGGCCTTGCAATACAAAATGAAGCAGGGCAAAGGCTAACAGAGTTTTGCCATGAGAACGCGCTGGTCATAGCAAACACCCTCTTACAACAACACAAGAGAAGACTTTACATGTGGACATCACCAGATGGTCAATACCAAAATCAGACTGATTATATTCTTTGCAGCCAAAGATGGAGAAGCTCTATACAGTCAGCAAAAACAAGACTGGGAGCTGACTGTGGCTCAGATCATGAACTCCTATTGCCAAATTCAGACTTAAATTGAAGAAAATAGGGAAAACCACTAGACCATTCATGTATGACCTAAATCAAATCCCTTACAATTATACAGTGGAAGGGAGTAATAGATTCAAGGGATTAGATCTGATAGACAGTGCCTGAAGAACTACAGACAGAGGTTCATGACAGTGTACAGGAGGCAGGTATCAAGACCATCCCCAAGAAAAAAAAAATGCAAAAAGGCAAAATGGTTGTCTGAGGGGGCCTCACAAATAGCTGAGAAAAGAAGAGAAGCTAAAGGCAAAGGAGACACAGATTAATGGAACAGAACAGAGAATCCAGAAATAAACCTATGTACTTGTGATCAACTCATCTAAATCAAGGCAAAAATATACAATGGAGAAAATACAGACTCTTCAATAAGTGTTGCTGGGAAAACTGGACAGCTACATATAAAATAATGAAATTATAACTTTTTCTCACACCAAATACAAAATTGAAAATTAATTAAAGACCTAAATGTAAGGCTGTAAACTGTAAACTCTAGATGGGATCATAGGCAGAACACTCTTTGACATAAACCATAGCAATATTTTTTTGAATATGTCTCCTAAGGCAAAGGAAACAAATGCAAAAACAAGCAAATGGTACCTAATTAATCTTAAAAGCCTTTCTGTGGAAAAGGAAACCATTGACAACATAAAAAGTCATCCTATTGATCAGTAGAAAATATTTGCAAATTGCATGACCAATAACAGATTAATATCCAAAACACATAAACAGCTCATACAACTCAATATCAAAACAACTCAGTTACATAATGGGCAAAAGACCTGAATAGATATTTTTCCAAATAAGATGTACAGAAGGTCAACAGGCACATGAAAAGATGCTCATCATTGGTAAATATCAGAGAAATGCAAATCAATATTACAGTGAGTTATTACCTCACCTCTGTCAGAATGGCTCTCATCAAAAAGTCTACAAATAACAAATATTGATGAGGATGTGGGTGAAGGGAACCCTCCAAAGTCTCCCTGGTGGCTCAGTTGTAAATAATCCATCGGCCAATGCCAGAGACACAGGTTTGAGCCTTGGGTTAGGAAGATCCCCTGAAGAAGAAGTGGCAACCCACTCCAGTATTCTTACTTGGGAAATCCCACGGACAGAGGAGCCTGTCAAGCTGCAGATCATGGGGTCACAAAAGAGTCAGACATGACTTAGTGACTAAACAACTACAATACCACCAACCTACACTGTTGGCATGAATGTAAATTTGTGCCACTATGAGAAACAGTATGGAGGTTGGTCACAAAAACTAAAAATAGAGCTATCATATGATCCAGGAATTCTGCTCTTAGATAGGTATGTGACGAAAATAAAAACATGCATTTGAAAAGATCCATGTTCTTCCATATTCACACTAGTATTATTTATAACAACCAAGATGTGAAAGCAACCAAAATGTCCATCAACAAATGAACGGATAAAGAAGATTTGAGATATATATATATACATATATTTGAGATTATATATATATATATATATATACATACAGTATTACTAAACCAAAAAAGAATGAAATTATGCTGTTTGCAACAACATAGATGGAGGGTATTATATTTAATGAAATAATAGAAAGACAGAGAAAGACAAGTACTGTAAGTTATCACTTTTATGCAGAATCTAAAAAATAAAACAAGTTAATATGACAAAACAGAAACAGACTTATAGAAAGGGAAAACAAAGCAGTGGTTATCAGTAGGGAGAGGAAAGGGAGTAGGGCAAAACAGGGCAACCCACTTCAGTATTCTTGCTTGGGGCTTAAGAGGTACAAATTACCATTGAAGGATGTATTGTACATCACAGGGAATAAGGTCAACACTTTGTAATAACTTTAAATGGAGTATAATCTATAATAATATTGGATCACTATGTTGTACACCTAAAACCAATAAAATATTGTAAATCAACTATGCTTCAGGATTTAACATTGGGCAATGGATTTGAACAGATACTTCATAAGAGAATATACAAATGGCCCATAAACATATGAAGAAGACGCTCAATATCATTAGTGCTCAGTTCAGTTCAGTCGCTCAGTTGTGTCCGACTCCTTGCGACCCCATGAATCGCAGCACGCCGGGCCTCCCTGTCCATCACCAACTCCCAGAGTTCACTCAGACTCACGTCCATCGAGTCAGTGATGCCATCCAGCCATCTCACCCTCTGTCGTCCCCTTCTCCTCCTGCCCGCAATCCCTCCCAGCATCAGAGTCTTTTCCAATGAGTCAACTCTTCACATGAGGTGGCCAAGTACTGGAGTTTCAGCTTTAGCATCATTCCTTCCAAAGAAATCCCAGGGCTGATCTCCTTCAGAATGGACTGGTTGGATCTCCTTGCAGTCCAAGGGACTCTCAAGAGTCTTCTCCAGCACCATAGTTCAAAAACATCAATTCTTCAGTGCTCAGCTTTCTTCACAGTCCAACTCTCACATCCATACATGACCACTAGAAAAACCATAGCCTTGACTAGACGAACCTGTGTTGGCAAAGTAATATCTCTGCTTTTGAATACGCTATCTAGGTTGGTCATAACTTTTCTTCCAAGGAGTAAGCGTCTTTTAATGCTCAGAGAAATGCAAATTAAAATCATGATAAGGTATCACTATATACATACTACACTGGCTAAAAATACACAGATTGAACACAAAGTATTAGCAAGGATGTTAAGCAACTGAAATTCTCATATGTAGCTAAATAAAGGGTAAAATGTTAGAGCCTCATCTGAAAACAGTTTAGCAGTTTATCATAAATACATATTTATTATATTACCCAGCAAACATACTCATGGCTGATTACCAAGAGAATTTAAATCCAACAAACACAATCTCTTGTGTCTTCATAGCAGCTTATTCCTAAGAGTCAGTAGTCTAATCATTGTTAGTATGAGAATTTTATTACTGACCAAAACATTTGCTCCCCCCAAGAATGTTTTTAGAAATACTTATGTCTTTAGTTTAAAAGGTTAAATGATCTTTGAGTCTTTGTTTTCTTTTTTTTTTTCAGAATCTATAAGATAATAAAGAAGTCTCATTTAATCATACAACCTCTTAATACTTAGTATATGACAAGATTGCACCAATATTTACTAAATAGATACATTTTATTAGGTTTCCAGGCAATAAAATGAATCTGCATAATTTAAGTATTATTAACTTTAATATTACACGTATATAAGAGAAAATCTCATTTCATTGAATCATGAATGCACAGAATGAAATAGTAAGTTGATATCCTCTTTTTTTCCAGACATGTTTTATCCCCAAAAATCAGTTGTATGAAGCTTTTGAACAATTTTGTCCTCACATTGAATACAGAATGTGGCTAAAACTTGGACTTTCTATTACTGCCAAAAAAATCAGGGAACATTTATCTTATGAGGTAAGAGGTGCTTATGTGAAATTGTCCTTCTCTCTGAATGAAAATGAACTAAAGTATTGTTAGAAATTAACTATTTAGGAATTTATATTAATCTTTATAAACAATAGACTATGAAATTGTATTTTTCTTATAGGATTGGAATTACAAGATGCAATTAAAACTCAGTAACATTTATGTAAAAGATATACCAAAGAATACCAAAACCGATATCTATGATGAAACAGTAATTTATGTCATCCTCATCCATGGAGCTGTGGAAGACTGTCAGTTACGCAAAGCTTATAAGGCTCCTTTCTTAATTCCTATAACATGTCATCAGGTAAAGAAATATTGATTCATATCTTCAGGTCAATATTCCATTTGTCCCACAATGAGTTAATAGTAGAAAAAGCATCACTTTCCCACCTTCCCATTCTCTCCCATTCCCCTGCCACACCATGAACACACACAGCACACACACTCCAGGTTCACTGATTGCTTTAGCACTGGGTAGCCCAAACACCAACCTGTTCCTATTCACTATCAATGAATCAGGCCAAGCTATACATTTTGACCACAGTTAGATTTTGGTACAATTGTAAATAGCAAAAGAGGACCTATTCAGTTCATGTACATATTGCAGGACTACTCTCTCTGGATTATTTCAACAGTGCTGTAAAAGGTTCTTTCAGTCCTAAGCTGAAGTGAGTATTACTGGTATTTCTTCAGCTACTTTGAAAGTGAATGTAAAAATGAAGGACTTTCTCATATTTAAGCTGTTGAGTTACGTGTGTGCTTAGTTGTTCAGTCATGTCCAACTCTTTACAACCCCATGGATGTAGCCCACCAGGCTCCTCTATCCATGGGATTCTACAGGCAAGAATCCTGGAGTGGGTAGCCATTCCCTTCCCCTGGACCTGGGTCTCCTGCATTGCAGGCAGTTTCTTTACTGTCTGAGCCTCCAGGGAAGCCCAATTAAAATGAAAAGCTGTGCCATAAGAAGAAAGAGAGAATGAAGGAATATCATAGTATATGCGTGTGTTTGTGTGTGTATGTGTGTGGACTGGGATAGAGTAAGAGAGGTACATGTCTGGGGGAATCAGAGGACACATAAAATACTGGTAAAGAAAGTAAATTGAAAGAGAGACCTAGAGAGATTTAATTAAAGTATTTTTTAGGCTGGTGGCTTAGACGGTAAAGCGTCTGTCTACAATGCGGGAGACCTGGGATCGATCCCTGGGTCGGGAAGATCCCCTGGAGAAGGAAATGGCAATCCACTCCAGTACTATTGCCTGGAGAATCCCATGGACAGAGGAGCCTGGTAGGCTACAGTCCATGGGGTCGCAAAGAGTCGGACACGACTGAGCGACTTCACAGACGTGACAGAAACAGTGCTAGATGCTAGAGTGATCAAAACAAATGAGTCTTGCAACTTGCCCTCAAGAGATCTCTCAATCAAGCAAAAATAAATATATAAAAATAGATACATAAATGTTTACAGCTATGATCAGTTCAGTTCAGTTGCTCAGTTGTGTCTGACCCTTTGTGACCTCATGAACCGCAGCACGCCAGGCCTCCCTGTCCATCACCAGTTCCCAGGGTCTACCCAAACCCATGTCCCATCAAGTCGGTGATGTCATCCAACCATCTCATCCTCTGTCGTCCCCTTCTCCTCTTGCTCTCAATCTTTCCCAGCATCAGGGTCTTTTCAAATGAGTCAGCTTTTCGCATCAGGTGGCCAAAGTATTGGAGCTTCAGTTTCAGCTATCAGTCCTTCCAATGAACACCCAGGACTGAGCTTTGGATGAACTGGTTGGATCTTCTTGCAGTCCAAGGGACTCTCAAGAATCTTCTCCAACACCACAGTTCAAAAGCTTCAATTCTTCAGCACTCAGCTTTCTTTATAGTCCAACTCTTACATCCATACATGACCACTGGAAAAACCATAGCCTTGACTAGACAGACCTTTGTTGGCAAAGTAATATCTCTGCTTTTTAATGTGCTGTCTAGGTTGGTCATAGCTTTCCTTCCAAGGAGTAAGTGTCTTTTAATTTCACAGCTGCAATCACCATCTGCAGTGATTTTGGAGCCCAGAAAAATAGTCAGCCACTGTATCCACTGTTTCCCCATCTATTTGCCACGAAGTGATAGGACCGAATGCCATGATCTTACTTTTCTGAATGTTGAGCTTTAAGCCAACTGTTTCGCTCTCCTCTTTCACTTTCATCAAGAGGCTCATTAGTTCTTCTTCAGTTTCTACCATAAGGGTGGTGTCATCTGCATATCTAAGGTTATTGATATTTCTCCTGGAAATCTTGATTCCAGCTTGTGCTTCCTCCAGCCCAGCGTTTCTCATAACGTACTCTGCATATAAGTTAAATAAGCAGGGTGACAATATACAGCCTTGACGTACTTCTTTTCCTATTTGGAACCAGTCTGTTGTTCCATGTCCAGTTATGATAGAAGTGCTTAAAAGGTAAATATGGGACACAAGAAAAATGTATTGGAGGTAAGAGGAATCCTGAACTGAGAAATGGTCATAAGAAAATTTTCCACGTGGATACCACTAATCTGATAGCCAGTGAGAGGAAGTGAAACATTATTCTTAACTATGGTACTCCCTACCTCTATTCCTGAATAGAGCTTAGTTAGGGATTCTGGGTCGGGAATTTAGATAACCAAGAAAGAGAGTCTTTAGGCAGCCCAAACCTGCCCAACTCTGTCTACTGTCCTGGGCATAAAGCTCTCCTCACTATGAGTTTGGATTGGAAGATGTCTTGAAATACATTGACATTCAGACTTTCTTTTTGCCACATAGAAAAATACTCTGGGAGATATTTTAAAGGGTCATGGATGATTAAGTCTTCACTATTTTTCTCATTTGTAATAAAAATGGACAAAATAATTTAAAATCAGTAAGAGTATAGAGAATATTGACTTTCACAAAGCTAACATATCCGTGTATTTAGCTATATCTAATGTTTATTTGGGCTTCCCTTGTGGCTCAGATGGTAAAGAATCCACCTGCAATGCGGGATACCTGGGTTCAATCCCTGAGTTTGGAAGATCCCCTGGAGAAGGGAAGGGTTACGGTTGCAGAGTCAGACAGAATTGAACGACTTTCACTTCACTTCACTTCAATATCTATTTACAATGTCAGTTTTCAGGCCCAGATATTTAGAGAAGGTCTGAGATAGTAGCTTACTAGAGAACATTTCATTGTTAGATTTTTACTTAGAAATTAGCTTGTAATCTGTCGATTTTCAGATACAAGGCACTGAAGATTTCACAAAGGTAACAATTGTTCAAACTTCGATTTATTCAAAAAGATTCAGGTGGAACACTAGAAAGTATATAGCTTCACATAAACCAGCTGATCCAACAACATCAGGTATGTAAGTTAGAATTCTTTGAATAATTGGGAACTTTTTTTTCTTTTATGAAATAATCCTATAGTATTTGGAAACTTGTATGCACTCTGCCTAAAGTATTGAGGAATCTTTTAACTGCCATATTTGATATTCAATGTGTGAATTATGACTGAGAATATCTAAGTTATAGTTAGAAATTATTCTATACTTAATCTATAAAATAAATACATAATTATAATAGGTATCATATATTATAAACATTATAAGTATATAAAAATAATATGAAGAAAAGATTGATGAGGAAATTTCTAGTTCTTTCCAAAAGTTAAAATATTTTATATAGCAGTAATAATGAAAATGTTGTTGTGTTGTCTGAATAACAGAGATATAAATCATAGACCTGAATAAATAACCTTATTATAAGCCTATTCTCCATACAAATTTTGCATGAATGAAACTGAATCATAATATAAATGATTATTTAATAACTGCTATAAGCTATTGATTAAAATTTGGAAAATAAATTTGAGATAGTTTTAAAAATTGAGTTATATATGAATTATGAAATAAATATTCTTTGATATTTTTTACTTCTCTGAAATATTACCAATCAAGAGATCAACAAAGGACAGTTCATAGAAGAAAAGTTTTATTGAAAACAAAATGTAGACGAAAGTTCAACACTACTAATATTTAAAGAAACAGAAATTAAATGTTAGCCTATTTCATTATGAGATTTTTAAAGTATTATAATGACTAAAGCTCAAAAAACGTAGTGAGTGGGAGAGAGGTTTAAGAGAAAGGGGGATTTATGTATACTTATGCCTGATTCATGTATATGGATGGTCATGTATGAATGTGAGAGGTGGACTGTGAACAAAGCTGAGCGCCAAAGAATTGATGCTTTTGAACTGTGGTGTTGCAGAAGACTCTTGAGAGTCCCTTGGACCACAAGGAGATCCAATCAGTCCATCCTAAAGGAAATCAGTCCTGGGTGTTCATTGGAAAGACTGATGCTGAAGCTGAAACTCCAGTACGTTGGCTACCTCATGAGAAGGAGTTGACTCATTGGAAAAGACTTTGATGCTGGGAGGGACTGGGGGCAGGAGGAGAAGGGGACGACAGAGGATGAGATAGCATGATGGCATCATGTCCACTTGATGGACGTGAGTCTGAGTGAACTCCGGGAGTTGGTGATGGACAGGGAGGCATGGCGTGCTGTGATTCATGGGGTCGCGAAGAGTCAGACACGACTGAGCGACTGAACTGAACTAAACTGATGCCTGATTCATGTTGTTGAATACAGAAACCAACACAACATTGTAAAACAATTATCTTACAATTAAAAATAAATTCAAAAACTTTTTAAAATGTAGTTTTTCTGATATACATTCTTATCTTGATACCAGTACAAATTGATCAAATAAGTTTATCACAAGATTCCAAAAGCCCTAAAAGTGTTTATATCCCTTGCTTAAATAATGTAATTTCTAAATATGTCAATTATATCTCAATAAAGATAAATTAATAATATAATTTCTAGACATTTATTGTAAATAAAGCAAAAAGTAATTAAGGTAATTAAGCATTATTTATAAGAATAAAAATTAGAATTTATCAAAATGTCTATACAGTAGTAAAGATTAATAAAACTAAAGCTGGCTCTCTGAGAAGATAAATAAAATTGACAAACCATTAGCCAGAAAAAAAGAAAGATGAGTCAAATCAACAAAGTTAGAAATGAAAAAGGAGAGGTTACAACAGATAATGCAGAAATACAAAGGATTATAAGAGACTATTATGAACAGCTATATAGCAATAAAATGGATAATCTGGAAGAAATGAACAGATTCTTAGAAAAGTTCAACCTTCCAAGACTGAACCAGGAAGAAATAAAAATTATGAACAACCCAATTGCAAGCACTGAAATTGCAGCTGTGATCAAAAATCTCCCAAAAGACAAAAGCCCAGGACCAGATGGCTTCACAGGAGAATTCTATCAAACATTTAGAGAAGAGCTAATGCCTATCCTTCTAAAACTCTTTCAAAAAATTGCAGATGAAGAAACACTTCCAAACTCATTCTACAAGGCCACCATCACCCTGATACCAAAACCACACAAAGACAACACAAAAAAGAAAACTATAGGCCTATATCACTGATGAACATAGATGCGAAAATCCTCAACAAAATTTTAGCAAACAGAATTCAGCAACACATCAAAAAGCTCATACACCATGATCAAATAGGATTTATTCCAGGGATGCAAGCATTCTTCAATAAAAGCAAATCAATCAATGTGATACACCATATTAATAAATTGAAAGATAAAAACAATATGAAAATCTCAATACATGCAGAAAAAGCCCTTGACAAAATTCAGCATCCATTTATGATTAAAATCTTCAAAAATAGGCTTAGAAGGAACCTACCTCAACATAGTAAAGGCCATATATGATAAGCCTAGAGCAAACATTATTCTCAATGGTCAAAAATTGAAAGCATTCTCCTAAGATCAAGAACAAAACAAGGGTATACACTTTCACCATTATTATTCAACATAGTTCTGGAAGTCCTAGCTACAGCAATCAGAGAAGAAAAAGAGATGAAAGGAATTCAGATCAGAAAAGAAGAAGCAAAGCTCTCACTGTTTGCAGATGACATGACATAGAAAACCCTAAAGACAGTCTCAGAAAATTACTAGAGCTAATCAGTGAATTTAGCAAAGTTGCAGGATACAAAATCAATACACAGAAATCACTTGCATTTCAATATACTAACAATGAAAAATCAGAAAAAACAATTAAGTAATCAATCCCATTCACCATTGCAACAACAAAAAATTAAATAGCTAGGAATACACTCACCTAAGGAGACAAAAGAACTGTACACAGAAAATTATAAGACACTAATGAAAGAAATCAAAGATGACATAAACAGATGGAGAGATATTCCATGTTCCTGGGTAGGAAGAATCAATATTGTGAAAATTATTATACTAGCAAATGCAATCTACAGATTCAATGTGATCCCTATCAAATTACCAATAACATTTTTCACATAACTAGAATAAAAATTTCACAACTCATATGAAAACATAAAAGACCCTGAATAGCCAAAGCAGTCTTGAGAAAAAAGAAAGGAGCTGGAAGAATCAACCTTCTGATTTCAGATTATACTACAAAGCTACAGTCATCAAGACAGTATGGTACTGGCACAAAAACATAAATATAGACCAATGGAACAAGATAGAAAGCTCAGAAATAAAGCCATGCACCTATGGGTAACTTATTTTTGACAAAGGAGGCAAGAATATACAATGGGGCAAAGACAGCCTCTTCAATAAATGGTGCTGGGAAAACTGGACAGCTATGCATCAAAGAATGAAATTAGAACACTTCCTAACACCATACACAAAGATAAACTCAAAATCAATTAAAAACCTAAATGTAAGACCAGAAATTATAAAACTCTTAGAGGAAAACATAGGCAGAACACTCGATGACATAAGTCAAAGCAGGATCCTCTATGACCCACCTCCTCAGTTCAGTTCAGTCGCTCAGTCATGTCCGACTCTTTGTGACCCCATGATCCACAGCATGCCAGGCCTCCCTGTCCATCACCAACTCCCGGAGTTCACTCAGACTCACGTCCATCAAGTCCGTGATGCCATCCAGCCATCTCATCCTCTGTCGTCCCCTTCTCTTCCTGCCCCCAATCCCTCCCAGCATTAGAGTCTTTTCCAATGAGTCAACCCTTTGCATGAGGTGGCCAAAGTACTGGAGTTTCAGCTTTAGCATCATTCCCTCCAAAGAAATCCCAGGGCTGATCTCCTTCAGAATGGACTGGCTGGATCTCCTTGCAGTCCAAGGGACTCTCAAGAGTCTTCTCCAACACCACAGTTCAAAAGCATCAATTCTTTGGCGCTCAGCTTTCTCCACAGTCCAACTATTAGACGGACATTTGTTGGCAAAGTAATGTCTCTGCTTTTCAATATACTATCTAGGTTGGTCATAACTTTTCTTCCAAGGAGTAAGCGTCTTTTAATTTCATGGTGTAATGGAAATAAAACAAGAGTAAACAAGTGGGACCTGATGAAACATAAAAGTTTTTGCACAGCAAAGGAAACTATAAGCAAGGTGAAAAGAGAATCCTCAGAATAGGAGAAAATAATAGCAAATAAAACAACTGACAATGGATTAATTTCCAAAATATCCAAGCAGCTCATACAACTCAATACCAGAAAAACAAGCAGCCCAATCAAAAAATGGGAGAAAGACCTAAACAGACATTTCTCCAAGGAATACATACAGATGGCTAACAAACATATGAAAAAATGCTCACCATTGTTCATTATTACAGAAATGCAAGTCAAAACTACAATGAGGTATCACCTCACACCAGTCAGAATGGCCATCATCAAAAAGTCTACACTCAATAAATGCTGGAGAGGGTGTGGAGAAAAAGGAATGCTCTTGCACTGTTGGTAGTAATGTAAATAGATACTGCCACTATGGAAGACAGTATGGAGATTCCTTAAAAAACTAGGAATAAAACCACCATAAGTGAAGTGAAGTTGCTCAGTCATGTCCGACTCTTTGCAACCCCATGGACAGTAGCCTACCAGCCGTCCATGGGCTTTTCCAGGCAAGAATACTGGAGTGGGCTGCCATTTCCTTCTCCTGGGGATCTTCCCAACCCAGGGATTGAACCCAGGTCTCCTGAATTGCAGACAGATGCTTTACCATCTGAGCCACCAGCGAAACCACCATATGACCCAGAAATCCCACTCCTAGGCATATACTCTGAGGAAATCACAATTGAAAAATACCCTTGTATCCCATTGTTCATTGCAGCACTATTTGCAATAGCTAAAACATGGAAGCAACCTGGATGTCCATTGACAGATGAATGGATAAAGAAGTTGTGGTACATATACACAATAAAATATTACTCAGCCATAAAAAGGAACACATTCAAGTCAGTTTTAATGAGACTGATGAACCTAGAACTTATTATACAGAGGGAAGTAAGTCAGAAAGAAAAAGATAAATATCATATTCTGATGCATATATATGGAATCTAGAAAAATGGTACTGAAGAAATTTATTTACAGGGCAGCAATGGAGAAACATAGAGACATAGAGAATAGGTTTATGGACACAGGGAGAGAGGAGGAGAAGGTGAGACGTATGGAAAGAGTAACATGAAAACTTACATTACCATATGTAAAATAGATAGCCAATGGGAATTTGCTGTATGGCTAAGGAAACTCAAACAGGGGTTCTGTGTCAACCTAGAGGGGGCGGGGTGGAGAGGGAGATGGGTAGGAGCTTCAAAAGGGAGGGTATATATGTATACCTATGGCCGATTCATGTTGAGGTTTGACAGAAAACAACAAAATTCTGTAAAGCAATTATCCTTCAATAAAAAAATTAATTAAAAAAAGAAAAAAGTAATTAAGGTAATTAAGCATTATTTATAAGAATAGAAATCAGAAGTTATCAAAATGTCTAATGATAAATGAATGGTTAATTAAATTAACACAATTGAATGCTTAATAAGCATTAAATAATTAATTTCCCAGGTAGTACCTTGGAAAAGGCCAATGATACATGTCAAGTAAAAGGAGCACTGATACAACACTGTCTTGCTAATTTTAAACAAATTTTATCTTTATTGTGTTACAATTATAAACTTTTGAATCCATGTGAACACAATACTGTCATTCCATGGGTCCCCACTGATCTTCATATTAAGCAGAATTAGGACATAGCACGGGAAACTTCATCATCTGCTCATTCTTCAGCCACCTTCCCTCCCCACAATCTAAAATGTGGCCATACCAAACAGCTAATGGTTCACATAATATGAGAGACCTCATGGTCTCTCGTTCCTGAACCTTTGCACGTTGTTTCCCTTCCTTCTGCCTAGAACCCTCTAAAAGTGCTTGCCCCCACATCTCCCCATTCCATGGAGTTAAATTCTTGTTCCTTAAATCTCAGCATCACCGATACATCCCCAGTTCACAGAACTGCACTTGCCCTGTGCTCCCATAGCCTATTATGCACACAGTCCTATTTTCCCATCATGTATTTTTTTGTTTGTATGTTTGTTGATCTGTCTTCTCCAAGAGAACACAGATGATCATTCATTTGCTTTCTTATATATCCCCATTGCTTACCAATGGGCCTGGCATGCTCAATACATATTAATATAAAAGTATTTTGGCGATGGTGGGACAGTAAAGTCTGTACTTTCCAAACTTTCTGCACATTTGTTACACAATCTCTATAATAAAAGACTTTTAATCTCATTTTTTTTAAAGTGATCCCATTTCCTACCAACTGAAATTGCCACCAATTTCAGATCACAGTGACTTGAACTTAATTGGGTAGTTGGACTAATTAATATGGTTGTTTGTTTCAGTGTTTGAATTAACGCAGTCTTTTCTGAAGGAGCTGAGTCCAGAACATGTGAATATCCCCTTCCAGAAGAGACACATACTCAATTTGAAGCAGGTGAAAATGGAACACATGAAAATCTCTCTCAAGAAGAGACAGATATTCATTTTGAAGGAGCCAAAAGGGGAACAAATGAAAATCTCTCTCAAAAAGAGACACGTACTCAGGTAAACTGAAAAATAGAATGAAAATACAGTCAGTTCTTCGTATCCTAGAACACAGAACATGTGGCTCCTGGGCCCTGACTGTACTATGTCATTCTATATAAGGGACTTGAGCATCCCTTGATATTGGTATTCATGGGAAGAGGGAGTGCTGTCCTGGAACCAGGGCCCTGCGAATACCTAGAGACAACTGTACCTCACTAGATCTCCATCAGCCTACCTGGACCTCACTAGATCTCCATCAGCCTACCTGGACCTCACTAGATCTCCATCACCCTACCTGGACCTCACTAGATCTCCATCAGCCTAACTGTAGACTGGATTTTAGGGAGTTCCAAGCGCGGTAGAGAATTTATTTTTATTTCTAGTCTTTTCCAAGCTTGTAGTATTGTCCCAGGAGATGCTAATTATAATACCCAGAATATGAGAAATATCTGCTACAAATGAATACATCAGAAAATTGTATATTTGATGTTTTACATTGATTCAGTCCACTTACTCTATTAGCAGAAGGCATCAAACTCAAAACACGTTCTTCTTCTCCCCCGAAACTTGCCTCACGAGTATATGTTGAATGAAAGGTTATTAAAGGTTCCATGAGGGACATTGAAGGTGTTTTTCTCATGTCCGTCTTTAACTCAAACGTGTCCAAGTTCTCAGGTCTTGAAGAGCCCAACACTCTTCTTGAATACATAAGTTCTCATTCTCCATAAAAGCAGGAAGTTCAGTTTATCCTTGAGTTTTAGAGTCTTCCTGGGGAAGTTTTCCCTCAAATCCTCCCTAGTTGTTGCTTGTTGCCTCAAACTGCTGACTCAATAGCCTAGGGGTTGAGAGTGTGGGGTATAGCATGAAAGTCTCTGGTTTGCTTACTGATTCCATCACAATTAGCCATGTGACCTTGAACAAATTTGTTAACCTGCCTTAGCATCATTCTCCCTGTCTATAAAACAGATAAAATAATAAGTCACTTTCATATGGTGCTGCTATGGAGATTAAAGAAACAGGAGGTACACTACAAGTATTTGAGACTGCTTCTTAACATTGTAAACTGCTTCTCCAAATGTCTTTTGCTCTTCCCATATTAACTTTCTTAAAAAAAAAAAAAACATGAATATAATCACCTCCTCTAATTCTCCCAAACATAGATTCTGCTGAAGACTAGGAAATAACAAAGGGAAATTGCAGTTAATAAACAAACAAACAAAAAATGATGAGGAAGACACTTAAGATAAAATATAAGATGGCTCCTTCCTGCTTACTGATTAAGCCATCTTTCTCCTTAGCCTTGGTAGGCTGCCAAGCTTGTAGGATTTATCTTAATAGCGTATTTGGGGGAATGAAGGGAGGAGCCAGGAAAGCTAATGCTCTCCCAGTATATAATGTCCCAAACTGCTGCTTTTATTTAATTAAAAAGAAAATGATTTGCATGAGAGTTGTTAACACAGAGGAAGTAGTTTGAAAGTGAGAGTCCATTAAATGGTAGAAACATCAGCTAGTTAGACACACAGAGAAGATCAACAAATTCTGTTATTTAATAAATGCTTGTTCTCCCTGATGGTAAATCTTGATTGTGTTTCTGAGCCAACTCCCTTCCCTCTCCCCTCAAAGTTTTACATCATTAAAAAGCCTGTCACAACATTAAGTGGCTCCTTACAGAGCATTTTGGTCCCCACACAGTGCTGCCACTGCCAGGAGTCCCAGCTGTTGGTCCCCTGACCTACAGACCAGATTTGACACCAGCTCTGTTTTATACATCTTATTAACTTACCTCCTATCTCCATTTTTAGAATCAAGAGCCTACGAAATCAATTGCTAAGATCATGATGGATAAGAGCGTCTATAAGAACACCTCAAATAAGCCTAAACGGAAGTCTGGTAAGCTGGTTCAGTTTTCCCAACATGAGTGGGTGCATACGTCTTCCTGGAGATGTAGAAGGAAGACAGTTTATTTGCCTTTGTGTGATAATATACTTATACCACCTTCTACTAGCCAGAAGATTATTTTACTGGCACTAATTCGAACTTCTTAACTTTAAAATAAGATTCCTTTATCTGAATTTCTGGAAACTATAGTTTCATGGTTCCCTCTCTTTATTCTGCCATTTAATCTCACATGCAACACTAGTTGCTCCCAGTTTGGTATGTTGTTTTACAGGCAGCCATGCAATGTGGAAGATATAAGCAGACAATAAGCTATGACTTCATGTTCAAAAATTTATATTCTAGTTAAGGAGGCAAAACATATCACACAGAAGGCAATTAAATGACAATACCAGAAACACGGTGGACAGTGTCAACTGAAGTTAAATGAATTCAAAAGAAACAGATAGCTACTAAGCATAGCAAAGTCTTCGTAGAGAAAAGAAGCTGATGCTTAGAACAGAAGACGCAAGAGACCAAGACTTTTAGGAAACAATGAGTAGACCAGCCTGGCTGTTGGCAGTACAAAATGTCGTGTCTGGGGAAATATTTGTGTTTGTAAGTGCTTTGTATGACCTTTGGACCTGGGGAATCTCTTCACGGCTGCTCCAGCAAAGCGCAGCCGCTGCTTCTTACCTTGGATGAGGGATATCACCTCACCACCGCCCCTCCTAACCTTGAACGTGGAATAGCTCCTCTAGGCCCTCCTGCACCTGCGCAGCCACCGCTCCTTGGACCTGGGGTTGCTCCTCCTGGCCGTTCCTGCGCCGTCGCAGCCTGGCACTCTCGGCCGCTGCCCCTGACCTCGGTCGTGGGGTAACTCCTCTTGGCCGCCGCCCCTCGGGCATGGGGTCCTCCCGGCTTCTGCCCCTGACCTCGGACGTGGGATAGCTCCTCTCGGCCGCGCTATGTGCGCCGGTCGCAGCCGCCTGCGCTATGTGCTGTTTAGACAGGGTGAATTAGACCTGACCCCTGGCTACAAGACTTTCACAGTCTAATAAATAAAAAGATATGGCAGGGTGGGGAGCAGAGAAGACTAATCCTGTGTGCTAAGAGAAGATTGTATGAGCACAGGCTTCAGCAATACGTGAACCGTGAGCTTCCAAATTTTCAAGCTGGTTTTAGAAAAGGCAGACAGAGATCAAATTGCCAACATCCTCTGGATCATCGAAAAAGCAAGAGAGTTCCAGAAAAACGTCTATTTCTGCTTTATTGACTATGCCAAAGCCTTTGACTGTGTGGATCACAATAAACTGTGGAAAATTCTGAGAGATGGGAATACCAGACCACCTGAACTGCCTCTTGAGAAACCTATATGCAGGTCAGGAAGCAACAGTTAGAACTGGACATGGAACAACACACTGGTTCCAAATAGGAAAAGGAGTACCTCGAGGCTGTATATTGTCACCCTGCTTATTTAACTTATATGCAGAGTACATGATGAGAAACGCTGGGCTGGAAGAAACACAAGCTGGAATCAAGATTGTCGGGAGAAAGATCAATAACCTCAGATATGAAGATGACACCACCCATATGGCAGAAAGTGAAGAGGAACTAAAAAGCCTCTTGATGAAAGTGAAAGAGGAGAGTGAAAAAGTTGGCTTAAAGCTCAACATTCAGAAAATGAAGATCATGGCATCTGGTCCTATCACTTCATGGGAAATAGATGGGGAAACAGTGTCAGACTTGGGCTCCAAAATCACTGCAGATGGTGACTGCAGCCATGAAATTAAAAGACGCTTACTCCTTGGAAGAAAAGTTATGACCAAAATAGATAGCATATTCAAAAGCAGAGACATTACTTTGCCAACAAAGGTCCGTCTAGTCAAGGTTATGGTTTTTCCAGTGGTCATGTATGGATGTGAGAATTGGACTGTGAAGAAGGCTGAGCACCGAACAATTGATGCTCTTGAACTGTGGTGTTGGAGAAGACTCTTGAGAGTCCCTTGGACTGCAAGGAGATCCATCCAGTCCATTCTAAAGGAGATCAGTCCTGGTTGTTCTTTGGAAGGAATGATGCTAAAGCTGAAACTCCAGTACTTTGGCCACCTCATGTGAAGAGTTGACTCATTGGAAAAGACTCTGATGCTGGGAGGGATTGGGGGCAGGAGGAGAAGGGGATGACAGAGGATGAGATGGCTGGATGGCATCACTGACTCGATGGAATGTGTCTGAGTGAACTCCGGGAGTTGGTGATGGACAGGGAATCCTGGCGTGCTTCGATTCATGGGGTCGCAAAGAGTTGGACACAACTGAGCGACTAAACTGAACTGAACTGAACTGTATGACCTTCAGATAAATTTTTTATCTCCATTTAAAAAACATTAATTGTTGAATACCACTTCCTATGACAAAGATCATATTTTAAAATAGATTTAAAGGCTAACTGTAAAAGGTGTTTGAAAGAATTATTTGCAACACAATGAATATCTTTACCTTGGGAAAATGTGTACAAAATGATGAGGAAAACACTATGATACCAACAGGCAAACTTATGAACAGCCAATTCAGGGAAAAGACAATACCCAAAATGTGGAGAAAATAAAAAAAGCAAAACTAAACAACAACAAAGAATTAACATTTTTTAAAGAACTATTTTTATTAAATGGTAGAATTATTTTCTTTGAAATAAATAAAAATAGAATGATACTTGTTTTCTCATATTTAGCCGGTAGATAAGCAATTTGTCAACAAAAGTCTTAAAAATGCTCACACAGTTTGCCTCAGTGATTTCTCTTCTGAAAATCAATCCAAAGAAAGTAATACAAGCTGTACAAGTAGACAAATGTGCAAAATGTCTAATACACTACTATTCTAATGACAAAAAATTTTAAATAGCCAAAGTGTTCAACAATGAAAAAGTGTATAATTTCACTACAGAACATCCATGAAACAAGGAGTGTCATACTACTATGGTTGAGTAGTTCAACATAAAATGTAAAAGCTTAATTCAAAACTGTACATATAACATGTTTAGTGTAAACAAGGCCAGAAAAGATAAATCCAAATGATGTAATTAAGAAAGGGAGACTAGGGATGGTCTTGTTTACCTCTCTTATTTTATGTGGTTTTATTACTCATAATGAAAAATATGACTGTAAAACCATTAAGAATTATTCAAATATAAGTTACTTGAAAGTTGTCTGTTGTCTTTTGTACCACATTTTACACTCAGAAATCCATATTGTTAGGAAACGTGGAAGTAAAAGTGTTCGTTGCTTAGTCGTGTCCAGGTCTTTGCAACTGTAGCACGCCAGGCTCCTCTGTCCATGGAATTCTCCAGGCAAGAAGACTGGAGTAGGTTGCCATTCCCTTCAGCTGGGGGATCTTCCCAACTCAAGGATAGGACCCTGGTCTCCTGCATTGCAGGCAGATTCTTCACCATCTGAGCCACCAGACGGTAATAGCCAGAGCCAAAACTCAGTGAGTGATAATGACTCCAGTCAGTTATTCCCACAATGGCAAACCCTCCTCCTGCTAGTCCGTAAACTTCCACACCCAGTTCAACAGACCCCAGGGGTTTCTTGGATTCATACTCCCAGTTTAAATCATGCTACCACCCCTTATGATGACAAGTGATTCACAGTCCCTTGCTCAGCTTCTTTCCTTGGTGTCATTAATAATGACCGTATATTTCTTGTGGAAATAAAACTGACCCTCCAGGACATCCTATTCTGGGTTTTGGGTCAGTGTTGAAAGAGTCGAGTTCTTTTGCCTCTGATTGTTTTCTTTCATTTCCATTTCTTTTAGAAATGTTTTGACAAGGCTGTTTAGAAGACTGGCACCTGTACTAGCCCTGCTGTCATGAGATGCCTCCTGTTTTTGAAGCACCTTTCCCTACCTCAAGAGGGAGCAACTTTGAGCTGAATCCTATGCGGATATTCTTGGTGCCACACTGAAAGAAATTTGGACTTTCCAACTGTTTCATTCAAAAAAAAAAAATATATATATATATATTGCAAAATTTCCTGGATTTAAAATATCTATTATTTAAAATATCTAAAACACCCCAGAATATCTTAGGGTAAGTTTTAATTTTAGAACCAGAAAATAAGCTTATGCTACCTGGATTGTTTGTATATTACTCTTAGAAAAAAGTTGTTTGATTCACTTTATGAAAATTAAATGCAATTAAAAAGTATTTTAAGTGTTGCTCTTGAACCAAGTGTTGATTTTTGTCATTCATTCAGTGAAGTGTCCTTGCATTTCACTCATCCTGGAAGCCCTCAGTGATTTAAAATAGCAAATAGAAAGGATTTAACCATAGAAAGACTTAACCATGTAAGTTAGCCTTAAATAAAACTTTTCGTGTCCATTTTGTTCATGATTATATTTACAATAGGCAGCACATGATTTTTAAAAATAATCTTAACATTGAAGAGATATTGTATTGCTTCTGTATGCTGTTACATAACAAATGCTCTACAGTTATAAACTTATGTAATCTTCACAGTAATCATATAAGGTAGGTACTATCATTTCCAATTTACAAATGAGTAAAGAGTGAATTCAGTACTTTGTGGAAAACCTCATAGCTAGTAAGAGGCAGAGCAGAAATTTGATAACAAGTCTACAATTAGTGATTGTACTATATACACCTCCAGTATGGTAGGTCCCAAATAAGTACCTGAAGAATTAATAAAAATTTAAATATATATCTTCACAATCATGCCTCCGTCCAGGGGTTGGGAAATGTTATTCCAAACTTTGTTCTTGCTACAACTGGTGGTAGGCACATTTTTCAAAGAAGCCAAGTGTAGAGATTCCATTCATAAAATGTGCTTGTGGAGGAGATAGTTTGGTTTGTTGCTGTTGGGAAGTCAAATCAAACTGCTATTAGACTTCTCAGGTGGTCCAGTGATTAAGAATCTGCCTGCCAATGCAGAGGACGCAGTTCAATTCCTGGTCTGGGAAGATTCCCCATGCCACAGGGCAATTAAGCCCATGCACCCCAACAACTGAAGCCTGTGAGTCCTAAAGCCTGTGTTCCACAACAAGAGAAGCCACCACAAGGAAAAGCCTGCACACCACAACTAGAGAAAGCCCCATGCAGCAATGAAGACCTAGTACAACCAAAAATCAAAAAAAGAAAAACTGCTATCACTTCTCTCCAAAACTCACCTCAACAAGTTTTTTTTCCAGTGATAGTTACATGACACCTGTTTTAATATCTGAAGGACTTTTTTATTACTGAGATGTAGTTGATGTAGGATATTATATGTTACAGGTGTACATCATAGTAATTCACAATTTTAAGGTTATATTTCATTTTTAGTTATTATAAACTGTTGGATACACTTCCTGTATTGTAGCTTATTTATTTTTAAATATAATAGTTTGTATCTTTTAGGCCCCTACCTTTATATTGTCCCTCCCCTCTCCCCTGCCTCACTGGTAACCACTGCTTTGTTCTCTATATCTGAGAGTCTGTTTCCTTTTGTTTTTATAGTCACTAGCTCATTTTATTTTTAGATTTCACATATAAGTTATATGTATTTGCCTTTCTCTGTCTGACTTATTTCACTTAGCATAATACCATAAGGATCTTATTAATGAGTACCCTTTCCTGAATTCTGAACCAAGTGAAAATTAAGACAGAGGACTGAGGCAATTAGAACCTAAAACAAACATATGCCACCCTGCCCTCCCCCCACACACCTCTTTATTAGTGACTGAATTGACTTACAATACATGGTTGCCTTTTGACCCCCAGATTTGGACAGTTTTACTACTGTGAGCATTTGTCATTAAGCTTGCTACATAGCTGAGAACGGCAAAAACTAAGGTTTCTAAGGCTGAGATCACTCCCAAAAGAAATCATAAAGAAGGGGCCAAACAAGAACATCTAGATTCTGCTTCCAAATTCAACCTTATAAGCCACTCCACCTCAGCAGAATGAATGAGGCTGTGGTGACAGGCCAGGAATGTTAAGGCAACAGAGAGTGAAGCCCTTGATCTGGAACCAGACACCAGGCGGGAGAAGGGCTGTCCAACGGTAGTCACCACTGAAAGTGAGAGCAGTGTGCACTAGACACTCTTCTGAGAGCTTTGCCCTCATTTCAGCTTGGGCAATCACTACACAAACTGTGGGGGGTAGGCACTAGTAATGGAGCTTAAAGAATTCAGAAAATTACTCAAAGTCACAGCGAGACGTGAGGACACTTGGACCTACATCCCCCAAATGAATTCAGAATAATTTACAATGCTTTTTAAGTTCTCTAGATTTTATTTTGGAAATCTAAGCCATTGGAGAAGAGAAGGACATACTCCACAAATATTAGTAATTGTCAATGTCTGACTAGGAGCATGTCCTTGAGTGTAAACATCTCCACGTGGGGAAAGAAGCCTGCGCAAGGCACTGAGATGTGACATAAACTCAGTACCTTGCAAGGTGTATGCCACCCTGCTCAGCATATGATGGTTGTGTGCCCAGAACTCCTTCACCAGAAAGAATATAATGCAGACTTTGGACTGAGAAGGGCACTTAGAGCTCATTTCCACTAGACTCCTCAGAGGAAGCCTACCTGTCTGCCTTTAATATTTTTAGACAGGGCTTTACTTGGTCTTTTCACCCTTGGGACTTTATTTTTGGCTTAGCTTTTAACTTTTACAGTGGTTAAGCTTAGTTTGTATTTTTTTGCCATGTATATAACTTAATTTTCCATATTCCATGTTAGTCTTACTAATCAAAAATAGGAAACTTTGCAGAAAAAAAGAACATTCTTCCCAAGGGTCATCCATTCTGAAAAAATAGTCCAAACAATGACAAGGAAGAGTGCTATACCATCCACCTGCTTGGGTACATTGTAGGAGCCCTCTCAGTGAGCCAAAAAAATTCCCATTTTGTTTCTAAACCATTCCCTTATTATTAAAAATAATCTTTTGTGATATTATTGCCACCAGGAAGTCATATGCTAATACCCCTTCACCAGATAGCAAAATTCCAGCCCCAAATTCACTTAGAGGGATTGGAACTGTGTTACTGCCTCCTTTTAAAAACTAGAATTACGATCATTAAAATGTCTACAAATGACAAATGCAGAAGAAGGTGCAGAGAAAAGGGAACCCTCTTACACTGTTGGTGGGAATGAAAATTGGTGCAGCTACAATGGAAAACAGTACAGAGGTTTCCATAAAAACTAAAAACAGCCCATGTGATCTAGCAAGTCAACTCCTGGGCAAATACCCAGACAAAACTATAACTCAAAAAGATATATGCACCCCTATATTCATAGTAGCTCTATTTGTAATAAATAAGATATAGAAACAACCTAAATGTCCATCCACAGATGAATAAAGAAAATACAAGGTCTTACTATATAGCACAGGCAACTATATTCTATATCATGTGATAAACCATAATTGAAGAGAAGATGAAAAAGGATATATATTTATATATTTATATATATACATACATACATACATGGGACTTTCCTGGTGGTTCAGTGGTTAAGACTCTGGGGTCCCAATGCAGGGGGGTCTGGGTTCGATCCCTGGTCAGGGAACTAGATCCTGCATGCCACAACTAATACTCAGTGCAACCAAATAAAAAAAATTTATTAAAAAAAAAGATATGTGTGTATAACTGAGTCACTTTGCTGTATAGCAGAAGTTAGCACATTGTAAATCAATTACATTTCAACAAAATTAAAAAAAATAAAAACAGCTAAAAACTCCTTAATGAGGAATAATAGCAATTAACAGTCATATTTTTCAAACACATAACTCTCTGACATTAGCCAGGACTCCTAATCAACTCATATTCTGTACCCAAAAGTAAATAGGAAATTATACTCAGGAAAATGTCTCAATAATAATCCATCACACAGCCTTCACTCTCTCTATGAGACTTTTTGAAGGAAAGGAAGAATGGTCTTAACTAAGACTTAACTAAGTCTTAATTAAGCTATTATATTCCTGACTCTACAAGCATTCTTAAATAAATCAGTTCTTTCCCTGTCATAAAATGTTCCAAAATTATTTTGCTTAGCATAAATAGCTTTCCCAGCTTCTATTTCTAATCGCAAAGTCTAAAAAGGACTACCTAGAGCTAGATTTATACCATCTAGTTTTTTGAGACTGAAAAAGTTCAAAGAATCACTGTTATCCAAAAGGCCTCTAACCTGCCTTGGCAGCTAAAGTCAGACTGGAGTTGAAGGCGCCAACTAAAAGTCATTCGCCATCTGGTTCTGCAAGAATTGAATCGTTAGCCAGCGCAGTTGCTGACCTTCAACACACCCTGAAAGGAGTTCAGGGTGGAGATCAAGAATAAGGTACTCTGTGCTCTGGGAAAGCTGGCATATTGAATAAATATTAAACCAGAATGTAATGAGGATCATTGGCTATCCACTAAGGAGATTTCCAGACTTCCCTGGTGGCTCAGACAGTAGAGCGTCTGTCCACACTGTGGGAGACCTGGGTTCAATCCCTGGGTGGGGAAGATCCCCTGGAGAAGGAAACGACACCCCACTCCAGTACTCTTGACTGGAAAATCCCATGGGTGGAGGAGCCTGGTAGGCTGCAGTCCATGGGGTCGTGAAGAGTCGGACACGACTGAGTGACTTCACTTCACTTCAAGGAGATTACAAAACTAAAGAAATCTTGCCCTTTTATTAATATATAGCCAAACTAATTCAAAATGTTGTAAACAGTTTTTTCAGAATAAATAATGTCTAGTCCTCAAATAAGAGGACTTGACTGCATTATTTGTCACGCATTAGTTATCCTGACTTCATTTGGTGATATGTTTGCTGATTGTCCTTAAAAGATAAAATTTCCTCTTACTGTTTTACCTGGGGGTAGGTTTGCCATCTGGAGCCAGGAACTAGCTGAAGTTTGATGCCTCTCCTCCCAGGAAAACTGGGAGATAAGAGCCTTGTCTTCTATGGAGATTGAATTTTCAGAAGATGGCCCTTAGGGCCTGGAAGAAACTTTCCTGGATTGCTTGTCCACCTCTCAGTCAGTTTGTGAGAAATTGCTCCAGGAAATCCCTCACGGAGACAGCCTGGAGAGCACCCAGAGGGGCAAGAGTGATGGGTCTGGTGTTATACAACTAATACCCAACTTCTCTAACATGGTTTCTTCTGAGCTGCCTCCCCACACTGCCCTCTGTTGCAGGTATGACCTCTACATTACTCCAAGACAAGCAATCAAGTCTTCTGGCACTTTGTTTCATTTCATTTCAAGGAGATCCATGAGGGCAGGCTTATATCTGCTTTATTCATCACAGAATCCACAGTGATCAACATACAGTAGGCACTCTATATATAATTGCTGAAGGAGTGAAGGAACAGATAAGCAACCAAACTGGAACCAACCACCAACTATAAGAATAACTTTAAAAATCCATAATCCCTGTCCCCAAGTTAATTTCTTTCATTTTTTTAATCTCTGTCTGTTGAGATAAAATTATTACATATAGTAAAATGCACACTTTGGGGTATACAGCCCTGCGAATCATGAGAAATGCATACAATCATGCCTCCACCACCACAAGATACAGAACAACAACAACAACAAATTCCCTGGTCCTAGAAGTTCAAACCTTCTCCTACTCCTTTTCCTGGCCACCACTGGTGTGTTTTCTGTCCCTACAGTTTTGCCTCATCTTGAATGTCACAAAAGATAGGCTTTAAGACTGGATTCTTCCACTCATTCATTTCAGATTCCTCCATGTTGTTGTATATATTAGTTGCTGTTGTTCAGTCCCTAAGTCATGTCTGACTCTCTGTTATCCCATGGACTGCAGCATGTCAGGCTTCCCTATCCTTCACTATCTCCCAGAGTTTATTCAAACTCAAGTCCACTAAGTCAGTGATATCATCAAACAATCTCATCCTCTGTTGTCCCCTTCTCCTCCTTTGAATATACATTATAAAAAGTATAATATTAGTAGCCCTTTCCTTTTTATTACTGGGCCGAAGCCCATTGTGTGAATGTGACATGGTTTGTTTGGACATTTACTACTTGAGATTATTTGGGTTATTTCCAGGGTTTGGTTTTATTTGGCAATTATGAGTAAAGAAGCTATAAACATATGCATACAAGTTCTTAGAGTTCTTGATTTCTTATTTCATTTGGGTTAATGCCTAGGAGCTAGGTTGTATGGTAAGGCTTTGCCATACTGTTTTCCAAAGAGGCTGAAACATTTTGCATTCCTATCAGGAATACATGAGACTTCCAGATGTTCTGCTTTCCTTGTCAGCACTTAGTATTATCAGTTTTTGCTTTCATTTTCAAATGTTAGCCTCTCTAATAGGTGTGCAAAAGTAGTGCTTTGTGGTTTTTATTTAAATCATTACACCTGCAATGACTATGATGTTCAACATCTTTTCATGAATTTGTTTGCCATCTGTATATTTTCTTTGATGAAAATCTTTTCAAACATTTTGCCCATCTTATTTGATGTTTGTTCTATTCCTAATGAGTCTTGAGAGTTCTTTGCAAGCTTTGGATAAAAATCTTTTTATCAGATATATGTTTTGCTAATATTTTTCTACTGGTCTATGGCTTGATTTTTAAGCTTTTTTGTTTTAAAATAAAGTTCCCCTTCTGATGTTTCTAGGACTACTACAAAGTGGTTTAATAAGTTTAGACGTCTGAAGTGAAAAGCCCCTATGACCTGTTTACAATTGCAGACGGGGCTTCCCCATTCTTTCAAAACCCTCACTGACTAACGGCTTCTCGTTAAAAGCAATAACCGGGTTCATTCAGCCTCTGACATTTTAGGAAGCTGTGCCTGTGTGCACTTCTGAATCTCCTCCCCGGGGGGGTTCCTCCTCCCCTCCTCAGAGAATACACTCCCCTCAGCTCCTTCTGCCCTGGTAGCCAGAGCAACGCAGGCCATCTCTAAGTCAGGAGCAGCCTGCCGAGGGGAGGGTGCCAAGAGAACTGAGAGGATGGGGAACTTGCTGCCAAGGGAAGACAGGTGAGTCCAGACTCCCTAAGGGGGAGCAGGAGAGACGGGCTGAGGCAACAGGGCCAGAAAGAGAAAAAGAGGTTTGCTCTTTGGGAGAAGGCAGCCAGGTAAGGGATTGACAAGAATGAAGTGCCTACTACATGCCAGGGATCATGTTCAGATCCTTAGCGGTTGGCCTTCTTCCCAGAATCATAGTAACCACTGGTGCAGGACAGCTGAAAGGCAGGACTTTATCAAGGAAGTTCTCTGCAGGCTACTCTAAGAAACGGAGCAACTTTCTGGGGCAGGGAGAGGATACTCTTTTGAGCTCTTAATGCCCCACAAACGGCATAAAAACACCACCACCTTGGTAGCTTGGCTGGTAAAGAATCTGCCTGCGATGAAGGAGACCTCAGCTTGATTCCTGGGTCAGGAAAATTATCTGGAGAAGGGATAGGCTACCCACTCCAGTATTCTTGGGCTTCTCTAGCGGTTCAAATGGTAAAGAATTTGCCTGCAGTGCTGGAGACCTGACCACCCACACCAGTATTCTTGGGCTTCCCTGGTGGTTCAGATAGTAAAGAATCTGCCTGCAGTTCAGGAGACCTGGGTTTGATCTCTGGGCTGAGAAGATCTCCTGGAAAAGGGAACAGCTACCCACTCCAGTATTCTTGCCTGGAGAATGTCATGGACAGAGGAGTCTGGCAGGCTACAGTCCATGGGGTTGCAGAGTCAGATACGACTGAGCGACTTTCACTTCTCTTCAGTTCAAAGCTTGAAACAGCAAACATTCTGATAGCATAAGACCTTAGCTGGTATACAATCCTTGCAATGGGTAAGCAGAGGACATTGAAATTGGTAGGAAACTTGGCTTAAATTTTCTAAACCTTAGTTTCATTATTTTAAATGGAATTAGTAGCACAATACTTACTTTGGAGGATTCTAGTATGTGTGATGCTAGCATGGTACCTGATACTTCAGTTCAGTTTAGTTCAGTTGCTCAGTCGTGTCCAACTCTTTGCGACCCCATGGACTGCAGTATGTCAAGTTTCTCTGTCCATCACCAACTCCCAGAGCTTGCTCAAACTCATGGTACATAGTCAGTTCAGTAATTAAGAGATACTAGTTCGTTTGACCATCACCTTCATTAACAGCAGCCACTGTAAAAATGGCTTCCTTGGTGGCTCAGAGGGTAAAATTGTCTGCTTGCAATGCTGGAGACCCAAGTTCGATCCCTGGGTTGGGAAGATCCCCTGGAGAAGGAAATGGCAACCTACTCCAGTACTCTTGCCTGGAAAATTCCACGGATGGAAGAAATTTGTAGGCTACAGTCCATGGGGTTGCAAAGAGTCAGACATTACTGAGCGACTTCGCTTTCTTTCTTTTCCTTTTACTGTAAAAATTAGTATCACTCTAAACAAAGGAGTCCCTCCAGTACAAAGTGAGATGGTGAGAATCAGTTAGCTGGGGAGGTGGAGGGTGGTCTTTACAGGATCATGTTTGGTGTCCCAGAGCTCAGCTCATGCTACTGAGATCTTGAACATAGGATCCAAAAAGCTACCTGACAAAAGGAGTCTTAGCAAAGCCATGAAATGTTTTCTGGCCCTCCATGAGGGTCAGTGTTGTCTAGGACTTCTTTCCAGATACTCCCAACCCTTTGTCAATCTGAAACTCTTGCATTCTTCTATCAGATTATAAATCCCTATTTTTATGTCTAGTTGTGAGGTCCTCAAAAGCAGCGACTGTTTCTTATTCATCTTTGAATTTGTGTTTTCTAACATTGTTTCTGACATAGAATAGGCACTCAATAAATGCTGAATGAATGCTTGGAAACCTAAATAAATGTCTTAAAAAGAAAAATAAAACAAAATACAGATATGATGGACAGAAAGTTAAGATTGATGTTACATCTGTAATTTTGTTTTTTAGAACTTTGGTAAGAGGGTGAAGGATTGTGACATTAATACATGTTTGTTGTAAAAGAAATTGGAGAATAAATAAAATATAAACAAAAAAGTAAACTGGAAAATCGCAGAACTACTTATAACATTAGAAGTGTTATCTTTATTTTACTGTCTTTATTTACCAGAGATTTGTATTTCTTCATCTATGAAGGGCTAATACACCTTTTGCCAATTTTTGTTTTGGATTTTGGTCTACTTTATTGATTGTAAAAGATATTTTTACTTGAAGAAATTAGCACTTTTTCATAAATATTACAAAAAATTATTTTTCCAGTCCATGTGTCTTGTGTTACACAGAATTTTTGTTATTCTTATATATTTAAACATAATTGCATTAAATCTAGAAAGTGTCAGGAGCCTGTGTGAGGAATCTCGCCTGTGACAAAGGTCCTGAGGAAGGAAGCCCAACAAAATGCAAAGGCGTGATCCGGCTTCAGGGGTTTCCCCTGAGTTTTCCTGAACATCTACCCCCAAAAACCAGAGTCTGCCTGCTCTATTGTACTGTGCTTTTCACTCTTCTGACATTCTCTGGAAAAAAGTTAATTCAGGGCTTCAGTCTCCTACATATGAAAGGAATGTTTCAGCTCAAACCCCTCTGATGGCTCTCTAACTTGCCTGACAGGTTCCCCTGGACTTTTTACAACTTGTGACTTGCTTACAGTCCCCCAACCGTGAGAGGCACAAAGCTTAAAGCATCTTAAAGATACAGAGCCTTTTCTAAAGAGCTAAAAATTATATTGGTGACGGGTTTTCACTGTTGACTCAATGACTGCTGCCAAGCCTCCATATTCTTTATTTTTTAGGCACCTGGGAAGATATCAATCAATGTAATCGGGATGCAGAAATAGGAATATAGTAGCTTTGATGTTAGTAACATTAGGCTTTTGAGTTAATTACTTTTCTCTTTGTTATAAATCACTGTACTCCTTTTACTTGTTATAAATTGTTGTATCCTTGCTATGTAAGAATGTAACTTTATTTAGTGCTTTCTGAGAGTGGCACCAGATTTTGGAAAGAACAACATTCTAAGACAAATAAGTCTTCTGGTTGACAAACCCTTATCAGAAAAGAGCCGTAAAATGTTAATTGGCATTCTGGCTGGAAGATGATGTAAATCACCTAAGACTTGTATATACAATTAAGTATGCAGAGAAAAAGCCTGGTCTCGATAAGAGTCAGGGCTGCTGACACTGCATAATTTTGTATTACCCATTGATCTCTATGTACAATCAAAAAGTATGAAAAGCCTTCTGAACAATAAAGGATGGACCAGTTTCTCGGACTAGTCTCTCGAACTAGTTTCTTGGAAATCTGGTTTCCCCCGTGTCTCTCTCTCTCTCTCTCTTCCTCCCTCTCCCTCCCTCTCCTTTTCTGGCTGAATTTCCATCTGGAGCGGGGAGGCTCGCCACGTCTACTAACTTGCCCCTGCTTTTAAGTCCCATGAGAGAGGGAGCCCAAGGCAGGGCACCCGCCACTATTCAAACGAGCGCCGGTGGCCTAACTTAGATGGTGCAAACTTCTTGTCCTGAAGTTTTATTGGCTTTCCCCGTAAACCAAGTTATTCAGCATCTTTTCTCCACTAAATTTTCCTACTATACTATTTCTTCTTAATTTCTTTTATATTTCTAAATAAATAAGTTTTTCCTCCCCTACTCTGTCTCCCCTTCGAATTCCCTGGATCCACCAGGGCTGGACCCCAGCAAGAAAGCTTTTTGCTTTCTACCAATTTATGCTTAAAATTATTTCCTCATCCCAAGATAAGACAGACCCACAGTATGATTTTCATGGTTTTATTGCTTTACATTTTAGCATCATACACTTATTATATGATGCCAGATAGAAATACATATTTTTCCACATAATTACTCAGTTGGCCCAAAATCTTCATTTCTATACTGATTGAAAATATCTTCCTTAATATAGTCAAAAGTCTTATATTTACTTGGATCTGATTTTCAACTTCACCCTTAACACCTGATTATCATCCAATCAGCACACTCCACCTTTTCTCTCGAGATCAAAACTGTTACAAAAATCCAGGAAATTCCCCCTCATCAGGCAGAATGGCACCAATTCCCTTCATGAAAGGAGCTGAGTCTCAGAGGACGAGTCTGCCAGAAGTGAACTCAGTTTTCCCACTTACTCTCACTTATCTGTCCTCAGACAAGTTGCATAGGCTTTTTCATCTCAGTTTCTTCATGCACAAGACATAGACTCATAATGTCTCCCTCATGGATTTATTCTGGGATTAAATGAAATATAACATAGAAAATGTATATGTTACTTACACTTAATAAGTAGTATGCATAGTAAGGTATATATAAAAACCAGTAGTATTTATAGTTCGTGTGCCTATACATATAGTAAAGTGAAAGTGAAGTCGCTCAGTCGTGTCCGACTCTTTGTGACCCCATGGACTATAGCCTACCAGGCTCCTCTATTCATGGGATTTTCCAGGCAATAGTACTGGAGTGGATTGCCATTTCCTTCTCCAGGGGATCTTCCCCACCCAGGGATCGAACCCGGGTCTCCCGCACTGTAGACAGATGCTTAACCATCTGAGCTATCAGGGAAGTCTATATATATATATATATAGTAAGCACATAGTAAATTGTGTTTAACGTCTAGTTTCTTTTTCTCTATACCCCACACTTCCCACAAATCAAAGGACAGTTACACAGAAACCCAACCCAAACACTGAGTCAATTTCTTTTCTTTATTTCATTTTTTCCTTCCCATTTATCGTGTGCTCTCTGCCTTGGTACTTTCTGTGAAAACTGCAGTGTACGTGAGGCCTGGGTCCTTCTCAGTTCCTGAGTGCAGTCCCTGAAACTGAGCTGAGCAGACAGGCCTCTCTGTGCACTGACATTCTTATGGTCATAAGGATGCCTGGATGTTTTGGAACAAATGATTGGGGCCTGGTTGTGTACAGCAGTTATTGGAGAAAATTGGGGGGGGGGGCTGTTGCAGTGGCAATGGAGAGGAGGTCGAGTCAAGGACAGATTGGGGTGTGTGCTTTAGAAGGGCATATTAACAAATGGAAGAGCAACCAGAGAAAGCCAAGGCAATGCTGGGGTTTCACCCACAAATAGCAGAAGTGAGGAAAGCTGGAAAAATTATCAAGCGAGGTGGGAAGCCTGGAGAGCAAAGACAACTCATTGTTGATATGCTGAGTTTTAGGTGGCAGCAGAACACTCAAGAGACACCCTGGAATCTGAGAAGTCAAAGCCCCAAACTGAGAATATCCAGGTGAGACCAAATCCAACAGCAATTCTCCCAGGCTTTACCTGTGAGGAATGAAGTCTGTTAGGTCCTGGGCTGCACACACCCCAGAATGGAAGACCTTGCTTCAACCCAACAGCAGTTGTAACAATAGTAAATGCAAAGACATGACAAAAGACAAAAACACTCTGAGCCTCTGGACAGGAGATGTGCCATTTTGCTGGGAACCTAGTCCAGCCCATAGAACCGGAAAGAAGACCCATATTTCCTGTTGTCTCTTTATTTGTTAATCTCATGTCCCTTTCTTCTCCAGCCCCATTCTGGCCATTTCACTTTAAGCTCTGAGTTTCTATTTCTGAGGTCACCACATTCCCCACATGGCTACAAGTGTTGAAAGTTTTGTGGAGAGAGACACTTGTGATTACCATGATGCTCTTAAATGCAGTCTTCCTCATCAGTCCCTTCTGATCAGGCCTTTTTTCCCCCTTAATTTTATTTATTTGGCTTCATCAAGTCTTAGTTGTGGTATGCAAACTGTTAGTTGTGGCATGTGGGATCTGGTTCCCTGATCAAAGATTGACCCCGGGCCCTCTGTGTTGGGGTCATAGAGTCTTAGCCACTGGACCTCTAGGGAAGTCCCCTGACTAGGACTTTTGAGTGTCAAGGAATCACTAAAATATGAAATGAGTGTCCCTGAATCCAAGAATCCCAAAGTGTGGTAGAGCCAGTTGTTCAGTGGCTTGAAGAGTTATCTGTACTTTTGCCATGGTTTCAGGAGAAGCTTTTGAAAAAGCCACTGCATAGTCAAAGCCTACATAGGCACCCTCCCCCGCAAAAGGATGTTTTTCTTCAGTACAAACAAAGGCTCATATATTTGGTGTGTATCACTGGACATATGCTAAAATAATCAGTCTAAATGAAGAAACAGACAAGTGGGGCCATGGGCATTATAGGGAGGGAGAGACTGGGCAGACTGCAGGGCCTAGGGAAGCTTTGTGTCCTGGAATTGCTAGCATGTAGCCCACGTTGTAGGACTTCCCACATGGCTCATTTGGTAAAGAATTCGCCTGCAATGCAGGAGAACCAGGTTTGATCCCTGGCTTGGGAAGATCCCCTGGAGAAGGAAATAGCAACCCACACAGTATTCTTGCCTGGGGAATTCCATGGACAGAGGAGCCTGGCAGGCTATAGTCCATAGAGTCGGACACGACTTAGTGACTAAACCACCACCAGCCCACGTTGTGGAGATTCATCTGGTTTCAGAGGAGGTTGTCTGAACCTACCCTAGACCAAAACTCCAAACTGAAATGCAAAAATACATTGCAGAAAAGTTGACTGGGGGAAGTAACCAATTTAAAAATAGCTTTTGTCCATAATTAATTTTATTTGACCCTTACACTTAGTGCAATATATTTTTGCCTTCTAGGCAAGAATACTGAAGTGAGTTGTCATTTCCTTCACCAGGGGATCTTCCCAATCCAGGGACTGAACCCCAGTCACCTGCACTGGCAGGTGGATTCTTCCACTGAGCCACCAGGGAAGCCCTTATATGCTACCTTGGGGTCAGTAAGGCAGATCTGATTATCTGAACCGGTTAGAGTGGCTCTGTTCTTAGCTACTCCTTCATTTATCAGATACTTATTGAAAATATATTTACTATGTGCCAGACACTGTAGCATATGCTGGTAATCTGTACCGTGATGAACAGACAAATATGGTCCTGACCTCGTGACACTCATGTTCTAGTGTAGGATATAGACCAATGAGAAGACAAATATTGATGCAGCAGTTCAGTCACTCAGTCATGCCTGACTCTTTGCGACCCCATGGACTGCAGCATGCCACACTTCCCTGTCCATCACCAACTCCCGGAGCTTGCTCAAACTCATGTCCATCAAGTCAGTGATGCCATCCAACCATCTCATCCTCTATTGTCCCCTTCTCCTCCTGCCTTCAATCCTTCCCAGCATCAGGGTCTTTTCCAGTGAGTCAGTTCTTCACATCAGGTGGCCAAAGTGTTGGAGTTTCAGCTTCAGCATCAGTCCTTCCAATGAATATTCAGGGCTGATGTCCTTTAGGATGGACTGGTTTGATCTCCTTGCAGTCCAAGGGACTCTCAAGAGTCTTCTCCAACACCACAGTTCAAAAGCATCAATTCTTCAGTGCTCAGCTTTATTTATAGTTCAACTCTCACATCCAAACATGACTGCTGGAAAAACCATAGCTTTGACTAGATGGACCTTTGTCAGCAAAGTAATGTCTCTGCTTTTTAATATGCTGTTTAGGTTGGTCATAGCTTTCTTCCAAGGAGCAAGTGTGTTTTAATTTCATGGATGCAGATACCATCTGCAGTGATTTTGGAGCCCAAGAAAACAAATTCTCAAAATTAATAAATATATTAAATATTAATATTAATTAATATTAAATTAATTTAAATATGAGTATACATAGGAGAAGTTCAGAGTGGAGCAGGATCCTATGTAAATATTGCCTAATCTATGCCTAGAATAAATTTCTAAAATGTCCACACACTTTTACTTAGACTTCCTGGAGACAACTGTGTGCCCTTCCTCACAAGAGGCCACATAAATTACTGGAACTGGGGATGTGCAAGCCTTTGTTAGGAACACACCAGCAAGTTCCTTCTCTGATTAAGAGTTGATAAGGGCATATTTCCAAAGGTCCAGTTAGTGTCATGTGAGGATGAGGGCATGATAGATGTGTCCAAGTCACCTAGAATGAATAGTCTCTTGGGGGAGGGAAAAAAGCTCTTCCACAGAAATGACAAAGGGAAGGGAGTCACTGTAACAAAGTTGCAGAAACTAAATTTGTGATATGTATCATTTCTTGGGTATTTTAGATGCTCGGACTGCCACATCGCTGAAGCGTGTTTCTGCCTTCCATGGTGAGTGGAGAACTCTTTTCAGGGGTTATTTTTCTGTAAGTGTGGTTTCAGTGTGGTGTTTGCTGTAAGTTACCTGTGAATTTCCCACTGTCTGTGGCCACAGTGGAAGCAGGCACTAACATCTGAGAGTCAGTCAGAAAAAACCACACTTCAAGTTTGGTGAGAAACAGGAACAATAGTCATATGGGTGGTTACACACCGTTCAAATGGGAAAGCCTCAGAAGCAAGGATGAAACTGGCTACAGAAGTAAAAAAAGGCCCCTTAATCACACTGCACATCCCAGCAAGCTCCTGGGACAGAGGCACAGAGAAGGCATAGCCAGGATGATGTATAATTCATTGTCCAAACCAGAAAACCTCTGCAAATGAAAAGGAGGCTAAAAATAGTTAAGGGTCACTCAGTGATTGATAATGACATAACTAAACTGTCTGCGCAAACCAGGACATATGGTCATTCTCCTCAGAGCAAATGTTGCCCTTGTCCCCTGAGATGATAACTGGCTGCCATGATATTTACACTGTGTTTTTCTGAGGGCTCGTGTGGGAGGTGTTGGCTTGCTGGTTTGATTGTTTGGATACCACAGATTGAGACTGAAGTTGAGATTGTATATAACAATGGCTCCTTAATATAAGAGAAATTGATATTTTGTCAGGAAAGAAAACTCCAAAAACCTACATCATCACCATAGTTCTCTACTTATAAGTCAATTCCATACCAGCCTCAGAAAAGGGAGAAGGGAGGTGAAAGAGGGAGAGAGAGAAACCCAAAGGAGTAGATTTCTACTCAGTCTTGTTTCCAGTTTTCCTTTCTTCCTATCCTCTTTTTTCTCTGGCTGAAGGAGGTGTTATAAAAGCGTTATAACTTTAACAAATGAATTAAACATGAGCTTTTATAGTTATGTATAACTCCCTTTGAGAGTTTCTGAATAATAGAACAACCAACTTACTTTCTTTTTCTTTTACAGGAAAAAAATACACCTTTTTGAAGCAAGACAAGACTCCCGAAAGCAAAGTAAGTCATTGCTTTCACATCATTTTTACTTTTGACAGACTTAGCTTTTCTTCTTCCCTCCGCTCCCAAAGCACCTTGGGCATACATCAGGTATAGTACTTACACATTTGCTGCCGTTTCTCCAATTGCATGTCTCTATCTCTGCTGAACCAGGAGCTCACTGAGGGAAGAATTGACTTATTGATCTCCATAGCCTTCCGATATCTCCTGAGGTCTGCTGGCTGAAGGAGTTAAATGGGAACAATAAAAGCCAAAGGTGAAGGCACAAGTCACCTGTAAGAAAATGCAAGGAGGCCAGCGCGCGGGCACAGAGCACACGCAGGAGAAGCAGGACCTTGGGATCAAGTTTCTTGTAGGATCTTTTCATCTTGAGAGTTACAGGCGGTGCTGAATGGCTTTAAACAAGGGCCAAGTATGATCACATTTGCATTAAAGACATCAACCAGTGTGCTCTTCAGAGAACAGATAATAGTAGAGAATGGCAAAAATGGATGCTGGAAGACCACCTGGGGGCCAGTGGTGATCGAAGCAGGGTTGAAATGAAGGAAACAAAAGCAGTCAAAGGAGAGGGTGGTGAATGAATAGTGCCCCATCTAACTGGGAGATTGGGGAGGGGGGTGGGGGGTGGGGTGGGCAAAGTACAGGCAGGAGGACAAGGCCGCAGTGTTTCTAAGGAAGAAAAGGAAACGAGTTTTGCTTTTGCCTTCCTAGGTTTAAAGAGGAGAGTGTGGTTCATTCACCTTGAATTTTAAAAACGAGCCCTGTAGGTGTGTAAAAAAAAATAGTACAGCCCTCTCACCTCTAGCCACTTCACCCAGGGGAGCTGTGGGTGTCAGGAAACCCCAGTCTGAATCAAAGCAAAACAGAAATAGGAATAGACCTCTAATGGTAGAAATAAGACCTCTAATGCCAAAACTCACAGACACTTTTTTTAAAATTCTTTTGAAGTTGTTGACTTACAACATTGCGTTCGTTTCGGGTGCATTTATTTTTACACATCAAGATGATCTAGTTACTGTCTGTCTGTCACCATACAGAATTATTAGTGTTATAGTTCCACTCACAGCGTTCCCTATACTGCCCAGCATGTCCTCATGCCTTATTTATAATTGGATGTTTGTACCTTTTAAGTTCTGTTACCTACTAGCTCGTACCCCAACCCCTTTCCCTCTGGTAACCACCAGTTTTTTCTCTGTATCTATGAGTCTGTTTCTGTTTGGTGGTGCTTGTTCGTTTGTTTTTATTTCTAGATCTACATATGAATGAAATCGTATGATATTTTTCTCTCTTTGACTTCACTCGGCATAATGCCATCTACATTCATCCATGTTGTCGCAGATGGCAAAATTCCATTCTTTTTATGGCTGAGTAATATTTCCTTCCACAGTTTATTGTGATCCACACAGTCAAAGGCTTTGGCATAGTCAATAAAGCAGAAAGAGATGTTTTTCTGGAACTCTCTTGCTTTTTCCATGATCCAGCGGATGTTGGCAATTTGATCTCTGGTTCCTCTGCCTTTTCTAAAACCAGCTTCTTTAGATGTTTTCTAAAAACATCTGGAAGTTCACGGTTCACATATTGTTAAAGCCTGGCTTGGAGAATTTTGAGCGTTACTTTAATAACGTGTGAGATGAGTACAATTGTGCGGTAGTTTGAGCATTCTTTGGTATTGCCTTTCTTTGGACTTGGAATGAAAACTGACCTTTTCCAGTCCTGTGGCCACTGCTGAGTTTTCCAAACTTGCTGGCATATTGAGTGCAGCACTTTCACAGCATCATCTTTCAGGATTTGAAATAGCTCAACTGGAATTCTATCACCTCCACTAGCTTTCTTCTTAGTGATACTTTCTAAGGCCCACTTGACTTCACATTCCAGGATGTCTGGCTCTAGATGAGTGATCACACCATCGTGATTATCTGGGTCATGAAGATCTTTTTTGTACAGTTCTTCTGTGTATTCTTGCCACCTCTTCTTAATATCTTCTGCTTCTGTTAGGTCCAGACCATTTCTGTCCTTTATCGAGCACATCTTTGGATGAAATGTCCCCTTGGTATCTCTAATTTTCTTGAAGAGATCTCTAGTCTTTCCCATTCTGTTCTTTTCCTCTATTTCTTTGCACTGATCCCTGAAGAAGGCTTTCTTATCTCTCCTTGCTATTCTTTGGAACTCTGCATTCAGATGCTTATATCTTTCCTTTTCTCCTTTGCTTTTTGCTTCTCTTCTTTTCACAGCTATTTGTAAGGCCTCCTCAGACAGCCATTTTGCTTTTTTACATTTCTTTTCCCTGGGGATGGTCTTGATCCCTGTCTCCTGTGTGGATCACGATAAACTGTGGAAAATTCTCAAAGAGATGGGAATACCAGACCACCTGACCTACCTCTTAAGAAACCTATATGCAAGTCAGGAAACAACAGTTAGAACTGGACATGGAACAGCAGACTGGTTCCAAATAGGAAAAGGAGTACCTCGAGGCTGTATATTGTCACCCTGCTTATTTAACTTACATGCAGAGTACATCATGAGAAACGCTGGGCTGGAAGAAGCACAAGCTGGAATCAAGATTGCCAGGAGAAATATCAATAACCTCAAATATGCAGATAACATGACCCTTATGGCAGAAAGTGAAGAGGAACTAAAAAGCCTCTTGATGACAGTGAAAGAGGAGAGTGAAAAAGTTGGCTTAAAGCTCAACATTCAGAAAATGAAGATCATGGCATCCAGTCCCATCACTTCATGGGAAATAGATGGGGAAACAGTGGAAAGTGTCAGACTTTATTTTGGGGGAGATTTTTGCAGATGGTGACTGCAGCCATGAAATTAAAAGACACTTACTCCTTGGAAGGAAAGTTATTACCAACCTAGTTAGTATATTGAAAAGCAGAGATATTACTTTGCCAACAAATGTCCGTCTAGTCAAGGATATGGTTTTTCCAGTGGTCATGTATGGATGTGAGAATTGGACTGTGAAGAAAGCTGAGTGCTGAAGAATTGATGCTTTTGAACTTTGGTGTTGGAGAAGACTCTTGAGAGCCCCTTGGACTGCAAGGAGATCCAACCAGTCCATTCTAAAGGAGATCAGTCCTGGGTGTTCACTGGAAGGACTGATGCTGAAGCTGAAACTCCAATACTTTGGCCACTTCATGCAAAGAGTTGACTCATTGGAAAAGACTCTGATGCTGGGAGGGATTGGAGGCAGGAGGAGAAGGGGACGACAGAGGATGAGATGGCTGGATGGCATCACCAACTCGATGGACATGAGTCTGAGTGAACTCCGGGAGTTGGTGACGGACAGGGAGGCCTTGTGTGCTGTGATTCATGGGGTTGCAGAGTCGGACACGACTGAGCTGAACTGAACTGAATATTTCCTTGCATATACATATACCATATCTTCTTCATCCATTCATCTATCGAGGAATACTTAGGTTGCTTCCCTATCTTGACTTTTGTAAATAATGCTGCAATGAACTCAGGTGCATATATCTTTTCAAATTAGCACTTTTGTTTTCTTCATATCAGTACTCAGAAGAGGAATTTCTAGATAGTATGGCAGTTGCATATTTAATTTTTTGAGGAAACTCCATATAAAGCATCTGCCTACAATGCAAGAGACCCGGGTTCAATCCCTGGGTCAGGAAGATTTCCTGGAGAAGGAAATGGCAACCCACTCCAGTATTCTTGCCTGGAAAATCCCATGGACAGAGGAGCCTGGTAGGCTATACAGTCCATGGGGTCGCAAAGAGTCGGACACAACTGAGCAACTTCACTTCTTCACTTCATACTGTTTTCCATAGACGCTGCAGCAGTTTACAATCCCACCAACAGTGCAAAAAGATTCCCATTTCTCCACATCCTTGACAAGTGTTATTTGCTGTCTTTTTAATAATAGCCAGAATGATAGTATCATATTAATCTTAGTACCATAGTACTACTATATCAATAGCATGTTGGTACTGGTTTCAGTGCTAGGTACTGTCCAACTCTTGGGACCCGTGGACTGTAGCCTGCCAGGCTCCTCTGCCCATAGGACCTCCCAGGCAAGAATTCTGGAGTTGGTTGTCATTGCCTTCTCCAAGGGATCTTCACAACCCAGGGATCAAACCCGCATCTCCTGCATTGCAGGTGGTCTCCTGCATGACAGAGGGATTCTTCACTACTGAGCCACTAGGAAACTAGCAGTAACATAGTATAGTAATATAGTCTAGTTTGAAATTACTGACCGTGATACCGCCAGCTTTGTTTTTCTTCCTCAAGACTTGGCTATTCTGCACCTTTTGTGGTTTCATACAAACTTTAGGATCATTTACTCTAGTTCTGTGAAAAACAGTATTAGTTCTTCTAATTCATGAGAACAGTATATCTTTCCATTTTTTATCTGTCATCTTCAATTTCTTTTATCCATGTCTTATAGCTTTCAGAATACAAATCTTTTACATCCTGGGTTAGATTTATTCCTAGGTATTTTATTCTTCTTGATACAATTGTAACTAGGATTGTTTTCTCAATTTTGGATAGTTTGCTATTAATGTATAGAAATGCAACAGATTTCTGTGTGCTAATTTTGTATCCTTGCAACTTAATGAATTTATCTGTTAGTTCTAACAGTCTTTTGGTGGAATCTTTAGGGTTTTCTATATATAATATTATATCATCTGCAAAGAGTGATAGTTTTTATTTTTCCCCTTCTAATTTGCATGCCCTTTATCTGTTTTTCTTTTCTGGTTGCTGGGGCTAAACTTCCAGTATTATGTTGAATAAAAGTGGTGAGTGTTGGGGATACTTGTATTGTTTCTGATCTTAAGGGAAAAGACTTCAGCTTCTCATCATTGAGCATGATGTTAGCTCTGGGCTTGACATGTATGGCCATTATTATACTGAGGTATGTTCCTTCTATATTCAGTTGACTGAGAGTTTTTTTTTATCATAAATGGATGTTAAATTTTGTCAAATGCTTTGTTTGTAACTGTTGAGGTGATCATATGACTTTTATCTTTCATGTGGTGTATCACACTGATTTGTGTATATTGAATTATCCTTGCATCCTTGGAATAAATTCCACTTGACCATGGTATATGATCTTTTTTAATGTATTACTGAATTTAGTTTCTTAATATTTTGTTGAGGATTTTTTTAAGAGTTTTAATTTTTATCTTTATTGATATTTTTATCAGTATATTATGCCTCTATTTCTATTTATTTTTATAAATATATTCATCAGGGAAATTGGCCTATCTCTTTTTTCCTGTGGTATCTTTGTCTGGTTTATGGATCAGGGTAATGCAGACCTTGTAAAATGCATGTGGAAGCATTCCTTCATCTTCAATACTTTGGACTAGTTTGAGAAGGCTAGGTATTAACTCTTCTTTAAATGTTTGATAAAATTCACTTGTGAGGCCATCTGGTCATAGGCTTCTGTTTGTTAGGAGTTATTTTCTTTTATTACTGATTCAATTTCTTTACTATTAATTTGTCTGTTCATATTTTCTATTTCTTTCTGAACCAGTCTTGGAAGATTAGATGTTTCTAGGAATTTATCCATCTCTCCAGTTAGTTTTAAGCTGATAGTCCCTTAAGTTTGAATGCATTCTAAAAGCACTATATTTTTACTACTCTGCACCTACATTTATGTTTTTGTCATCATATTTTACATTTTTATTCTGTGTATCCCTAATCTCTTACTGTAGTTGATTTTACTACTTTGGTCTTTTAAGCTTCATACTAGCTTTTTAAGTTGCTGATACAATGGCTTTGCTATACATTTGCCTTTACCAATGAGATATTTTCTTTTGTATATCCTCTTAAGTTATAATCTTTTCTTCTCTGCTTAAAGAAGATCCTTTAATATTGCCTATAAGGTCAATCTAGTGGTGATAAACTTTACTTTTTGCTTGTCTGGGAATTTTACCTTTCCTTCAATTCTGAATAAGAACCTTGCTAGGTAGAGTTTTCTTGGGTTGTAAGGTTTTTCCTTTCAGCAGTTAAAATATATCATGCCACTCCTCTGGAAAGTTTCTGCTAAAAAACCAACTGATAGTCTTATAGGAGCTCCCTTGATTTGACTTCCTGTTTTTTCTAGCTGCCTTAAAATTCTCTCTTTAACTTTGCCATTTTAATTGTGATATGTCTTGGTTTGGATCAGTTTGGGTTCATCTTGTTGCTTCCTGGACCGAGATGCTTGTTTCCCTCCCCAGATTAGGGAAGATTTCAGCCATTATTTCTTTAAATATATTTTCTGCCTCTTTCTCTCACTCTTCTCCTTCAGGGATCCCTAAAATGTGAATGTCAACAATCCTCATTTTTTAAAATAGGCACACCTATCTCCAGGGTAGAGTGATGTCATGAGGCTTCCACTGAATGCTCTTGTTTGCTTATTGAGCTGGTTAATTTCCCTCTTTGCTGAGTGGCCAGAACCTGCTGGTTTTAAGTACATTGACTTTTTAGCAATCGACGTGCTTTTGTTTGTTTCTGTCACTGGTATCAAAAATGGTTCGGTTTGAGAGTTTCCTTTTCTGTAGAACTATTCTTGAGCACCAGCTTCTACTCTGACATCATCCCGTCACCTATAGCAGAAATAGCCTTCCTCTGCCTTGTGGGTCTCTCTTAGGTCCTTGTCTGCCCCCTCTGCTAGCCTATGAGCGACTTGAGGACAGGATCTGACTCTGATTCTTCTTTTTCTCCCTAATTCTTGGTACACAGTAGGCATGCCCTGGTGGCTCAGTTGGTAAAGAATCTGCCTACAATGCAGGAGACTACCTGCAATGCAGGAGACCCAGGTTCAATCCATGGGTTGGAAAGATCCCCTGGAGAAGGAAATAGCAACCTACTCCTATATTCTTGCCTGGGAAATTCCATGGACAGGGAAGCCTGGCAGGCTACAGTCTATAGGGTCACAAGAGTCAGACACAACTGAGAGACTAATCACCACCACCAGGCATGCAATGAATTTTGGGTAAGGAAAGGAGTAAGAAAGGGAGGGACGTGTGATTTCCTGTCCAAGACCCACTGAATGTCTTTCCTTCCCCTTAGCCTCTCAGCACAGCTTTGACTGTTTCTTGTTTAGAGGACCCTGTTGCTCCCCAGGGATGTGTTGAAGATCAGGATAGCCCAAGAAGGGCTACCCTAGCTCTACCTTGGTTTTCTGGTTGCTTATCTTTCAGTGTCCCTCTTCTCCCCTCCCAGAAATCTCCCCATGACCTGAAATTCATTAAGTGTATTTTCTTTCTCCAGATGAAGAAACATCATCTGCTCCCATCCAGGTAATGCAAACATCTCTGAGACTTTTTCTGAGATGACAGTCGAAATGCAGGCACTTCAGGTAGCAGGAAAAGACCTCCAAGACCCCTTATGACTTTAATACTGAATCTTTTAGATGCCAGTGCTTATGAATCCAGGGACATATGCAGAGTCTGGCAGCAGAAGCTATGGCCACTTCTGTTGCACAATTCATTGAAAGGAACTTGTATTTATTGAGCCTTCAGTTTATGCCAGTTTATGTGGGCTGAATGCTTCACATGCATCAGCTCATGTAACTCTCACAACAACACTATAAGATTGGTACTATCATTTTCCTACCCATTTTATAGAAGGATTAAGTGATATTCCCTCAAAGCCAGACAGCTGACAAGATGGCAGGAGCATGGATCAAAAACAAGTCTTGCTTCCAAATTCATGCTCCTGCTCCTGTCCCTTGCTGTTTTGCTGTTTATCTCCTGAGATTTCACTGAAGGAGACCTCCTCTTGAGTGAATTCTCCTTTAATAATGCAAATATCTCTAGAGTGGGTGGTTAAATATCATAACCCAAGCATTTTAAGCTGTCTTTAGATTGTTCTCTTATACAAGGATGGACGCTCTCACGGTCTTGAGACTTTGGGAATTATATAGGGAGGTCACTCTGGGACATGGGGAAGAGAAGACATGCCTGAGTAGGCTGAATTCTCTGAGTAGCATGGGAAGTCTGGCAGCCTGGGCTAGTGGTTGGGGTGGGGCAGCCATTTAAAAAAAATAAACAAGAGGGGCAGGGGAAGTGGTCATGGAGGACAGACTTTGCCTGAGGCTGAGCTGTGTTGAGATGAAGTAGAAGGAGAATGACAAGAGGCCAAGTGTTAATGCTGGCTCTCCTTTACCCAGCAAGACAATAGTGAACACGGCTCCTCGGAGGATCTGTGCTACACCCTCATCGATCACAGCGTCCTTGGGAAAAGGCCGTCGGGAATCTCTGCTGAGGAATCTTATGAGAATGTTTCCCTCAAGGCTGAGCGGCCCAGAGCATCGCTGGGAGGAACCGAGACTGAGTACTCACTCCTTCGTGTGCCCTCCACCCCTAAGCACCCACCCTCCCCAGAGGACGAGTATGAACTTCTCATGCCCGACAGAATCTTTCCTCACTCCCTAAAACAGCCACATCCACTTGTGCCCCCTTCTCAGGCTCAGTTTTCTCATTTCTAATGAAGCGACTGGACCAGCACTTAACTTGTTGCTGTTTCTCAGTCACTCGGTTGTGTTCGACTCTTTGCAACTCCATGGACTGAAGCATACCAGGGTTCCCTGTTCCTCACCATGTCCCGGAGCTTGCCCAAACTCTTGTCCATTGAGTCAGTGATGCCATCCAACCATCTCATCCTCTGTCGTTCCCTTCTCCTCCTGCCTTCAATCTTCCCCAGCATCAGGGTCTATTCTAATGAGTCGGGATCTTTGTATCAGGTGGCCAAAGTATTGGAGCTTCAGCCTCAGAGTCAGTCGCTCCAATGAATATTCAGGATTGATTTCCTGTAGGATTGACTGATTTGATCTCCTTGCAGTCCAAGGGACTCCCAAGAGTCTTCTCCAACACAATTCAAAGGCATCAATTCCTCAGCACTCAGCCTTCTTTATGGTCCAACTCTCACATCCATGCATGACTATTGGAAAACCATAGCTTTGACCATACGGATCTTTGTTGGCAAAGCAATGTCTCTGCTTTTTAATATGCTGTCTAGGTTTGTCATAGCTTTTCTTCCAAGGAGCAAGTGTGTTTTAATTTCATGGCTGCAGTCACCCTCTGCAGTGATTTTGGAGCCCAAGAAAATAAAGTCTGTCACTGTTTCCAGCAATTAATACCAGCAAATAAACCCATGAGTGGGGAACTTTGGTTGAAGCAGGTCTGGGGGACAGAGCACTTTCAGCTTATCTCCCCCCGCTCCCAACACTCACTAACAGGAGGTCCCTGTAGAAAGTGGTTTGCAAACCTCAAAGCCTCCTAAATCCTCCATGATGTCCAACATCCAAATATCACCCAATACTTACTCTTTGAGAAGGAAGTGACCATCTTTGGTTCTACGTGGCTTGGGATATAGGCCATTCTACTCAGTAGTGGGAGGGACGTCCTGGTCCCCGGCTCCTTTGTTCAGCTTCTTCCTACAAAATGTCCATGTGATTGTGCTCTGAAGTCACAGGGAAGCTTCACCCATCATATTAAGCGCCCCTAAGTTACCCAAAGGGGCAACCTCATTCCACACGTTTGTGTACACAACTCCTCGCTCATAACCTTCCAAGCAGGTGCCTGTGGCATTTCTCTCACTCCATGCCTCGAAGCAGTGTCCTTTGCCGTAGGGGACAGGGAGGAGAGAGTGGAATGAATGGGAGAGTAATAATGACATATATACACTACCATGTGTAAAACAAGCAGCTTGTGGGGCCCTGCTGTATAGTGCAGGGAGCTCACCTTGATGCTCTGTGATAACCTAGAGGGTGGGATGGCGGGGGGAGGAGGCTCAAGAGGGAAGGGATATATGTATACAGATAGCTGATTCGCGTTGTCCAGCAGAAATGGACAAAACATTGTAAAGCAATTGTACTCCAATAAAAATAAATGTATATTTAAAAAATAATAATAAGTAGTGTCCTTTGCAGAGTGTCTTTGACTCATTGACCCTGGTGCCTTGGTTGGTTAGGTTACATGGGTTAAATTGGTACATTCCAGGCCAGATTTTTATATATACTTTAATCCATATTTTTTAACTTTGTATTTCTTTGTATAGGAAAAACCATAGCATCAGAGAAAGACAAACTAGAAAGTTTATTAGAGATCCTTTAATTCCACTATCTTTTTTTTGGCCCAGAAAGGATAAACTAGCTCACTGCAACACTGTGAGTGGCAGAACTTTACCTAGAGCCAGATTTCCTGGCTTGCACTTTGGTGCTCTTCCAATATACTACACAGAAGGGCTCTACAATATTGTATGTGTGTTATATACTATGTCATGTATAAACTATGAATAAAGTGTCACACTGGAAAAACCTCACACACACACACACACCTTCTCTAATGAGCACATCTCCCTCTGCCTCAATTATTTATTTCCCCTTCCTTCTTTTAGTGTTTCTAGAATTATGCCCAGCCCAAATCTGGCTAACTCACTATCTTGATAAATAAAAGCTTGGCAGCCCCCCGCCTGCTCATTTATCTAGGTACTCGCTGTGGCTTCTCAACCTCTGGAGAACTGAAATGTTGTAATTCACACTGCAGGTCCTTCAAAGCCAAAAATATTTATTTGGGGGAACTTTTCAGAGAAAAAAAAAGTTTGCAGACACTTTTCTTAAACAATCATATAGATAAACTAAACAAAAATGTGTTTTGGGTCTTGGTGTAACCATAAGAGTTGGTGCTAATAAAATGGCATGGAAATATTAAACCACAATTTAGGGTGAGAGCAAGAACAATCAGCAAATTAGACTATTTCTATATGCACACCTGTGCTCTCAACTTCCCGTTTTATTTAACCCATAACCATTGTCCTAATTTGGGGGATGTTAAAATAGGAAGAAGCTTGTTGAGACAAGTAGTAGATGCATTATGAGTTTAATCACCTTTTTGCTCCCCAGTGAACCAAAGTTAAACAGTGTTGCTATTTAAAATGTGCTAAGTGCCCTGTTGGGATAAGTCTAGTGACTTGAGGTTGGATGTATCAACACAGGTTTGATGAGGCCTCAGTCAGTCCATGGTCTTGAGCTAAGCCAATCACAGCTTAATATCGTGTCCTCTGCTAACTTCCTAGTTTCTGTAAAATTCTTCCACCTGGAATCCTAACTTTGACCCTTGGCCGAGATACACTCAATTTCAAAAGGAGGCATGCACGGTCATGGAGAATATAGTACAAGATGTAACGTGGCTTAGGGCAAAGAGTGCGTATGCTAGAGTCAGATGATTAATGATTTGAGTCCCAGTTTCATCTCTTCCTCATCTGTGAACTTGAGCCTGTAAGAAGCTCAGCTCCATTACCCGTGAGCAGGAGGATTCCATTCAACGTATGTGCATCATCTACCACAGATTATGAACAAGCAAAAGGATACAAAAATCTTTATCATGTACAGAGAAAAATTTGCACTGATGTGGCTGGTGCTTCAAGGCCATTTGGCAGTCTTCCTTTCGAGGCAGACACATAATTACTGGGGTTTACACAGGGATTTTTCACTTAGATATTGGACCACTGTGGAAGTTGATTAGTAAGCATTTGTAGTTACAACATAATAAGTTATAGTTGTTTGAGTCTTACCCTGTAAAAGTATTATCTGTCCCAAATATGCTTTATTTGGGGAACATATTAAGAATAAATGCTTAATCAAAGAAAACTGTCTTATAATGAAATTTAAAGGAATTATGAAAGGGAACTATTTTTGAGCAAGAGAGTCTTTGAAATACCTACTATGGCTGTATTTAATGCTGATCTGTTTTCCATAGATTTCAGGATTTCTAATGAAAGCAGCGTATTCTTTTTATAGAAAATGTACCTTCAGAGACACACACACACACACACACACACAAATTTGTATACAATTTCATTTGGGGATGCAATCCCTAAATTAAAGAATTTCTGTTCTTGATAAGTAACTGAGCCTGAGAATTTAAAATGCTCCCTTAAGTCACACATACAATCAGAAAACTCCCCTCCCCCATGCTGATCTTAAAACTACACATAGCCAAAGTTCACAGAGGCATATGCAGTATCTGAAGGCTTTGTGGTTTCTGCTTTATGCTCATACTAGTAGCTATAAATAATCTCTTAGTCTGTGACTAAAGTCTTACGTTAGAACACAAGAGAGGTGCAAGAGAAGAACAAAGATAGATCAAGAAAATCTACCGTTGACAACAAATAAATTCAAATGCTAATGCTTTTAAGACAACCTTGGGTGACAGGGGCTTCAACTATGGAAGGAATGGAAGAGTGTAGGTAGAACAGGAAAGTTGAGGCCCCAAGGTTCCACAGGAGCCTTCAGAGGAAAAGGAGATTCTGTTTACAGTTATTTGATTCTGTTCTTTTCCAAGTCAACTTACTGAGTTCAGAAAGCTAGTTGCAAGCTTCTTGACCTGAGTGTGCCTTGGACCTGTCAACTGTTAATTGGATCTGTGTAAGTTCCACTTTCTTAACAGAGGCACCTGGTAAAGTGTTGAGTGGTCATGATCACCCCAGAGAGTCTTGCTCAGTCTGATAACCCACCTCTCAACCCATCCCCTTCCCTACCTCCTGTGCTCTTCACAAATTTCCAGAATGTAGCCAAGACTGACCCTGTAGCTTGCATGACCCTGGGGTGCCCACCAGTTGGGAGGCCATTGATCATGTGTTTCCCACTCGGCTGGACTTTGCTCCCCACAACTGTGGGATTCTGGGCTGGTCCTTCCACCTTTCCATACCTTGGTTTCCTAACTATAAGATGAAAGAACTGCCTTCTGCTGCTAAGAGGCTAATGAACTTGGATCATAAAGGAAAAGTTGCTGTTGGCAATGCAGTAATTGTGTGAATGAGCTTATTTTAAAACAATGAAACAATAATGGGAGCCGAGAGGGGAAGATTCATAGAGACTGCTCCCATTTTTCGCAGCATTAATCAGACTTTGAATAAAGCAGGAGTCCATATCTAAAGGGAAAAGAAGAAAACACGTGTCTCATCCTAAGACACAAACGCGTAAAAAGAAAGAAAATCTGTCTACTCAAATCCCACCATCGCTTCAAAGTTCAGCTCCAGTCCTACTTGCTAGCAAAGCCTCCTCCAGTTAAACTAGACTTTTCACCCTTTTCTCTGACCATCACACGGTCCTACTGTTTATCTTTAACATTGTTTTTCCCGCTGTTTCCCATTTCATCTGTGCAGAGCCTGACTCGCTAATAAGACCAGCAGTTTTTTTCCTTACTATCATTCTTATCTTCATTAGTATATTCTGTAGCCTTCTGCAACTCACATCATTAAAAACAATCTACAAAACTAAGTTAAACTGAAAGGCAGAAAAGAATGGGACACAGCTAGAATTTTCTTTGGAGATGGGAAGAGGGCGGGTTCCACTGATCTGTTGTGTACTTTCTGTCTGTATTTAAGTGACTCCCAGTTTTTCTTCTCAAGTCCTTCAGTGAGAGATTTCCCAGCGGTCTAGTGGCTAGGACTTCATGCTTCCACTGAAGAGGGCTCAGGTTCGATCCCTGTCAGGAAACTAAGATCCTGCAGATTGCACAGAGTCACACCCCTGAAATGGTTCACTTGGGAATTCCCTGGCTGTCCAATGCCTGGGTTCCATTCCTGGTCAGGGAACTAGGATCTCACAAGCCTCGCAGCCAAAAATGCTGGTATACCACAGATATTTGTTGAAACCTTTTTATGGACCATGTGATATGAAGATGTGTGGTAGCCAATCAATTCATCTCCTATAGCATAACAGTATATAAATGTCATTTCCCCCCCAAACACCTCAAAATGCTCTAATCACAAAGTTCATTTCTTTCCACACCATTTGGGCAGAAGGGTCAAACCAACAGAAAATCCTCTCTATGACTTTCAAGTGGTCAAAACCTGAGGCAAGGTGCTTGTATCTTGGTGGTTTCCAACAGAGAAGGGAATATCAGAACCAAACCCAGTCCTGCCTCCAGACAGGAACCAGCCCTTCCTTCCAGCCCCAAGCTCTTCAGACACCTGGTCATGCCCACAGGGCCCCAAGGGAAGTGGAGAAAAGAGACAGCCCCTCTGCAACAGGAACAGGGAGAGGAGGACCCAGCCCAGGCAGGTTCAATCTTATTCACTCAGAAGGGGAAGCTGCCCTCATGAAAAGGTCACTTCCAACACCAATTACTGCAAGGACACACCAGTCCAAACCCAAGCCCTGGAGAGTCAATGCCTACAGAGCAAACATTAATAAATAGAAGCAAAAATAATTTATTGTCAATATTTTAAGTCCTCTCCAAAGAAGTTCTTCATTATTTTCTTAAAAGTACAAACATGAAAGTTTAGGTTTGACATATAAAATATAAAGAGGAAGAAGGGAAATTCACCTGTTTCACTAGTTTGAGGAACTATGCTCAAAAATGAGACATCGAGTTACAATAAACATATCTTCCAGTTAAATAACAAAGCACTTTCACATTATCCAGAGTCCTGGGTCATAAAGAGCTCAACAAATCTAGCCTGAGATGCACACTCTGACGCATCCCCATACACAGCTACCCTCCCCTGACATCATCCAGCAGGGCCAATTGAGATCCTGAGGCTGTGAACCTCTCATTACATGACCACAGAACTTGCCTGGAAATTTTCCAGCAACGTCGTTTTCCTAACAAGACACCCTGTTCCCTCTTGACAGGTAATTCTATGTCTGTACATGACCAACACAGTCCCTCTTGTTCCCCTCAACCCTCACCTGCCAAAGGATCTGGCATTAAACTTCCAGCCGTTTAATTCTGAGAGTGGTTCTTCCTATTTCACCACCATCTTGAATAAGATACACAATCAGTGCTTGAAGACACTGAGTCCTACAGGAAGGCTAGCAACCTCAGATAATAAAGAGTCAACATGAACTACCTCTAGCAGATGGTAAGCAGTCTTAACGATTGTCTGATGGAAGCTGATGAAAATATAAATGGACAAACTATCCAAAACGAAGAGTCGTGTGTTCAAAGTTCACAGGGACCCGTGTCTCCAAAAGAGGTGTTCAGGAGTCACAGTAATTATGCAGGGAAATAATCAAGAAACACACATCTCACTTCTGTAGTGCTACTTAATGCAGTAACACTGGGTGACGTGCCAAGGCTGGTTTCCTGAGATGTGACAAGTCAACGTGTCTTGGAAGTGGACATGAACAATGCTAATTACCTTTGACAAAGTGCATGCCTTTTCCTCACAGCCTTGTCTGGGGGTAGATCAAATGTAGGGTTGAGAGGGAGGAGAGCGACTGGCTGAACTCTCCCTCGCTTGGCCTCTCCCTGTTCTCTCTCCTCCAGACCAGGTTGGCGGGATCCTGCCTGGAAGAACCATTGGCCCTAAAAAGAAAGTGTCCACTGTGGGTGGAGGGACCTCTCCCTGCAGGTCTGCCAGCCGCCCCATCACGCCACCCTATCCGGACCCAGCTGGGGCAGAGCTGGAGTACTGTTTTGTTCAGCACGGAAGCAGACTCTGTAACTGTGCAGAAGCTGGAGAAAAACGACTGCCTCCACACCTCTAGTCATTTTGAGTCCTTCTATGTTAATTCTCAGGATCTCTTCTATAAAGTGGAATGAACTCTCCGCATCCCAAAGTTCAGCAGAGTGCTACTGTCAGACATAGATCAACCTTCATCATTCTGAAAAGGAAATACAAACAAGAGTCACCATTAAAAAAAAAAAAACAGCATAATTATTTTAAACATTTATGTTTTTATTTTATTTCACTGGGTTTGATTATGAACTCCAATGTAAAACTGGAATATTTGTAAACTCTTAACAGAGGAGGTTTACTCTCCAGGTAACACACACACACACACACACACACACACACACACACACACAGGTTCACAACTCCTGAATTCCTTTCAAAAGGAAATAACACATTGTTTGCTTATTTACTTTGGCATAATTCATGATAAATACCATTTGGATGAGGCCTTTTGGATGCAGAGGACATTTTAACAGTCAGTCTTTTTTCCACAGTCTAATCATAAAAATATTTCTAAATTTTCATTTTTTTTAATATAAGCACAATATACAGAGAGAAATTCTAATGAGGGAAATGGTGCAGAGCTGGCCTAAGGCCGAGGCACTTGGGCAATAACTGAGGACAAGACACGGGGAGCCCACATACTCCACAGTGGGGTTCTGGTGGTTGATGTGTGAGGCTGGATCTTCCTTTGCTGTCAGAATCTGTCCTGTGCTTTGTAAGAGGTTTAAAGAATCCCGGGCCTCTGGCATTAGATGCTAGGATCCCACATACACTCCCAATTGTGACAATTGTCTCCAGATCTTGCCAGATACCCGTGGGGGACAACATTGCACTGATTGAGAAGCAATGATCTTTGGATAAACTCTGCGCTTCCTGGGGAATCTGTGAACAACCTCAAAGGCTGCCCTTGACACCCCAGGTGGTCCTTTCAAGGGCAGAATGCACACACTGGCCTCTCTGCCAGCAGCCCATGCTGCTGCTGCTGTTGCTGCTGCTGCTGCTGCTAAGTCGCTTCAGTCGTGTCCGACTCTGTGCGACCCCATAGACGGCAGCCCACCAGGCTCCCCCATCCCTGGGATTCTCCAGGCAAGAATATTGGAGTGGGTGCCAGCAGCCCATAGTTTACCCCAAATTTGTACAAACAAGATTCATCATTCTCATTGCCTGGAACTTTTTCCTCTTCTCTCTCACACTGATCAGTTTTTGCTTTTGTTCCTTAGTCTATTGGTTGACTCCTTCACAGGTCAGAAAACAGTACAAAATAACTACCCCACGTCCAAAATAACTCACGAAGTTCAAAATAAGTCATACAGCTGTTTTACATTGTAAAACAGATTTCCCCTCCTTACCTCGGGACCCTACCCTCCACTAGATGAAGAAGCTCAAGGAACGGGGGGATGGGGAGGGAGCAATCCATCACCAAAATAAAATTCCCTTAACCTTGAGGACATTATGCTTAGTGAAATAAGTCAGACAGAGAAAGACAAATATTCCAAGATCTCATTTACATGTAGAATCTCCAAACTCATAAAAAAAAGAGATCAGATTGATGGCTGCCACAGGCAAGGTGTGAAGGAGGAGGAATTGAATGAAGGTGGTCAAAAAACACGAACTTCCTGTTATAAGATAAATCAGTCCTGGGAACTAGTTCTCACAAGGGGAAAAATAGTTTTGTAACTTACAAGGTGATGGTGATGGATGTTAACTACACTTATTATGGCAATCATTTCACAATATATGGGTTGAGTCACTATTCTGTAACCCTTAAACTTACACTGTCTTATTTGTTAATTATATCTCAATTAACACTGCAAGAAAATATAAATTTAAAATTTCCCTTATGACTATAATATTAAAGGAAGTTTTTCTTTGTAGAAGGCATCAAAATGCCTGCAGTTAGGTCAAGCAGTCATAGTCCCCAATTAGAGAATGAGAAATACACAAACAATCCCTAGGGATCCAAATTACAAGCTAATTTAAGGTTCAGCTTCTCTAGCACACACATTGGAAATTCCAAGGAACTGCAGACTGGCTCCAGGGAATCCTTGGAATCCTGAAATTGTAAAATTCTGTCCAGGGGGAAGAGTGTGTGCATTTTTTTCCAGGGAGAAATTACATGGCTGTCTCCAAATTCTCTAAGGGGCATTTGAACCAAGCCATTTTAAAAACCACTGCCCTTTGTAGAACAGACTTGTGGCTGCCAAGGGGGAGAAAGAGTGGTGGAGTGATGGATCAGGAGTTTAGGGTTAGTGGGTACAAACTATAATATATAGAATGGATAAAGAACAAGGTCTGACTATATAACACAGGGAACTCTATTCAATATCCTATAATAAACCACAATGGAAAAGAATCTGAAAAAGAATATATGCATATAAATAGATAGATATGTGCTGTGCTTAGTCGCTCAGTCATGTCCGACTCTTTGATAGACAGACAGATACAGGTATAACTAAATCACTTTGCTATACAGCAGAAATTAGCACAACACTGTAAACTGACTATACTCCAATAATTTTTTTTTAATGGCTAAAAAAAAAAAAAAAAGAAGAAGCTTTGCTCTTTGAAGAATTAGAATATGATCTTTGTGGGAAACCAGCTGCCTAGGCTCATCACAGAAGGGGCTACCCTGCCAAGCCCACAGTGCCTGGGAACATGGGAGCCGGCCTCAGAACCCCCAGGTCTTGCTGGTCCCTCCTGGGGGCCTCTCTGGTTCCTGCCACCCCTCTCCGCTCTCCCTCTGGACTGTGCCCGGAGTTGCCCTTCCCTCTGCCTCCCTGCCCTCTAGACTCTCTTCGTCCTCTCTTGCTTTCCAAATGGTCACTGTATTCCCTTCCATTTGAGAGGAAACTGATACTCACACTCCTGAAAACATCAAACATTGTCCAGACTCTGCAAAGAGGGTGTGGGGTCATGGAGACCCACCCTGCCCAGGAGAAATGCCCAAGAGAAAGAGTGCGGCCTCCAGAGAAGCAGAAACGCTGTTGCTCACGGCTGCATCCTGGGGACCACACAGAGTCTGAGGCTCAGCTCCAGGTCTGTCAGGCCTCACAAGCAACCTGCTGTTTGTCATACTCGGTGTGGACTTCCCAGCTTCATAATCCTCCTCAGCTCTTTCTCACCCTCCTCCTAATCCCTCATCTCCATTTGGAAAGAGCTGGGGACCACAGTTTCAGAGAGGAGGCTCAGAGAGTCAAGGCCAGTCACCACACAGCAGACCGGAGGGCCTCTTCTCTCTTTCCGCTGTACACAGGACTGGGCTGAAGGATCCTTTCTTCCTCCCTCCTCCTCTCCCTCCTTTCTTTCTTTCCTTCTTCCTTTTTAGATTTCCTATGGAGGAGGCAGAACCTTTTCACTCCATACAATATGTTACTGGTCTGGCCCACAAACACACTCCATCTATTCAGATGCTCAGTGAGGAAACTATTCACTATGTGACTTTCCCAGTGAGCTAAAAGTTGGCCCTCTGAATGTCATTCCTTTTATTCATTTGGGGGAAAGAATGCTTTAAGAACTGCTTTATATCACTCTCTGCCCTCCCAGGCCAAGGTTCGTCCACTTCCACCTCTCGTCCCCAAGAATCAAGTGTCATCACAGTAAACACCTCTTCTCACACGGCGTGGGGATGTGTGTGCTCTATAATCTGTTCCACTCTTCTGACCCTTGGCAGCTGGCCCCATGCCTGCTGCTCACCACATCTCCTTCGTGACTGCCTTTTTCATTCATTCAACTAGTATTTACCACTGCTGATGTACAGAGTGTTTCTGATGGATTGCGGATAAGGAACCATCCAAAATCGTTAGCATTGTGAACTAAACAAGATCCAAAACCCATCCAAGTGAGCAATCAGGAGTGGAACACGAGAATGGAAACTAAGGCCGACAGTACAGACCACAGGGAGGAGGTCTCGGAGGCTAGTGGTAATCTCAACTCCACCTTCCTTCCTGATAGATTTTGTACAGTGTGCTCAGATTCTGACAAGTGGGGTATCATCTATGCTTATTAAATAACGTCCAGTTCCTCATTCCGTTCTTAGTTTTAAACATCGATGCACATTTTGCTTATAATCTTCTAAGAAAGAGACGAACTTGCCTTTTTATGTCCCTCTGTTAATATCTTAGACTAGTGGCCTTCAACAGAAAAAGGTATTCTCCAGATTGAACCATCTTTCAACAATTTAATATACCATTTACTTCAAATTCTTCAGTACTTGCTTCTCCGGTGAGACCACAGCGTTTCCATGAAGGTGTTTAATGATATTGTGATGTGGGATTCAGAACTTTGAGTGTGGGTGCACCACAGCGAGGAAAACGTAGCAACCCTCATTTTTATAGTTTGCTTCCATGACTTTTTTTTTCCAGTTTCTCTCTCTGCTCACAAAGGGTAGGGACTGGGTGACCCCCACAGACATGGAAGATCGCCTGCTCAGAAATCAAAGCAAGCTCTCTGCCCCACCTGGCTCTCCCATTTACCGTCACAGCTCTGCTTTCCAGACGTGCTCAACTTATCGTAGAAGCAGAGGGATCCTGGATCAAGCCCCAGAGTCTCACAACCAGCTATGTTCTGATCATGGAAATTCTGCTGCAAAACTCCCAGCACGAACTCCTCACTCATCACATACTTCATAAAACTGCCATCTTCAGGAGGAACCCTGAAGTGCAGGCGGAAGATTATTGTGGCGTTTTCACCACTGAAAGGCAAACCAGAGACAATAAACATATCAACAGAATCACACTGCAACTCAGGAAACTGATTTTAGCAAAAACATCTTTTGAGTTCTACATGCTCTCCCAGTATAAAAAAGCAAAGAGTGTACTACCCGAGAAGATTCCTCGTCAATGCACCCATCACACAAAACTGCAGTTATCCAAACCTCCTCCTTTCACCTAAAACCCAACCCCGAGAAGTCCGCCATGAGAGGCCACGCAGGAGAGGCTCTAAGGGCTGCCTAACCCCACGCTTTGCCCAGAGGCAGGCCAAGGCAGCCCTTGTCTCCCTGGTCTCCTTTCTCCCACAGGGGCTTGTCAAAGCTATCCAGTTTAACCAGTTCATCACTTAACCTATAAAATGGCCCACGTAGGGCCGAAAGCTCCCTGCCATTGGCAGGATACACAATCCTAAACTCCCCAGATGGCCCTGGGTACCAGCAGTGTATTTTACCTCCCTGGTTTGTCCCCAAAGTGAGAAACTGTTTCTGTCCTTTTTCTACTTCCCACCGTTTTGCAACTCTCAGTACGGGGACCTAGGAAAGGGAGTTTTTCTCTTTCTATAACGTGTTCTCCTACTTCTAAAAGAAAAATAATCATATGGCTATCCTCAGCTAATCAATGGTCTACACAGCTTGTCAAATGTTACCTCCTCATTTAGAATTCTCACAATTATCCTTTGGTTCAAGAAGGCCAGATTTTTTATAAAAGGCCTAGTTTAAGAGGTAGCAATAAAATTAAGAGTGGTCACATCTGAGACTCTCACCCAGGGGTAAGTTTTGCAGTCAAGCAGCTGCTGCTGCTGCTGCTGCTGCTAAGTCACTTCAGTCGTGTCTGACTCTGTGCGACCCCATAGATGGCAGCCCACCTGGCTCCCCCGTCCCTGGAATTGGAATTCTCCAGGCAAGAACACTGAGGTGGGTTGCCATTTCCTTCTCCAATGCATGAAAGTGAAAAGTGAAAGTGAAGTCGCTCAGTCGTGTCCGACTCTGTGCGACCCCATGGATTGCAGCCTACCAGGCTCCTCCGTCAATGGGATTTTCCAGGCAGTCAAGCCAGTCCCAGTAATGATTCAGAACATTGTCCCTGCCAACGACTGGCAAAGAGCTCCCTCTTGTGGCCAGAGATCACATAGCCCAAACGAACGGAGATCATTCTGTCGTTTTTGAGATCACATCCAAGTTCTGAACTTTGGACTCTTGTTGACTATGATGGCTACTCCATTCTAAGGGATTCTTGACCACAGTAGTAGATATAATGGTCATCTGAGTTATATTCACCCATTCCAGTCCATTTTAGTTCACTGATTCCTAAAATGCCCATGTTCACTCTTGCCATCTCCTATTTGACCACTTCCAATTTGCCTTGAGTCATGGACCTAACATTCCAGGTTCCTATGCAATATTGCTCTTCACAGCATCAGACTTTACTTCCATCACCAGTCACATCCACAACTGGGTGTTGTTTTTGCTTTGGCTCCGTCTCTTCATTCTTTCTGGAGTTATTTCCCCACTGATCTCCAATAGCATATCAGGCACCTACCGACCTGGGGAGTTCATCTTTCAGTGTCCTACCTTTTTGCCTTTTCATGCTGTTCATGGAGTTCTCAAGGCAAGAATGCTGAAATGGTTTGCCATTCCTTTCTCCAGCAGACCATGTTTTGTCAGAACTCTCCCCCATGACCCATCCATCTTGGGTGGCCCTACCCGGCAAGGCTCATAGCTTCATTGAGTTAGACAAGGCTGTGGTCCATGTTCCAAATAGGAACAGGAGTACGTCAAGGCTGTATATGGTCACCCTGCTTATTTAACTTATATGCAGAGTACATCATGAGAAATGCTGGGTTGGAGGAAGCACAGGCTGGAATCAAGATTGCTAGGAGAAATATCAATAACCTCAGATATGCAGATGACACCACCCTTTGGCAGAAAGTGAAGAAGAACGAAAGAGCCTCTTGATAAAAGTGAAAGAGGAGAGTGAAAAAGTTGGCTTAAAGCTCAACATTCAGAAAACGAAGATCATGGCATACAGTCCCATCACTTCATGGCAAATAGATGGAGAAACAGTGGACACAGTGGCTGGCTTTATTTTTCTGGGCTCCAAAATCACTGCAGATGGTGATTGCAGCCATGAAATTAAAAGACACTTACTCCTTGGAAGGAAAGTTATGACCAACCTAGATAGCATATTGAAAAGCAGAGACATTACTTTGCCAACAAAGGTCCATCTAGTCAAGGTTATGGTTTTTCTGGTGGTCATGTATGGATGTGAGAGTTGGACTATAAAGAAAGCTGAGCGCCGAAGAATTGATGCTTTTGAAATGTAGTGTTGGAGAAGACTCTTGAGAGTCCCTTGGACTGCAAGGAGATCCAACTAGTCCATCCTAAAGATCAGTCCTGGCTGTTCACTGGAAGGACTGATGTTGAAGCTGAAACTCCAATACTTTGGCCACCTCATGAGAAGAACTGACTCATTTGAAAAGACCCTGATCTGGGAGGGATTGAGGGCAGGAGGAGAAGGGGACGACAGAGGATGAGATGGTTGGATGGCATCACCAACTCAGTGGACATGGGTTTGGGTGGACTCCAGGAGTTGGCAATGGACAGGGAGGCCTGGCGTGCTGTGGTTCATGGGGTTGGAAAGAGTCAGACATGACTCAAGTGACTGAACTGAACTGAACTTTGTGCTTTGGGGTTAGGGAATTCCTTTTGGGTAACTCATGATGACTGTCAACCTCCAGAGAGAGACTGTAATACTATACATTCTTACCTGACGTCCATGACTTCAACTGAAGTGAAATAGCGGTTCAGAGCTGGTGAGTCACTGTACACGTGTGTCACCTAAAACAAACAGGGACAAGTTAACAACCACACATCACAGCTAGATCATACTGCATATCACCTGATAAAGCAAAACTACTCCTAGGTGATGGAAATTCCACCCTATGGAGGAACGAACTTACCAAGAGGCTCTGGGTGAAGAAACAGGAAGGGGTGGGCCCCACACCAACCTAAATTCAAGTTGGCAGTCATTTAAAGGGACCTCATTTGTAAGGACCAAGTGATCAGGCTGGGATTTTCAGCATCTCTTACACATTGCGCTGTGACTTGTGGTCTGACTGGTCAACAGCCTGAGCCCACACAGACCCAAGCACCACGGGAAGGAGGGAATCTCTAAGGGGCTGGGAAGATTGAGAACAGGCGACTCAGGGGCCTGCATGTCAGCAGACAAAGGAAGGCCTCTTCTCTCCTTCCCCTGGAACTTCACTCCAAGAAGACACAGCCATGTGGTTTCTGGATAATGCAACCAAATGAGTGGTACAATTGCAAAGACACAAAGTTCTTATTTTAGCCATCAAGTGTTGCAACCATAAAAAATAAGGACACCTGTGTTCCCACTACCCAAGTTTCATGCCTTCACATTTTGCCATATGTCGCTGAGCCCTTTACCTGAAGAAACACAGCACAGCTAAAGTTATTCTCACACACGATTCCGCTGTCCTCTCTCCCTGCCCACTACTAACCACTGTCCGGAAGCTGTCATGTATCTTTTCCATGCATGTTTTTATGAATGTAACACTCCCTTGTGTGATCATAACTATACATAATTTTTTTTTGGCTGCTCCACACAGCATGCTGGATCTTAGTTTTCCAACCAGAAATAGAACCCAGGCCCCCTACACTGGACGTGTAGAGTCTTAACCACTGAACTGCCAGGGAAGCCCCCAAAGACTTGATCTTTTGGGAAATACATATATAAATTCAATGCGTGTTTTTATTCACATAAAACATACCATATTCTACACCTTCTCTGATTTGATTTTTTTTCACTCAAAATCACATTTGCAGTTTACCCACAATGGTCCCTTGGAGAGCAAGGAGATCAAACCAGTCAATCCTAAAGGAAATCAACCCTGAATATCCATTGACAGGACTGATGCTGAAGCTGAAGCTCCAGTACTTTGGCCACCTGATTTGAAGAGTCAACTCACTGAAAAAAGAAAAGACCCTGATGCTGGGAAAGACTGAAGGCAGGAGGAGAAGGGGATGACACAGGTCGAGATGGTTGAATGGCATCACCGACTCAATGGACATGAGTTTGAGCAAGCTCCGGGAGATAGTGAAAGACAGGGAAGCCTGGCGTGCTGCAGTCCGTGGGGTGGCAAAGAGTTGAACACAACTGAGCAACTAAACAACAACAATGCAGCATAGATGGAGGTCATTCAGTCTGACTCCTAACTCTGCAGAGATTCCGTGAAATGACGGCTCCGCCCCCTCCCTTCCCCTCCTGGTGGCCGTGTGCTTTGCTTCTACTGTCTCCTGCCACGACTGTGCTGAGGTGATCTGCTTGAACATCCCTAAGCCTCTCTTCTGATACAGGTATGAGATTCCCTGGGCCATATACCAAGAGGTGGACTTGGGTCTAAGAGTTAGCACATCTCCACCTTAACTCTTTCTGAATTGCACTCCATTTCACTGCCTCCCAGCAATGCACAAGTGCTCTCTTGCCCACAGCCTTGCCAACATTTAAGGTTACCAGACTTTTCAATTTTTGACAGTCTGATGAGTTTTCATGGTGTTTCACACTGCCATATTGCGTTCTAGTGAGGTTGAGTGTCTTTTCATGAAAAGATGGAAGGATGTCTTTCATGAAAAGATGGAAGGATGTCTTTCATGAAAATCCTTAACTCTGTGGGATTTCTCTCCTTTGTTCTTTTTTGTTCACTTTTGTCTGTTGGTGTTCTTTCTCTTGGGTTATACTTTTCTTGCCCAAACTGATTTACACTCTGGATACTAGCTGTTGGTTTTATGTCACAGATATCTTCTCCCACTCTTTGATTAGTCTTTCCATCATGTTTCAGAGATGTAAATCCTAACCTATAGTACCCCAGAACTTGTGGCTGAACGTATTTACATTGCATCTCTTTAAAATTATTAGTTTGAAGTTTAAATGCCTTGTTCTTAGCAGGCAGGAGGACAGTGCTGGGATCTGGGTACACGCCCAGCATGAATCCAGCTCTGAGGCTGGAAGCAAGCCTGCAGCTAGATCCACTCCTGCTGGCCTGAAGCCTCAGCCTTAACATCGTTCTGGAAATTTCACCCCCATGGTTCCTCTGTGCTGAGCTCGGTGTGCCCAGCTGCACCCATCATGGCTTGTCGCCTCACTGCTTTATTCCGCAGCAAACAGCAGAACTACCCCCAAGGAAAACCTGGCCATCGTCTCCCACCCACCCTCAGCAGAATCTCAAAGAGGCTGCATCCTTTGTTTGCTCCCACTACACTCACTGGTGACAATCCAATTTCTCCAAGGTAGAGCAGAGGGGTTTCGAGCACTTCCTCTAACCCTGTCACTACGGCTGTCATCTGCATAAGAAACTGACCGAAGAGGCACTGCTATCTCTGCTCTCTGTTCCCTTTGTGCTGATTAAAAAAAAAAAAAAAACCTAGGCATTCAGGGAGGTTACAAAACATGCCCTAGGTCACTCTGCTAGTAAGGAATCTAGTCCTAGATGTTACAGACACTAAGTCCAGAGTCCTCATGTTTTACCACACAACCCAGTGGAGATGGAGCGAGGAGGGAAAGCATCTCCTGAACAAGGACGAAAGTAGCATAAAGTGTTAAGAACTCTGCGGGGAAAATGACTGGGCCATCTTAGAGTTTTTGTGCCCCAGAGAAAGTTGCCAACAGGCCAACAGTCATTTAGAAAACCCGGAGGGTGGAGCAGTCCCAGGACTGCTCAGAACAGGGAGGAGGATGAGGATGCTGGAGATGGCATTTTTTTATCAAGCGCTGAAAATAACAACAACAATATCCCTCTCTTCCTTTTATTTTTTATTTTAATTGCAGGATAATTACTTTACAATATCGTGATGGTTTTTGCCAAACATCAGTATGAATTGGCCATAGGTATACATGTGTCCCGGTCATCCTGAAGCCCCCACCCACGCCCCTCCCCACCCTACCCCTCCAGGTTGTCACAGAGCACCAGCTTTGGGAGCCCTGCGTCATACATCAAACTCCACCTGGTTACCCCTCTCTTCCTTTTAGACTGAGCTTCTTTTGTCAGAAGTTATGTCTGTCCTTCCTTCTTCGTTCCCTCCCTCTCATTCTTCCTTTCATTAATTCTTAGGGGCCTAAGCACTGTGTTTTGCACATTGATACTCAGAAAAAGTTTTAAAATTTCATGTTAAGAGATGGAATGGTATACTAGATCAATTTCAGTGTCCACTCTAACATTGTGTTTGTGGCACCATCATCTACTATGATTAGGAAATATTTACATATTTAGGAGCTGTCAACCACACTACTTTGGGATCAAAAAAGTGAAAAGAGGCACTCTTCACCCCTTGCTCTGGTGTTTCCCAAACTGTGCCAATGAGGCTGAATGCAAACTGAGCTTTGAGCCCAGTGAGCTGATCACCAGAGGCAGGCACAGTGGCTCATCAGAAACCAGTTTCCATTATTTACAATGAGGCTTTCCAGGTGGTCCAATGGTTAAGAATCCGCCTGCCAATGCAGGAGACTCAGGAGACAGGGGTTCAATCCCTAGCGGGGAAGATCTCCCAAAAAAGGAAACGACAACCCACTCCAGTATTCTTGCCTGGAAAATTCCACGGACAGAGGAGCCTGATGGGCTACAGCCCATGGGGTCACAAAGAGTCAAACATAACTGAACACACACACACAGTTATTTACTATAGCCAAGATACGGGCACAACCTCAGAGTCCATCAACAGATGAATGGACAAAGAGAGGTGGTACATGAAAACTACTCAACCATTAAGAAGAATGAAATTCTGCCATTTGCAACAACATGCATGGACTTGGAGGGTATTAGACTAAGTGAAATAAGTCAGAGAATGACAAATACTGTGTGGTATCAATTACATGTGGAATCTAAAAAATAAAAGAAATGAGTAACTATAACAACAACAAAAAAGAAACAGACTCACAGATGCAGTGAGCAAACTAGTGGTTATCAGGGGAGAGCCAAAAGAGGGAGGGGCAAGATGCGGGTAGGGGGTTAAGCAGTACAAACTACCATATATAAAATAAATGGGCGACAAGGATATATTATATAACATAGGGAATATAGCCAATATTCTTTAGCAACTATAAGTGGAATGTGACCTTAAAAATTGTGAATCACTATGTCATATACCTGAAACACATACTGGAGTGTGTATCAACTATATCTCAATTTTTTTTAAGTGATAATGTTAAAAAAAAGAAGAAAAAAAAATCTTCCAGAGGAAGAGGATACGTCCCCTGCGTTATCAGAGGGGCCACTGCTGACTCTGGCATCGAGCAGGTAAGCTGAGCTATGATGCCGAGTAGATACCGAGCTAGCTTAAGCTGAGTTATCAGCCCAACCCAAATAGAAGGAAACTGGCAGTGAGATATGAGAGGAGCCAGGAAAACTGTGCTTAGAAAAGCAAGACAATAAAGCAAAAGAGAGGGCGCAGTGTTTCAATATCCATTCCCATTTACTTTCCAAACCTGGAAACTGGCCTAAGAGGAAGAAAAGGGTTCTCGATCTGACAATAAGATAGTAATATCTCCAAGTTCCCCACTTTTTTTCTCCTGAACATTTGTTGGCAAACCAGAGAGCCGAAGTTTCTTCACCTAACTGCACCTTGTGTTTATCATCTGCAAATCAGATAATTCTTTTAAAAAATGGCTTACAAAGTTCTTTATATGCATCTGTGGGTATACAGGGAAAGTGAGGTGATTTCCACTTATCACAGTGGGAACCAACTCAAAGAGGCCTGTGAACTTGCCCCAGAGACCCACCAGTTCCCTGTTCCTCAGCCATTATACCACGATGAACTAAAAACACCCGGAGAATCTGCTCACATCTGCTTCTATGGCCAGAGAGACGGCTCGTAAGTGAGTGACGGATATCCATTTCCCTCTGACGCAGAGGCTAGTCTGAAACAGTGACACCTGTGGATGCTGGCTCACTCGGTTTCTCCTCGGCCAGTGCAAAATCCCTCAATCAAAACAGTAAAAAAAGACGGGACTTCCCTGGCCATCCACTGGTTAAGACTCTGCCCTTCAGGAAATAAAGGGAACTCATCCCATTCAACCTATCTACCACAGGGACAAGAGTAACAGACAGCAGGCTGGTCACGCTTAGATTTTGTTCTCAAAAACTTTCCTGGGTCTGACTGTGAACCACTCTGTCTTTGACAGGATAACCAGGGCTGCTCCAACCAACCCTCATGGTCTTACTGCAGGGCCCCCGTAACACACAGAGGCTCCTTCTCCTGCATTCCCCGCTCCATGAATGACATCACCATCCACCCATGTGGTCACCCAACCGGAAGTCTGGAGCCATGCTCTCCCTCAGCCCACATCCTACCAGCCATGAAGTCCTGTTGAGGGAACAGGCCTCTGAGATCTCACCTGATCTCCTCTGACATTGCCCTAATTCAAGGCTCCCTCACTTGTCACCCAGATTACTGCAATACCTTCTAACTAAGCACTCCACCTCCAGTGTTTTCCCATCACCACAGAAAGACTAACATGAGAAACTGACCATGTCAGACTGCAGATTAAAATCTTCCAGGACCTCACCAAAGAACCAGAAACCTTCATGATCTGACCCCTTCCTTTCCGTTCAGCCTCACCTCTGCATTTCTGCTACACAGTATGTGGAGGTCATAGCACACTGCTGGCCAGATACCCTTGCGTTCTCTGCTCTCTAATCTGGAATACCCCTACTTCACATTTCAAGACTCATCCTGAGTATCGCCTCCTCCAAGCCTCCATCCCTCCTCTGTGGCTGTAAATCACACTGTACATATCTCAGTAATGGAACATATCACACTGCTCGTAACTATTTAATTGCTTCCTCTACTTGGACTTTGAGCCCCCATCACTAAGCATGTTGTCTAGCACCTCACAGACCCTCAATAAAATTTCAGGTTGAATCAAACCTAAGACCAGAGTGAGAAACAGAACACTATCCTCCAGGACACATTCAGCTAGAGGCCAGGGCTCCTCCTCCGGCTCTGCACTACAGAAAATCTATTTCTAAGCACTGGTTTCTGTCAGTATCCAAAGAATCCAAGCTTGAAGCTACTTCCTGGCTAGCTCTAACCCAGCTACTCCAGAAGAATTCACACTCTAATGCTAAGAACTCAGTAACAATGCATAAGGTAACTTACCCGCTTCTTGAGCATGTCAGGTAATTCCTCTTCAGAAACACACTCCTCTGGAATCTTTAGCATGACCGAGAATGTTTCATTTGATGACAATTCAAGTATTTCATTTTCATCTTCATCGATATAAGTTACTAAACAGAATGGGGGGGGTGGGATAAAAAGTAAAAGTAAGCCCATGCATAAAATAACAAACATTCATCCCATTGGCTGCTATACTTAAGAAATAAATGAACAATGAGTAACCATCAAGCCTAGTCACAGTAAACAAGTATGAGCAGAAATGCTTTCTTTTTCTCAGGTAGGCTGAATAAAGACAGGGGCTTGCCTCCATCACAATAGAATTTTGTTTCTTTATCTGATGCCAGAGGGGGATCAGATTCCATTGAACAGACTGGTTGAAGGGCAGCTGAAGAGGTGGGAAGAACATTAATTTCTTTGTCAAACTGACTCTTGCAGCTTAGCTACTTTCACTGGTGTCAAGGCAGGTGCTAGAGTGGGTCAACAAACAACAGGAGATGGGGGACAGGAGCAGAGCAAGGAATTTCCCTGAATCCCCTGTGGTTGTGTACCCACGCTGAGAACGTGACATCATCGAGAACTGCTCCTGGGTTAGAATCTGAGCTAGTGAGCATGAAGTCATCACTCTCCAGGGTGTCTCACGGGGGGAATGTTGACACACTCTGTTTGTAGAAGGAACCCAAACTGCACTCAGAGTCCCAGGGCCCAGGGGACTTACATCCCTAAGACAACAGTTCTGTGCTGCTTGTGTTCCAAAGACTGTGAGCTAACTGATTTTTAAGTAGTTAGAGCCAAAGGAAAAACACACAAAGTCGGCAGCCAGGAACTTGAAGCTGGCACACTGGCACTAATTAAGCTGCCCTGGCTCCCTGCCAGCACCACTTGGGGACCACCTCTCCAACCCTGAGAAAACCGTGGGTGGGTGGAACCAGGTGTTTGTGGGCCATGGACTTCTCTGTAATCCCATGTCTCAAACATAACATTATCAGTCTCTTTACTGGACTTTGCAAAGGCCACCGTGGCATCGATTCTGGGTTTATGATGCAAGTGAGAGTCCAGCTCCTTATTCCCTGGGGAAGTCTGAAATGTGAGCCACAGGGATCAAGGGAAGTTGCAGAAGAATTAACAGAGCAGGTCAGAGGCTGCCAGCGTTGGCAAGGCTGGTGCAAGGTTGACCCCTCACTGGAATCTGGAACTTGGATTCCCTGAGAATTCCCAGGTTCTCTGGTAAGAGTGGCTAGGTGTGCCTCAACTGTTTACAGAAACAGCATGGCTTGTTTCCTGAGCCTCTCCTTTTCTTCTGGGAGTCTGGGGTTTTAGCTGGTGCCAGGCAGAGCCTGCCGATGTGACCAATCCCAAAATAAACTGAATCTCTAATGAGCTTCCTTGGTTGACAAGACTTCACATGTTGTTGTCACAATTCATTGCTGGAGGAATTAAGTACACTCTGTGTGACTGCACTGGGCGAGGATTCTTGGCAGTTTGCCCCTGGTTTCCTCTATATTTTGCTTTATATCCTTTCAGTTCAGTTCAGTTGCTCAGTCGTGTCCGACTCTTTGCGACCCCATGAATCGCAGCACGCCAGGCCTCCCTGTTCATCATCAACTCCTGGGGTTCACTCAAACTCACGTCCATCGAGTCGGTGATCCCATCTAGCCATATCATCCTCTGTCGTCCCCTTCTCCTCCCGCCCCCAATACCTCCCAGCATCAGAGTCTTTTCCAATGAGTCAACTCTTCCCATGAGGTGGCCAAAGTACTGGAGTTTCAGCTTTAGCATCATTCCTTCCAAAGAACACCCAGGGCTGATCTCCTTCAGAATGGACTGGTTGGATCTCCTTGCAGTCCAAGGGACTCTCAAGCGTCTTCTCCAACACCACAGTTCAAAAGCATCAATTCTTCGGCGCTCAGCTTTCTTCACAGTCCAACTCTCACATCCATACATGACCACTGGAAAAACCATAGCCTTGACTAGACAGACCTTTATTGGCAAAGTAATGTCTCTGCTTTTCAATATGCTATCTAGGTTGGTCATAACTAAAAGAGTAAGCATCTTTTAATTTCATGGCTACAGTCACCATCTGCATATCCTTTAGCTATAATAAATCATAATCACCTTTACAATATATGCTGCATATCATGAGTCTTATCAGCAAATCAATGAATCTGGGAATAATCCTGGGGACCCCAACACAGGGAATTATCCCTGCATCATTATTTGTTGTAAGTCATCATGTTATTTTGTCTGAGAATAAAAAGTTATGCCCTCAGGAATTTCCTGGTGATCCACTGGTTAAGACTTGGCACTTCTACTGCTATGGTCTTGCATTCAATCCCTGGTCAGGGAACTAGGATCCCACAAACCACTGGTCAAAAACAAACAAACAAAAAAAAGACTTATGGCCTCAAAGCAAAAAACTTGCAAAGTATAGAAAACCGCAGCAAAGCAAAAAAAAATTACTAATAATTCTTTAATCAAAAAGTCTCCCCCCATATTTTATATATTTGAAGTCTTAATGAAAAGGTAATTTGTATATTGCTTTTTATTGTTTGCTGCCCTCATTGCTTTGGAGAAGGCAATGGCACCCCACTCCAGTACTCTTGCCTGGAAAATCTCATGGATGGAGGAGCTTGGAAGGCTGTAGTCCATGGGGTCGCTGAGGGTCGGACACGACTGAGGGACTTCACTTTCACTCTTCACTTTCACGCATTGGAGAAGGAAATGGCAACCCACTCCAGTGTTCTTGCCTGGAGAATCTCAGGGATGGGGGAGCCTGGTGGGCTGCCGTCTATGGGGTCACACAGAGTCGGACATGACTGAAGTGACTTAGAAGCAGCAGCAGCCCTCATTGCTTATCTGTCTTGATTCTTTTGTTGCTGTTATTAACATATCAAAAGGCATTTCCCATGTGTTCAAAATTCCTTGCAAAGATTATTTTAATGGCTACATTATTGTTCTAAAATAATTTAATGTTTTCAGCTTTCCAAAGTTATAAATAATGCTGCATTGGGTATCTTTGAGCTCTACACCCACCATGTGCATTTCCAGAATAGATATCATTACCTCAGAAAAGAACAGGGATGCCAGAGAATGGATACAAGAGTCACAGAACTGCTGAACTCAAGGGTACCAAGAAATGCCGAGTTCACCATTGTATATTCTTGCCTCCTTTGCCATAGGCTAATTGACCGTAATTGCATGGGTTTATTTCTGGCTTTCTATCCTGTTCCATTGATCTATATTTCTGTTTTTGTGCCAGTACAATACTGTTTGATGAGTATAGCTTCAAAGTATAGTTTGAAGACAGGGAGCCTGATTCCTCCAGTTCCTTTTTCCTTTCCCAAGGTTGCTTTGACTATTCAGGGTCTTTCCTGTTTCCACACAAACTTAAAAAATTTTTGTTCTAGCTCTGTGAAAAATGTCATTGGTAATTTGATAGCGATTACAATGAATCTGTAGATTGTTTTGGACAGTATGGTCACTTTGACAATATTGATTCTTCTGATCCAAGAACACGGTACATCCTTCCATCTGTTTGTGTGTTCTTTGATTTCTTTCATCAGCATTTTATAGTTTTCAGAGTAAGGGTCTTTCACCTCATTAGGTAGGTTTGCTACTGCTAAGTCACTTCAGTCATGTCCGACTCTGTGCAACCCCACAGATGGCAGCCCACCAGGCTCCTCTGTCCCTGGGATTATCCAGGCAAGAATACTGGAGTGGGTTGCCATTTCCTTCTCCAATGCATGAAAGTGAAAAGTGAAAGGGAAGTCGCTCAGTCGTGTCCGACTCTTCGCAACCCCATGGACTACAGCTTACCAGGCTCCTTTGTCCATGGGATTTTCCAGGCAAGAGTACTGGAGTGGGGTGCCATTGTTATTCCAAGGTATTTTATTCTTTTTGGTACGAAAGTAAATGTGATTGTGTCCTTAATTTCTCTTTCTGATCTTTCATTGATAGTGTATAGAAATGCAACAGAATTTTGCATATTAATTTTGCATCCAATAACTTTACCAAATTCATGAATGAGCTCTAGTAGTTTTCTGGTATTGTGTTTAGGATTTTCTTAGTATCATATCATCTGCAACCAGTGACAGTTTTACTTTTCCAATTTGGATGCCTTCTGTTAAGAAATGCTGAGATCAAAAAGAGGTCTCCAATAATAGCTCTATTGTAAATAACTTGTATTTTCTGAATAATGACTCTGTACAAGAACTAGCTAAAGAGTTGTGTTTGTTAAAATAGTAACAACAGCCACAACAGGCTCACCCAGTCAGCAGAATCTTTATGTTATTAATGAGGTTTAATCTGGGCAGTGTTTCCAGGTAGAGAAAATGTCTTTTAAAAATCATAGTACATACACAAAGTACATTGCTCTTGTTGTTCAGCGGCCCAGTCGTGTCCGACTCTTTGTGACTCTGTGGACTGCAGCATGCTGGGCCTCTTTGTCCCTCACCATCTCCCAAAGTTTGCCCAAATTCATGTCCATTGTTGAGATTTAATCTGGGCAGTATTTCCAGGTAGAGAAAATGTCTTTTAAAAACCATAGTACATACAAAATTACATTAGAAGTACACAAAAATAGCTCTTTGAGAGGAATATAAGAAATGAGCCCAGAGAGGGAGGCCTTAAATGCCAGATGTCTTCAGGAGATAACGGAAGTTGTTAAATGTCTCCCAGGAAGGAGACAGGGAAAAATCTGTTGGTGACAGATGGGATGAAATGGAACTGGTGGAGAGTGGAGGTAAAGAGGCCACTGGACACAAGAATAAGAAAGACAGATTTCAGTTGACAGCAGTGAGAAGAGGAAGGAAGATTTCAATTGACAGCAGTGAGGAGAGGGAAGAGAAAGACCAGGATGGCTACTGTAAAGGTAGCCAGACTTAGTTTGTATTCCACCTCAACCAGTCACAAGCCATGTGACTTAAGTCAGTTAAATCTCTGAAGCAGTTTGCTCAACAGAAATATGGTAAAAGTAAGAATGGTAAAGGTAAGAACCACCACATCCAGCAGGGAGCCTAGAAGTAGGTGGGTAGTCAATGTTGAAAGTTACTATCAAGACACTACCAAGGAATGATTGATAAGACCTAGTCATTATCTAGCTATAGGAGAGAAGAAATCAAAAATGTTCCAAAGAATCAAGCGTGGGTAACAGGAAGAAGAATAGCTGCTATATTAAGCGTTATACAGAGACATCCTGCTATGCACTTGTAGTTTTTAACCTCACGTAATCCTCCAGTCAACCTTATGAATTAAATATTCATGTTTTCATTTTTAAATGAAGACATTCTTAGAAAAAAGGCATAATTTGCTTAGGTCAATTGAGCTAGTTAAGTAGGAGGGTCAGGGTACATTTATAGACACAGATTCAGAAATCACTTATATTTTACAAACGAGGAAACTGAGGCCAAGAACATTAAAGGATTTGCCTAAAGTTACACAATTGGATGATATAAACCTAGCTTAATGATTCACCATGAAAATATAAAGGGTGAAGAAGGAGATTCCCACAAACAGTAGTTTCAGATGAATAATGATTAAGACGGTGATAGTTATTTCCAGGTAGAGAACTCCAGCAAAGAGCATGACTAAAACTCAGGAAAAACGTGTGTATGAACTTCTTGGAGTCATCTCCAAGGTGGGGATGGCCGCAGCCTTGGGACTAAACAAACTTCTCAAGGGAAAGAACGAATGAGAAAAGTCAGAAACCTAAAGATATGCCTCCTGCAACCACAACACGGAGGCCAAAAACAGAAATAAAGTCTGGGAGTTCTGAAGGCCTGGAAGAGTACAACACAGCTGAGAGAGCTGGCAGCTGCAAATAGGGCAGAGAGGGGAAGGGAGACAGACCCTGGGCTTCATCAGCAGACACTTGCTGTTGACCTTAGGAAGAGAATTTGGGACCAATGCATACAGTGGTTTAGGAGTACAGATCTCTCTTTCTAGAAGTTTGCCAGTGAAAAAAGAGAGAAAACTATGTAAATGAAGTGGCAAGATGCTGATGGAAGACTGCTCTGATGGAGAGACTATGAGCACATTTGAAGAGGCCCAGGAGGATGCTTTTAGAGAGGCTGTGCAATATCTGGAAGTCCACAGGTCGGAAGAAGCTGGGGAGAATTCTATGTAGAGCACAGGTGAAGAGGTTGGTCTTAGGAAGGCAGAATCATATGATACATGAGGGAAAGAGAAGCAGGGGAAAATGCAGAGAAATGTCAAGGTTCTGGACTGTGAAGTTCCTGCTCCCAAGGACCTTGCTGTCTGCCTAGGATTTTCCCAAAGTCACCCTATACCAGGGAGCAACCTGTGCAACCTGTTTATCTACCAGGACTGTGTGATGTTGTAAGATGTGGTTCTTATTCCCAAGATCTGTTAAGAGAGCTGGGAGATATCACATAAGGGTTTCTAAACTATTAAAAATGGTCACCTTTCAATCACATTTCTAAGCATCTACCTACTTGTCACAGTTTGCATTCTGTAACATTTAAAATATTTTTGCCCAAACCAAGGAAGGGTTTCACTAGTTAAAGGTGTTCCTAGGATCTTTCCTCTGCCTGGTTGGGACAGATTAATAAAGAAAGCAGAGTCCTTGAGGATGCTTAACTGATTCTTCAAATTATCCAGACAGGAAAGGACTTAAGAGAGAGGAAGGGAGGGAGACAGAGAGGAAAGCTTGCCCTCCCCACCCCACCCCCATCGCCTTTACCCTTCACAACAAGGAATTTATAACTCCTTAGGGAGAAAGAGAATCCATCAGTATATTTTTTTAGAGCTGGGACAAAACTAAGCCTCTAGATTCAACAAGAAGGAATCTCTGAGCTATGCCCCTACCCCCAAATTGTCCATTTTAAGAAGGTCTCAAAAAGAAAAATAATAATAATAATAAAGTTTTCATTGTCTCTGTGAGCCTGGAGGAGTGTTAGCCTCTGCTCCACACAGCCCAGGGTCAATGCCTTAAGGTGAGCTGTGATCCTAACTTTCCATCACTTCAGTGGCATACCAAGGGCAGAGTGGGGAGAAAGCTCATCCCAGGTGCAGGCAAGAAGGGGTGCAAGGTCTGTACAGAATTAATAATAATACAACTGACCACAGGATGTGTATCATCACCACATCATAGCCATTCCTATCAATGTCAGTGACAAGATATAGCTCCCCCAGGCATCTCATTCTGGGTACCCTATTGTCCCCTCCCTAGAATTGGATACCCTTCCACACTGGGATACAGTTAATGTCCCCTCTTTGTCCACTCCAGCTCCATGGTTATTATCATCTTCATCTCTGAGACTCAATCTGGGGACTGAAGAGCCCTGAGACAGTAAAGTCAGGAGGCGGGAGGAAGGGAATGGCAAACAAGGTCCTGAGAAGCTTCACTTCTGAATGAAGAGACAGCATCACTTCTTAACAAATGGATACTTATTCCTTTTTTATATATATTGAAGTATAGTTGCCATACAATATTATATAAGTTATGAAAAGAAAGTGAAGTGAAAGTGAAGGTTGCTTAGTTGTGTTCCACTCTTTGCAACCCCATGAACTATACAGTCCACGGAATTCTCCAGGCCAGAATACTGGAGTGCGTAGCCTTTCCCTTCTCCAGGGGATCTTCCTGACCCAGGGATTGAACCCAGGTCTTCTGCATTGCAGGCAGATTCTTTACCAGCTGAGCCACAAGGGAAGCCCAAGAATACTGGAGTGGGTAGCCTTTCCCTTCTCCAGGGGATCTTCCTGACCCAGGAATCAAACCGGGGTCTCCTGCATTGCAGGTGGATTCTTTACCAACTGAGCTATCAAGTGTACAATACAGTGATTCACAATTTTTAAAGGTTATATTCCAGTCATAGTCATTATAAAATACCGGCTACATTCCCCGTGTTGTACAATATATCCCTGTAGCTTATTTTATACCTAAAAGTTTGGATTCCTTTCCCCCTTCCCCATATATCGCCCCTCCCACATTCACTAATGAAGGCACAGCCTTCGACTTTCCCAACTGCCCTTTCCCCAGGCAGCAGCATTTTCCAGAATGCCGAGAGGTTCTATCAACATTTGATTCCTATCAATGGGCCTGGCAATTGAACGATGGCTGATTACTGCAGACTATCATCCCAGACACACCCACAGAGCTGCTCTGGGTGAGGCTGGGAAGCCCAGAGGAAGTCCTGTCCTTCCTCCTTCTTACCTACCGTACCCCACCACCACCCACACTAGACTCTCCCCACAGGCCCAAATCCTTGAAAGTAAAAGTAAAGTAAAAGTATTTCCCTGATTTTAAAAAAATAAAAGTTTGAAAATCTCTTGGAGCATCAACACTTTTAAACAATTTTATGACCAAATTAAAAAGAAAGTTTGCACCACAAATGTTAAGAAAAAGTTCTTCCCTAAATCTGATCCTGTAAACTCTCATGTCCCCTGAGAAACTATGGAGGGAGATGGAATCCTTTCCTCTGCAGGTTGTTCTTCATGATTTGAAGTCAAATGACTCTGAAAATGGAAAACAGCTCTTGGGTCTTGAGTCTTTGGGGTTTTGTTTTCTTTTTTGTCCACACACTTGGTGGGATCTTAGTTCCCTGACCAGAGATCAAACTCATGCATGGAGTCTTAACCACTGGACCACCAGGGAAGTGCCTGGGTCCAGGGCTTTAGAATCCTGAATATCAAACCAACCAGATCTTTGGCATCATGCCCTGTTATAGGCTCCCAATGCTAGCAGACAGATCAGCCAACTTTCAGGCCAGCACTGGCTGGTTGTGACAGGACAAGATTGTGTGACTCAGTTCAGTTTCAACATCTACACGTGGGAGTTGATTGGAAGAGGGAGTACCAACACTCAGACTAAACCTACTGTCCTCAGTGTGACGGAGGAGGGGCAGTGGCACCCCTTATCAGCTTCTCCCTACCTCAGGACCCGTCTGTGGCCACGAAGCCACGAAGTGCTTAGCCATCCCACCTAAACACTGCCCTAAGTTACCGCCTGGGAGGCTCAGATGCTGGAGGTTGGCACGCTTCATCAGAGTTTTCCTATTCCTTCAAGCACTATAAAAACTTGCGAAAGGAGATGAAAGGGCTGGGACAAGGTGGACCAGGAGGTGAATAACGAATGCAGTCCCTGAGCAGAATTCCCAGGGCCCCCTCTGGAGAAACTCAGGGGCTGACATTCTTGCTCTCATTCTGTGACTGGGTTTGCTATGGACAGCCCGGCTCAACCTTAATCCTGTGGTGACCAGATCACTCTCATGATCCACTTCAGAGTGAGTATGCCGGCTTCACAAGAGCCCCCTCACACTGCTGCAGCCTGCAACCACCCCTACACACAAATGAAAGCATTTTTCTTCTTTCCTTTTTTGAAACAGAAATGATTGGGTATCCCCGCTTCAGAAGAGCCCCTTCACACCCCTACAGCCAGCAACCACCCCTACATAGAAATGAAAGCATTTTCTTTTCTTTTTTGAAACAGAAATGATTGCCTACGAGGGGGGCGCTATATTTGTCATCATAAAAATCTTAATACTGATAATCATTTAAAAAATAATAGCAACTACCTAAAAGACTTTTTCGGAGAAGGCGATGGCACCCCACTCCAGTACTCTTGCCTGGAAAATCCCATGGACGGAGGAGCCTGGTAGGCTGCAGTCCATGGGGTCGTTAAGAGTCAGACACGACTGAGCAACTTCACTTTCACTTTTCACTTTCATGCATTGGAGAAGGAAATGGCAACCCACTCCAGTGTTCTTGCCTGGAGAATCCCAGGGACGGGGGAGTCTGGTGGGCTGCCATCTATGGGGTCACACAGAGTCAGACACGACTGAAGTAACTTAGCAGCAGCAGCAAAAGACTTTTTAAAAGTGTGGAAGAGTACATCATGCAGTAATTTTAAAAATATATATGTGTGTTCACACATAACTTTTAATGAATTGTCAAAGTGATTGCAATGTAACATTAAAATCTTAAAGTTAAGCCACAAAATTATAAAATTTAAAAAAAAAAACCTGACCTTAAATTATCCTTAAAATGCAAATAAGAAAAAGACTAGAGAAAAGTGTAACAAAATACTAATAATGTGGATGGGCTTTATGGGTAACTGAACATGTACTATTTTCGTATTAAGAATAAAAGATAAAATGAGATAATATATGTAGAATACATAGGCAACACCAGCACCGTATGAGTTTTTATTTTGCACACCCACACAACACAAACATAGTGATTTCTAAAAGAAGTTAAGATAATGACAGCTAACAGATACATGGTTCTACAGTTTTTAAAATGCTTTCAAATACATTATTCATCTTTTTCTCATTACAATGATGTGCCAGGTATATCAGATAAAGTGGGTTTTATACAATAATAACCCTTTATAATAATGATCTCTACTAAGTAAATTATTTTAAAAAATTTTCAAACACACATGTGTAAGATACAATAAAATATCAATTTATGTTCAAGTAAATTAAAATTTTAAGAAATCTTCAACATCCAGTGCATAGAGTTTAGGGCAAAACAATGGTCCCCATACTTCTACCAGAGTTTATAAAACAAACAAACCAAAAGTAAAATTTAAAAAAAGCAAAAATCATGTATATCGCCCATTTATACAACATACCCCAAAGCAGTTTTAAATTCATATTATAAGTGATGAAGTAGCAGTGAGTACATCTTCGATTTCAGCATTTAAGTCATAAGCATTACATAAGTTCTTAAAACACATCAACTTAGTCACATTTAAAACTCTCTTACCTCCAGTTAGACATAAGCTTATGATGATGACTAGAATGAAACTCAGGAAAACAGAGGCAAGGACCATCCAGAGTTTGCACTTTCCAATCAACTTCTTATTACAAGAGCTCCAAGGGCTTTCCTTGTCAGCCTGGAAAGCAGAGGAAGACTGTGATGCAGTCATTTGATTTCAAGAAACATTTTTTAATGCTTACTATGGGCCAGTGACACAGAAATGAAGGCAGCAGGATCCTGATCGCAAGGAACTCCACTCTACTGAGTCAAGTTTATGGAGCCTCATAAAGAAGTTAAGGAGAACACGCTCTGGGGACTCTGAGGTGGGAAGAACAGGCAAGATTTTGAAAGATGAACAGAGAAAGGCATTCCAAACCCAGGAAAGAACATCCTCAGCATTGATTCATAATGAAATTGGCTAAAAGATTCATCTGATGGGAATGCAGGTTTCAGAGGCAGGTAACAACAGTTAAGATTGGAGAGAATGAAAGGTTGGAGCATCCCTGAAGAGGGTCTCGAATGCTGCCAGAGTGGTGTAGACTTAATCTGGTCTGTACTGGGAACCCACTGAAGATTTTTGGTACACAAAAGCTGAGTAGAACATTAAGAGAAAAATAATGTATAGTTTAGACCAAGAAAAAGCTAAGAACCTACTGCTGTGGCCCAGACTCTGTGTAATAAAGAAGGAACACCAGGAAATAAGCCTGCAATGTGTTCAGTGATGTAGAGGGTGGGGTCAAAGTAAATAATTACAACCCCTATGGTCTACAGAACACCATTTCACTTATCTAAACAGCCCTGCAAGGGAGGTGTTACTTAGTCGCCAGTTAGTGTCCAATTCTTGGGCAACCCCATGGACTGTAGCCCTCCAGGCTCCTCTGGCCTTGGGATTTCCCAGGCAAGAATACTGGAATGGGTTGCCATTTCCTTCTCCAGGGAATCTTCCCAACCCAGGGGTTGAACCCTTGTCTCCTGCATTGGCAGGTGGATTCTTTACTACTGAGCCACAAGGGAAGCTGTAACTTGAAGTTAGGATAATAGAAATTACATAAAGTGAAAAGCAAAGAGAACAGAGTGAATAAATGACAGAGCAATGAAGAGCTGTGGGACAATATTAAACAACGCAGTACAAAGATAACTGGAATCCCAGAGGGAGAATAAAAAACTGGGGGCAGATAAAACACTTGAAGAAATACTGGATAAAACACATCCTAAGACTACAGACAGGCACAAAACTACATACTTAAGAAACTTAAGAGTCCAAACTTAGGGAAAACAAACTGTACCTGGACAAATATTCAAATTGCTAAAATCCAAACACACAAAAAATCTTGAAGGCAGCTGGAGGAAACTCATTTTACCTATCCTTGTGGATTTAATGGGTTTGTCCCTAGACTCATATGTTGATGTCCTAAACCACCTTACCCACCACCCCAGTGTGGCTGTATTTGGACATGGGCCTGGTAAAGAAATAATAGAGAATGAAGTTCTAAGGGTGGGATTAGTGTCCTTATGGGGCTTCCCAGGTGGCATTAGTGGTAAAGAACCTGCCAATCCAGGAGACATAGGAGATGCTGTTTCCGTCCCTGGGTGGAGATCCCTGGAGGAGGGCATGATAACTCACTCCAGTATTCCTACCTGGAGAATCCCATGGACAGAACAGCCTGGCGGCCTACAGTCCACAGGGTCACAAAGAGTCGGACACGACTGAAGTGTCTTAGCACACACACACACCACGCAGGGTCCTTATAAGAGGAAATACCAGAGAACTCACACTGTCTCTCTCTCCCTCTGTGAACATGCACCAAGCAAAGGACATGGCATGATACACTGAGAAGGTGGCCTTCTAGTGCAACCACGCTGGCACCCTGATCTTGGACATCCAGTCTCCTAGACTGTGAGAAAATTAACTTCTGTTGTTTAAGCCACCTGCCCTGTGGTGCTCTGTCACTGCAGCCCGAGGAGACTACAACACCTACAAAGGAACAAAGATAAGTCCACTTCGAAGAAGCAGTTTGGGAGAGGTCGGCCGGGTTGGGGCTGTATCCTGGCTGACTGTCACGTGGCTCTCCCTCTAGTCCACAGCCTCCCCGCACCAGCGTGTGGAGCTCCAGCTTACGTGTGCACCCAGCTCTCTCCTCTCTCAGTACTGTTGCTAACCCCTAAAAGGTTCCATTCCTCTTCTCCTATGTCCTACATGAAAACCACAGGAAACAATGGAATATGATGGATAAAAAATGTGGATCTGGACCTGGATCCCAATCCCAGTTACACCACTTAAAGGCAGGCTATCAGCAAACTACTTACTGAAACTCACTGGCCCCAGTTATGTTCACAACTGTAAAACATATTAAGTAAGAAATCTGGCTCACAAGACTGTTGTAAACACTAGAGATCACGCAGACGAAGCGCTTGCTGGACAAGGGCAGAATGGAGGTCGCGCTGTGGCACCCCGGAGCGCACTTGACGTTGCTCTCAACATGGGAGCCAGTGGGTTACACTGAGCGTTCACCTTCCCACCAAGCAGCAGCAGGCACCTCCTGGATGGATGCCTTGTTAACTTTCTCTCCCGTGGTGACTTTAGCGGGAGCCATCAGGAAAGGAAACTGTCCACATAAGGACAATGCAGTTTTTCTTACTGAGTGGGTCCCAACCCTCAGAGTCTCCGGAAGGGGAATTAAAACAACACACACCTAGGCACTGATTACAGGGGAAATGGACAGCCCCAGTTTGAAAATGTAAATCTCCCAACCTGAATCAACTGCTTTACCAGAGGTGGGTGGGGGGCCCTGGTCTGGAGCCTCCTGCTCTCCGGAAACCAGGTAAACTCTCTTCCTTCTGTGGAGGCCTTCCTACCAGGCTGCCCTCAGAGAGCACCCAGTATATGAGCTGTCCACACAGCTCATCTGCTGTGGCCACCACCTGCCTTGTCTGGTTTCAGGTCTAAATATAAACAGATACTGGCCTTGTTTTCCTAGGGAAAGTGAAACCACCCAGAGTGAGGAGTGGCTCTTAAAATCCCCCTGTTCTTATATCCCACACCTCATACAGGTGAGAGGCACTTAATAAATGTGTGCTCCTGAGTTACAATGGGCGCCCAAAATATTGAAAATGTACTTTGAAAAGTTCTAGAGTAGAGGTCACACTTTGGAGCCCCTGCATGCACTGGCCCTTCAGGCGGTGTGTGGTGAGGGGACGGCGTAAGGGCCCCAGCAACATCTAGACAGGCAAATTCTCTTGACGGTGTCTGGAGTCTGAGCATAAGCCCCTCTCACTCTCACCTGAAGCCTGAGCACTGCTCAAAGGTCACCAAGGCTAGGGGCTCAACAAGGCATACGGCAAAGAGGAGCCCAATACAAGAAGCCTTGAACTTCTCAGGGGATAAAAACCTATCTTCCTGTTAACAGAGGTCCTGAGACACAGTTTTAGTTCTCAAGAGACAGCAGGGACCACAAGTCAGTTCAGTTCAGTTCAGTCACTCAGTCGTGTCCGACTCTTTGCAACCCCATGGACTATAGCACACCAGGCTTCCCTGTCCATCACCAGCTCCCGGAGCTTACTCAAACTCATGTCCATCGAGTTGGTGATACTATCCAACCATCTCATCCTCTGTCTACCCCTTCTCCTCCCACCTTCAATATTTCCCAGTATCAGGGACTTTTCAAGTGAGTCAGTTCTTCACATCAGGTGGCCAAATTATTGGAGTTTCAGCTTCACAGCAGTCCTTCCAATGAACATTAGGGACTGATTTCTTTTAGGATTGGATCCCCTTATAGTCCAAGGGACTCTCAAGAGTCTTCTCCAGCACCACAGTTCAAAAGCATCAATTTTTCAGAGCTCAGCTTTCTTTATAGTCCAACTCTCACAACCATACATGACTACTGGAAAAACCATAGCTTTGACTAGACAGACTTTTGTTGGCAAAGTAATGTCTTTGTTTTTGAATATGCTGTCTAGGTTGGTCATAGCTTTTCTTCCAAGGAGCGTGTTTTAATTTCATGGCTGCAGGTACCATCTGCAGTGATTTTGGAGCCTGAAAAAATAAGTCTTTCAATGTTTCCCTTGTTCCCCCATCTCTTTGCCATAGGACCAGATGCCATGATCTTATTTTCTGAATGTTGAGTTTCAAGCCAACTTTTTCACTCTCCTCTTTCACTTTCATCAAAAGGCTCTTTATTTTCTTCTTTGCTTTCTGCCATAAGGGTGGTGTCATCTGCATATCTGAGGTTATTGATATTTCTCCTGGAAATCTTGATTACAGCTTGTGCTTCCTCCAGCCCGGCATTTCACATGATATACTGTGCATATAAGTTACATAAACAGGGTGACAATATACAGCCTTGATGTACTCCTTTCCCAATTTGGAACCAGTCAGCTGTTCCATGTACAGTTCTAACTGTTGCTTCCTGACCTGCATACAGATTTCTCAGGAGACAGGTCAGGTGGGCTGGTATTCCCATCTCTTGAAGAATTTCCCAGTTTGTTATGATCCACAGTCAAAGGCTTTGGAATAGTCAATAAGGCATAAGTAGACATTTTTCTGGAACTCTCTTGCTTTTTTGATGATCCAATAGATGTTGGCAATTTGATCTGTGGTTCCTCTGCCTTTTCTAAATCCAGCTTGAACATCTGGAAGTTCATGGTTCAAATACTGTTGAGGCCTGACTTGGAGAATTTTGAGCATTACTTTGCTAGCATGTGAGATGAGTGCAATTGTGCAGTAGTTTGAACCTTCTTTGGCATTGCCTTTCTTTGCGATTGGAATGAAAACTGACCTTTTCAGGTCCTGTGACCACTGCTGAGTTTTCCAAATTTGCTGGCATATTAAGTGCAGCACTTTCACAGCATCACCTTTTAGGATTTGAAATAGCTCAACTAGGATTCCATCACCTCCACTAGCTTTGTTTGTAGTGATGCTTCCTAAGGCCTAACCAACTTCGGATTCCAGGACATCTGGCTCTAGGTGAGTGATCACAAAATCGTGATTATCTGGGTCGTGAAGATCTTTTTTGTACGGTTCTTCTGTGTTTTCTTACCTTCTTCTTAGTATCTTCTGCTTCTGTTAGGCCCATACTGTTTCTGTCCTTTATTGTGCCCATGTTTGCATGAAATGTTCCCTTGGTATCTTTAATTTTCTTGAAGAGATCTCTTTCCCATTCTATTGTTTTCCTCTATTGCTTTGCAATGATCATTGAAATTTTTATTTCTCCTTGCTGTTCTTTGGAACTCTGCAGTCAAATGCGTATACCTTTCCTTTTCTCCTTTGCTTTTTGCTTCTCTTCTTTTCTCAGCTATTTGTAAGGCCTCCTCAGACAAACATTTTGCCTTTTTGCATTTCTTCTTCTTGGGGATGGTCTTGATCACTGTCTCTTGTACAATGTCATGAACCTCTGTCCATAGTTCTTCAGGCACTCTATCAGATCTAATCCTTTAAATCTATTTGTCACTTCCACTGTATAATTGTAAGGGATTTGATTCAGGTCATACTTGAATGGTCTAGTGGTTTTCCCTACTTTCTTCAACGTAAGCCTGAATTTGGCAATAAAGAGTTCATGATCTGAGCCACAGTCAGCTCCCGGTCTTGTTTTTGCTGACTGTATAGAGCTTCTCCATCTTTGGCTGCAAAGAATATAATCAATCTGATTTTTGTATTGACTATCTGGTGATGTCCATGTGTAGAGTCTTCTCTTGTGTTGTTGGAAGAGGGTGTTTGCTATGACCAGTGCGTTCTCTTGGCAAAACTCTGTTAGCCTTTGACTTGCTTCTTTTTTGTACTCCAAGGCCAAATTTGCCTGTTACTCCAGGTATCTCTTGACTTCCTACTTTTGCATTCCAGCCCCCTATAATAAAGAGGACATCTTTTTTGGGTGTTAGTTCTAGAAGGTCTTGTAGGTCTTCATAGAACCATTCAACTTCAGCTTCTTCAGCATTACTGGCCAGAGCATAGACTTGGATTACTGTGACATTGAATAGTTTGCCTTGGAAACGAGCAGAGATCATTCTCTTGTTTTTGAGACTGCATCCAAGTACTGCATTTCAGACTCTTTTGTTGACCATGATGGCTACTCCATTTCTTCTAAGGGATTCCTGCTCACAGTAGTAGATATAATGGTCATCTGAGTTATATTCACCCATTCCAGTCCATTTTAATTTGCTGATTCCTAAAATGCCCATGTTCACTCTTGCCATCTCCTGTTTGATCATTTCCAATTTGCCTTGATTCATGGACCTAACATTCCAGGTTCCTATGCAATATTGCTCTTTACAGCATCAGACTTTACTTCCATCACCAGTCACATTCACAACTGGGTGTTGTTTTTGCTTTGGCTCCATCTCTTCATTCTTTCTGGAGTTATTTCTCCACTGATCTCCAATAGCATATTGGGCACCTACCGACCTGGGGAGTTCATCTTTCAGTGTCCTATCTTTTTGCCTTTTCATGCTGTTCATGGGGTTCTCAAGGCAAGAATACTGAAGTGGTTTGCCATTCCCTTTTCCAGCAGACCATGTTTTGTCAGAACTCTCCACCATGACCATCTTGGGTGGCCCTACACGAAATGGCCTGGAGTCTCAAATAAGCCAGAGAATGAGGGTCATGTACCTCTCTGGTCTTCTGGGCCTTCATATATGCTGTCCCCTAAAGACCACAACCAGGACCCTAGTGGTTTGATGAGACCAATATTCTGACTTCCTGGGTGAACTCGGCTCAGAATTACACAGCCCTCCTCTGTAGGAAATGCCTCTTCCAGGCCAGCTCATCACAGCCATCCTATATGCAGCCCCCTTCACCTGCCTGCTGTCAGCTCCAAGGCAGAGACTACGATCCTTTGAATGACTCATCTTCACATCCTTTAAGTCATAGTAAAACGGTCAGTTAGCTACACATAAGACAACAACTGAGTACAGGGCTTCTCAGCTGTCTCTACATTAGAGTCAACCCAAGAACTATTTTTAGAAGTGCCCCCAGGGGATTCCACTGGACCTTGAGGGTGCAGAGCCTCTGACACAAAAGATGTGTGCTACCCGTGCACACTGGGTCATGAAAACACACTGCCTCCTTCACTGCCTTCTTTAGTCTCTCTTGCCCGAGTTCTAGGTCATGAGGAAAGGCCACAGGAAGCTTTTTCTCCAGAGTGACTTTCAAAGATTTTTACACACTGCATCTCACATTCAATGATTGAAGTATACGGCCCAAGAATTTTTGTGATTTTCCTTTGCCTATTCCCCCAGATTTTCACATCCCTCTTCAGATAAGGTTCAAATACATGACATACGGTCCTGCAACAATAGCAGGACTACATAGCTCTTGGATACAAAAGGCTTTTTTTCTCTTTGGCTCAAAGACAAGCAGACATTATATGTGTGTACACTCAGTCTTTTCAGTCAGATCCAACTCTGCGATACTATATACTATAGCCCACCAGGCTCCTCCGTCCATGGGATTCTCCAGGCAGAAATCCTGGAGTGGGGTGCCATTTCCTCCTCCAGGGGATCTTCCCAACCCAGGAATCAAACCCATGTCTCCTGCAGCTCCCACATTGCAGGCAGATTCTTTACCACTGAGCCACCAGAGAAGCCCAGATATTACACAGATGAGGGGGACATTTCCTTAGCACACAGTACTATCTATACTTTAATGTTCATTGTGGGACTTAATCTACTTGTTGACTGAAGCACAAAAGAGCCAGTTGATCCTAGTCCTAAATTCTAAACAACACATGGCAATGGGCTAATTTTTATCCAACTTATTCAAATCTGCCTTGCCCGCCTCAAAACTCTCCATGTACTGAATTAATAGCTCTTATTATTATGAGGCTACTATCCTTAAAAATGTCTCTGGGACTTCTGTTTAAAAACTGAGGTCAGAGTCCAGTAATAAGCCATAACAGAAAACTAGTCTTGGGACTTCCTTGGTGGTTCAGTGGCTAAGACTCCATGCTTTAAACACAGGCAGCCCGGGTTCGATCCCTGGTCAGGAAACCAAACAGGCTGCAACTGAAGATCTTATATGCTGCAGTGAAGATCAAAAATCCCATGTGTCACAACTAAGACTAGGCACAGGCAAATAAATAATTGATTTAAAAAAAAAAAAAAGCTAGTCTGGCTCAATTATTCCTGATGGCTTTTCCAGTTTTGACCCAGCTTCACTGCCCTGTTTACACTGACAGTAGGCAAAGTGAAGTTCAATGGCTTACAATTTTTCCTTCAATTTCCAAACTCAAATTAAGAAAGGGAAAGAACTTCTTCCCATGACCCTTGAATACTCTCAGATATCCCTTCCAAGTAGGAAGATACTCCATGATATGGGATGTCTTCTTCCCAATGATGCCCAAACTGTTCCCTGCTCCTCACCCATCTACCCATCTGCCTGGAACTCCCTCATCAGTCCCAATTCACCACTCAGCTCCTCGTATTTCACCTATGTTCCATCACTTACAGGATCAGTAATAGTATATAACTTAGGCAATTATACACAAATGAATATAAATTATGTGATTTTGCCTATATATTCAAATTAGATGTACATATTAATGTGTGTATATATATACATACACACATATGTGCTTCCCTGGTGGCTCAGATAGTAAAGAATCTACCTGCAATGCAAGAGACCCAGGTTCCATCCCTGGGTCAGGAAGATCCCCTGGAGAAGAGAATGGCTACCCATTCCAATATTCTTGCTTGGAGAATCCGCTACAGTCCGTGGGGTTGCAAAGAGTCGGACAGGACTGAGAGACTAACACTTTCACTTTTCGTATATATGCACACATATAAAATAAATCAACAAAAGCAGCATAAGTTTGAATCCTAAAAAGCCTGAGTTCAATCTCAGAGCCAACGAACTTCAGTATTTTGGTAACTTCTCTGAGCCTCAAGTTCTTCACTCTTTGTCAAATCAGAATGAAGTTAGTTGTGCTAATTAAATGCATTTATGAGCAGAAGTATTTGACACATGATAGGTACAAAACATATGGTTAATAAGACCACATGGTCTTATGCTACATTTCAAAACTGGAAATCTTAACATACAGTATAAAGAGACCTACACACCAAATTCTTAAGAGTCTGTATCTCATGCTTATGCTACACTTGTTGACTTTTCAATTTAAAATACACTTCCACTGATGCTACGGAACCAAAGAGAATGATCAACACATTAGATGAGGATTTTTTCTCTTTTCTAAAGTTTTTCCTCTTCAAGCATTTCTAGAATGTTCTCCAAATGCTGATGTAACCCTCATCTGCACACCATTCTGTTCCTCACACAGCTATCCTATTCAGTGGCCTACAAAGCTAGTTCACAAGGAAGTCTCAGATATCTGTATACACCTGGCTAACAAGGAAGTAATTAAAACCTGAAAGAGCGATCTCTACGAAGTAGGTACTAAATGATAATAAAATATTGACACCCTGTATATGTCCGGCTCCTCCACTGACTTAATGTGCATTCCCAGGCTCACAGAGAAGACGGGTTGGCCACATTACATTACCGTCAGTTGACAGCTGGGAAAAGAAAACATACACCTTAGTTCCTTGCCTCGGGACACACCTTTTAGTAGGGAAGGTGTCACCAGAACTCAGATGTCTGGATTCAGTCCCAAACCATGGAGTCCCTGGGGTTCCTGGGTCTACCCAACATGAGGCAAGTACTCCCAATTCCCACTCCCCGACAGTGCCTTGGAGGACCCATACAAGTCCACCCAAGCAAGTCCACCATTACAACCACATACACAGAGATCAAATCATCTTTCTTCAACATTCATTGTCCTATGGCATTCATCTTTCATTCAAATATAAAGTACCAAATTACTCTCCAGGGTACCTATAAAAGCAGACTTTACATTATTTCCAGGAATCAAGAAGAAGGCAAAAGCAATGCTTTCAACTTCTGAATTTCCTGTTTACCCCTCAAATTAACAGCTGAACAGTCAAAGAAACAGGAAGTGGAGGAGAGGGACCCAGAAAGGTCAGGTTGTAAGCATATATATATACATGGGGAGGTCCATATACCTAGTAAACATCAAGCCAGTTTGAAGGGTTAATCAGAAGGTAGAATTCAAAGTCTCTGCTGTTTTACAAGCATTTGATGAGAATGAATAAGTTTCCTGTCACTGTTAGGGTTGAATCAGAAAAGAGTTCTGTCTAAACATCACCAGCGACTTTCTCAGAAACTGAAATGAGGCCAAAGTAAACGACCATAGCTAGTTCTTTGAGACACGAACCTGGAAACTGAGTTAGGCAGGGCAAGTTCACTCCCACCCCCCCCCCCCCCCCCTCCCCAGTGCAAAGTGCTCAGTCGTTTCAGTAGCAGACTCTTTGCGACCCCTCGGACTGCAGCCGGCCGGCTCCTCTGTCTGCGGGATTCTCCAGACAAGAATACTGGAGTGGGTTGCCATTTCCTTCTCTTGCCCTTTTCTCCCTTCTCCCCTACATCTCTTTCTGCGAAACCAAATGGCCAGACTGGACGAAGAAGACATAAACTGTGGACCCAGGGGATGGTTAGCCAAGATGGATGATAGTGGGCAGTGGGTGAAGGCTGGGGGTGGGGAGTGGTAGGGGAACAAGTGGCAAGGCAGTATAGAAAAGGAAGGCTAAGAGATTCTCAAGAAAAGAAGACTCCGGTTATCATTCTAACTCTTTGCACTGGGGGTGGGTAGGGCGGATTTTTTAAAGTTAAAAAAATTTTCAAAACCACCTCTGCTGCTGCTGCTGCTAAGACGCTTCAGTCGTATCCAACTCTGTGCAACCCCACAGACGGCAGCCCACCAGGCTCCCCCGTCCCTGGGATTCTCCAGGCAAGAATACTGGAGTAGATTGCCATTTCCTTCTCCAATGCATGGAAGTGAAAAGTCAAAGTGACGTCGCTCAGTCGTGTCTGACTCTTCGCGACCCCATGGACTGCAGCCTACCAGGCTCCTCTGCCCATGGGATTTTCCAGGCAAGAGTACTGGAGTGGGGTGCCATTTGTTTCTCTCTCTGAAGAGAAGAGCGCACACTTCCCTGATAAAACTCCTTAATCCCTGAGTCGGAGGGATCCGAGGGCAGGCTCAGGCTGGAGGGCATTTCTGTGTCTGCTCCATTCAGAATGTTCCAGAGAGCACCATAGGCGCTGGGGGTCGGCTGCGCCCGGGAGCTGCCTGGAAACCTGAAACTGTGCCCTACCACGCCTGGGTCCTGGCCTGCAGCTAACAGCGGCCAGAGCCAAGGAGACCTTACCTGGACTGGGCAGGGCTCCTCGGCTAAAGAAAGGATGCCCTGGACGGCTCCGTTGAGAGGCGTCTGCTCGTCTGGCTGCTCTTGGATCACCGAGAGCTCCAGTTCATCTCCTGGAGATGGGGCACCGGCCCCCTCCATGAACCGGCAGAGGGGGACTAAACAGCCCGCCAGGAAGCAGTACGCATACACCCGCGGGTGCAGAGTCCAAAGTGGCCTAGCGAGCTACTCACTCCACCCCCGGGCGGGGAGGCCTCGGGTGGTAGGCGGGACCCGACGGGGCGGGGCGGGCAGGCCGCTGCCTTTAGCGCGGGGGAAGCGCGCCTCGCTCCCTCCAGGCGCCACAGGCATTCCCAGCTGTGAGCTCAAGAGCACGGCGGAAGAAGGCTGTTTTTCTGGTTTGTTCAGGGCGCTGCCTGCTCTGCCGTTTTCAATTCGCACAATTCAATACAAAGCAGAAGCTGAGTGGGTGGCCTGATTGGGCTTTGGGCTTCGACATGGATGGACATTCCATCCTCCCGGAGCAGTTGTCTGTTGCCAGGGCTTGCTCCAGCTTTCACTGCCTAGCAAAATTTCATTCATTTAATCCTATCACTTAGTGGCAAATAGACAGGGAAACAACGAAAACAGTAAAAGACTTTATTTTCTTGGGCTCCAAAACCACTGTGGACGGTGACTGCAGCCATGAAATCAAGAGACTTGCTCCTTGGAAGAAAAGCTATGATAAACCTAGACCACATATAAAAAGAGACATTACCTTGTGGACAAAAGTCCATGTAGTCAAAGCTATGGTTTTTCCAGTAGTCATGTATGAATGTGAGAGTTGACCATAAAGAAGTCTGAGTGCCAAAGAATTGACACTTTCAAACTGAAGTTTGGAGAAGACTGTTAAGAATCTCTTGGACTGCAAGAAGGTCAAACCAGTCAATCCTAAAGGAAATCAACCCTGAATATTCACTGAAAGGACTGATGCTGAAGCTGAAGCTCCAATACTTTGGTCACCTGATGAGAAGAGCCGACTCATTGGAAAAGACCCTGATGCTGGGACAGATAGAAAGCAGGAGAAAGGGACGACAGAGGATGAGGTTGTTGTATGGCATCCCCGACTCAATGGAGGTGAGTTTGAGCAAGATCTGGGAGATGGTGAAGGACAGGGAAGCCTGGCATGCTGCGGTTCATGAGGTGGCAAAGAGTCGGACAAGACTGAGTGACTGAACAAGAGCAACAATAAACATGTAACTGTCTCCTGAGTGCCAGCCATCCTACAAGGTACTAAGCAAATGAAGGTGACTAATACACACAAACCCACTCCTTTCTTATGAGTCTAGAGTCAGACAAAGACACATTGATGAGTAGAGGAGGGAACTGCAGGCTCAGGGACCAGGATGCCTAGACTAATCCCCTCTCACTGCGAGAGGGGTTCCGAACTTCGAGACCTTGGGCTTCAGCTCTCTGTGCTGAATTTTCTTATCTGGAAAGTCAACCTAATGTTAATACCCACCTAATGGAGTTGTTGCTAGGATTAAAAGAGTTGGTGTCAGCAAAGCAGTCAGACATATGTAGCAAACATTCATAAACCTTGGCGATTATTAAATGCGTTTGAGAAGAGGAGTCACAGGTACTGAGAGGGTAACAGGCAGGAAGGCCAGGGGTCTCCAAATGGAGGAAATAGCCTGCAAGTGTCAACAACAACCTTTCAGTACCCCCACCATCATTCCCACCACCACCACCGCCACATATACACATACACACACACAGTCTTAGGAAAAAATTATGCACCAACCCACAATCCAAGTCCATGGTCCAGCACTTCTGGTCTTATGAGCCTGAAATTGTTTGCTAAGCAGGATGTGTGCTGAGAGCCAGCTTGCTTCCCTACTTCTCATCCCTGTCTCCAACAAACACACATAGTGAGATATTTGTGCTGCAGACAGGTTGCATAAAAATTAGCTCCATTTCAGAAGACACTGACTTGTGTCCAAAAATCCAGCATGCTTGATGCCTGCTCTTCAGACACTGCCTAGATATCCGATCTCTCTAATTGTTTCTTGCCTGCTACCGACTCATTTGGACTTGGGATTCCATCAGCCTGCCAGATGGGGTCCAGCTAACTGTAGCTGGTCAGTTGCTGGCTGGCACTGGCTTCTGCTTTTTCTACCGTAAAAGGCAGATCTTGCAAGACTCAGTCTGCATTCTCAGCTAGAACTCTTTAAGAGGATTTTTAATGAAGGAGCAAGGGTTAAGGGAACCAAAAAGGGGTGCTGAGGCTCCCAAGTTCTAGCAACAGCAGAAAGCCCTCTGTACCCTAAGGCCTAAAAGGGAGTAGAGCCTGATTAAAAACCAGAGCCATCAAGTTGTACCATTGTGACAGAATCTGCGTTTGTAGCCCCTGCCAGGACCATGGTCTAGCAGTGTGTGTGTGCATGCTAAGTCGCTTCAGTCATGTCCAACTCTGTGCAACCCTATGGACTGTAGCCTGCCAGGGTTCTCTGTCCCTGGGATTCTTTAGGCAAAATTACTGGAGTGGATTGCCATGCCCTTCTCCAGGGTATCTTTCCAACCCAGGGATGGAACCTGAGCCTCTTACATCTCTTGCATTGGCAGGTGGGTTTTGTTTTTGTTTGTTGTTTTTTTTTTCTTTAACCACCAGTGCCACCTGGGAAGCTATATGGTCCAACAAGAAGGAAAAATACTCTGCTTTTCTCCCCAACTGCCAGGAGCCTGCCTGTAACTCCCACTGGAAACTGGTGATGGAGGATAGGGATCAGCCTCCCAGGATCAGAGCAGAGAATGAATCAGAGGTGCAAATAGGGAAGAACCCGCTCATATACCTTTCCTTGCAATAACCAACTTCCAGTTTATCTTCTCAGACATTCAGTAGTCAGTAGACTCCTCTGGCCTAACCACATTCCTCTTCCTGGTTGGCTCTCACCCTTCCTCATTCTGTTGCTTCCCCTACTTCTTTGTGAATGGTGTTCCCTCTGCTTGAAATGCTTTTTCTTCCACTCCAGCCCATTTCTGTATGGAGAACTTCCATATGTCTTTAAATCTTAGCTGAAACACACTTTTTCCCACTAAATTTTCTCTGATTCCCCTCCTCCACGAAAAGTTATCCACACTGTTCTCTGCTACCAATACATGTTGTTTCTGGGCTAACTATGTCACATATCCAGTCTAATTTAATTCAAATGGTAGTACTGAGTGATTGCTATGTTTCAGGCATTCTTCTGGGTGCTTGAGATGTGTCTGAAGAGATAGCTGAATAAAACAAACTCATTGCCATTGTGAGGCTAATATTTATCGATGGGAAGCAAATATAAGTAATATTTCTAGAATATTCGAAGATGATGTGTGCTGTGGAAAAGACAAACAGAGTAAGGGAGGCTGGAGAGCTGAGTGGTGCAGGTTGGGAGCTGTGATTATAAATTGGGTGGCCAACTAAGGCTTCATTAAGAAAATGAAATATGAGCAAAGAGTTAAAGATGATAACAGAATTAGCTGTACAGATTTCTGAAAAAAAGAAGGAACTCCAGGACAAAGGACCTGAGGCTGGAGGCTGTTTGACTTTTACTGTCTGAGAACCACTAAAGATGCCAGAATGGCTGAAATGGAGTATGAGCAGCAATATTTTTTTCCTTATCTGTCTCCTGCATTTGTTTAAACTCCTGAAATCTATCCAGCACAGGGTCCTCTATAAGTGTTGATTAACTGGACCAGTCTCCGAAATGACAATTTGCTAGACCCGAGGCCTAAGACCCCAACTAGAACCATTGCTGTATTGTTGTTTAGTCGCTAAGTCATGGCCAGCACTTTTGTTACCCCAGGGATTCCCTGATGGCTCAGCATTGCAGGCTCTACCCAGGCAATGCACGAGATGCAGGGGGTGGAGTGTCAGTCCCTGGGTCAGGAAGATACCCTGCAGAAGAAAATGGCAACCGTCTCCAGTATTCTTGTCTAGTAAATTACACGGACAGAGGAGCCCAGAGGGCTACAGTCCATAAGGTCTCAAAAAGTTGGGCACAACTGAGCTCGCACAAACACTGAACCATTGCCCACCAGCTCCTCGGTCCATGGGATTTTTCAGGCAAGAATACTGGAGTGGGTATGTCCTTCTCCAAAAGATCTTACTGACCCAAGGATCAAACTCATCTCCAGCATTGGCAGGTGGATTCTTTCAACCGAGCCACTAGGAAAGCTCTGATCAGAACCATTAAAACCTTTCAAACCCTAGCTCCCACTATTACCCAGCCCCAGGGAACTTTTCCCATAAAAGCTCAGTCTCAGTGAGAGATCCCCTCTGTCGTGTCAGATGGATTGTAGCTATCTTCCAAGGCTGGTTTCTCCATGAGCAGATGTCTAAAAATCTTCTTCACTCCTCCAGAGAATCAAAAAGCTACTGTTTCCTGTCATATGCACAGTCTACACCAGATTTCTCACTGCCTTCTGAGTACAGTGAAGTGAGGCTTATATATTCTCTTACCTAGATTCTAATGCATTTCCAGACTTTCATAAACCTAGCCCTTGTACACTGTTGACATCACTATGGCAGTATAGGTTTTGAAGAAGAGTTAGGATCAAATTTAAACCCTCGCTATCTGTGTGTTCTTGGGCAAGTTGTTTAAAGTCTATGAGCTTCTCTCCTCCTTATAAAATGGTTCCTACCCAGTAGAATTAGGAGGATTAAATGAGGCAATTAAAGAACGCATTTATCCCTGTGCCTGGCAAAAGCAGAATCTCAGTAAATATTCCCAATGTTCCTTTCTTGTCCATGACTATGAGTATCTCTGTAACTAAAACCTGCCCACCCCAAATTCTTTGCTCCTAGAAATAACCTTTGTACACTGAATATATTGACTTGTGTTTCTGTCCTATCAAATTTTCTGGATTGCTGACACTTGCTGACACCTCACAATATACTCACAATGAACTACTTAAATTCTTACTTGTAACTTGTTCTGATTTCTGATAACTGCAAATTTCTTCATCTCCAGCCAGCTGACCTAGAATGTATATGGATGTTGCAATTTCTATTTGAGGACTTTTTTCACTCTGCCAGTCTGACTCTAAACTAGGGATTCAGAAGGAGTTAGAAAGCAGTGTTTCTCCCTGGAGGTAGAACCAAATTTAGATTAAATAATTCTTGTTGAAGGTTTAGGATTTGTGAATGAGGAACCAAATTCTATTTAGATTTGTTTTTGCATTTTCTTCAAAACTTCTATAGGGGTGGCTTTTTAAAGGATATTGTTCTTTCATAAATACCTCTTTAAATGTGCTTTCAAAAAGTATACTGTTCTTGCACAAATAGTTCTTTTTAATATAATCTAAAAATTATTATTGACTCAGTTACTTTAGTTCGTTCAAGTTGTCAAATGTAAATAACATTAAAAAATTAAAACATGCTTCTTGCCAAGACTTGCTGACCAGTATAAAATGTTAAGTTTTGCTTTTCTTGTCATAATACTTGTTCTTCTTTCTTCATCTCTTGTAAGAGCAAGTAATTTCCCAAATGGTTATCATATAAAACAAAAAGTAACACCGTTAAAGTAACATCAGTAAAGCATCTCATTAGCTTCAAATAGATTTATGCCTTTTCAAAACACCACAATTGTACCCATATGTTGTCAGATGGCAAGCAGCACTACGCTGAACATCAGCAGTTGGGTCAGCCATGCAGAATAATCAAGCAGAACACAACTGAGAAATAGTTGGTTGGCTTGTAGTGTTTCATTTTGCAGTTATCGAGGCACTGTGAAGGAGGCCAGGAGTCCCTACAAATTCTCCCCAGGAGTCTGACACATGGAAATGCTCCAGTCTTTGTTTTTGGAGACCATTCCCCAGTGCTAAATAAACCAGTCTTGGAATTTGCCTCTACTCACACTTTTGCAAGAATGAAGTAGATATTTCCACACTGTTCAGGTTATAACGGCATCTTGGCATGAAATAGCCAAGCAAGTTAGGCTGGTGTTTCTCAACCTTTCCTCCATCTCTGCACTGATGAGGATCATGGTATACTCACATTAGCACCAGCTAGTGCTTAGAATAGTACCAAGTATGTGTGGTTTGAAAACTCCCTCTGATGAATCTGAAAGATTCATGCCAGCCATCCTTCATTTCCTAACTGAGATCATAAACTTATATACAGTTGTGAAATATTCTGTTGAATAACAAATTTCCTTAGAAATGGTCATAAATAAAAAGTACAATTCACCATGTACCTCGGTCACAGCATTATGACGCAAAACAAACCTTGGTTTTAAGAACTGTCAGCCTAATTTGCTCTTCTCTGCAATGGATTCAGTAGCTAAGCTCCCATCTGTGGCTTAAGTGGTGACTTGGCCCTCTGAACTGTACTATGTCACAGCCAGATAATGAATCTGGAAAGATCTATTCAGAGGGTATCATTAAAATCGATATTTTTAAATGGATATCAGAATGGATATTTCTGAAGGAAATAGTCTTTTAATAAATCAAAATATGTTTTGCAAACTGAAAAATATTCACTATCTCAGGGAAATCATATTCAGAGTCCAGTCTTACTATCTGATCCTGGTTATGACACCTTTTGCTCTCTCTTCTTCTGCTGTTACATTAAGATTTTCTGAAGTCCTATGAAAACCAGTCCCACTATTTTGAGCCCTACCAAAAAAATAGCATTGCTATTACCTTTTTGACTTAGTCCCAGGGAAAAAAATAATATCATTCTTCTTTCTGCTTTTTTTATCTATTTGGTGATATTGTTAAGTCTGGCCTCTTTTAATGAAAAGTTTATTCTGAGATCAAGTGTGAAACACACTAAATCAGGACAAAATAAATCAATAACTGTGATGTACTGAGCATGTACTATAGATTTACAACTATGCTAGATATTATAAGGCTCTGAAAATAAAAGAAAATCTTGGCCATTTGAGTTTTATAAAAGGATCAGAAGTTAGATGATTTCTGAAAATTTTCCCTTTCAAAACAATCATCCAAAAACTCTTTTGTCTTTCAATTGTTGGCCAGCCTTGCCACAATTTTTTTAAATCCCATATAAATGTTTTCAATCCTCCTACCAGAATGCTTCATTCTATCATTTTAATGAAAAGTACTAATTGTTAGTTTTGTTAGCTGTTTGATGGTTTCTCTGCACACAATACTACCGTGTTATTGCTGAAAAAATGTCCCCATGATATGGTTAGACCAAATATTGAAAAATGACAATATAGGTATTTCCTCTGTCAGTAACAGAGTTTGCCTTTATTTGCATTCATGAAGGAGTTATTTTTATACATTCCATTAGAACACCAAAGATCAGGTGTGATTTTTTTTTATGGAACTTATTTCAATAAATCATATTTACCTAGATCTTTATAAATATCTGCCCTTGAATAGGAACATAAATTAAGGTGTGGATTCCTAAACATCTCACCGACTTATTTTAGAGGCTTGGTTCATGACATTACTTTGGTTTTCTTCCATTCCTGAATCAAGGGCCCTTTGATCCTTAAGAATGAATACAGCTGTATCCTAGATGCAATTTTTCCTGGAAGAAAATACATATTAATCTTTCTGTCTTTCAATAAATACCAAATGTATGCAATCTGAAATTTCCAGAAGAAAAAAATTATCTCATTTTATTGACAATTACTGCATTCCTTTTAAAAGAATCTATCACATAAAACACAGTCAAAAATCAAACTTGCACAATTACAAAAGAGAAGGGACATATTTATGAATCCAGGGAACAAAGTTTGACACCCTTGTGTAAACACCAGGAAAGTTTGGTCTTCCACATCCATGACCCCAGCTAACAATGCCAGTCAAAATCCATTTTCCATCACTCTTTCTTCGACAGGATAAAGGTCCACCCGAATCTCCCTAGAGAAAAAGATAACATTAAGTAAAAAGCATTTTTGTTCCATGGTTGTCAATTTTGTTATTAAAGTGCCTAATGAATTGTGTTCAAACTCCCAGTCTGACAGGGTTCTTAGCTAATTCCTCTGCAGTTTGGGGAAGTATCAAGAAATAATGTGAAACTTCTAATGTCATTTTAGAATTATTTTTTCTATAATCAAAAAGGTACATTCATCATAAGAAACTTGATTCTTTCTAGTAGTCATGTTTGGATGTGAGAGTTGGACTGTGAAGAAGGCTGAGCACCGAAGAATTGATGCTTTTGAACTGTGGTGTTGGAGAAGACTTGAGAGTCCCTTGGACTGCAAGGAGATCCAACCAGTACATTCTGAAGGAGATCAGCCCTGGGATTTCTTTGGAAGGAATGATGCTAAAGCTGAAACTCCAGTACTTTGGCCACCTCATGGGAAGAGTTGACTTATTGGAAAAGACTTTGATGCTGGGAGGGATTGGGGGCAAGAGAAAAAGGGGACGACAGAGGATGAGATGGCTGGATGGCATCACTGACTCAATGAACGTGAATCTGAGTGAACTCCGGGAGTTGGTGATGGACAGGGAGGCCTGGCGTGCTGCGATTCATGGGGTCGCAAAGAGTTGGACACGACTGAGCGACTGAACTGAACTGAACTGAACACTTGAAGATTCTTGCAAAGGAATCAACTTTCACATACCTCTAAACAAATAGCAAATCTCAATAATAAAAATAGTAGTAGTAGTAATAGTAATAATAATAGCTAACATTTATTTAGTGCTGGGATATGCTAAGCACTATTTTGGGTCATTGAATCCTCATAATAACATTTTGCCTATTCATGGTTCACAGCCTTGTCATGGTAAAGGGGCTTGCATAACTCAATGAAGCTATGAGCCATGCTGTGCAGGGCCACCCAAGATGGCCAGGTCATAGTGGAGAGTTCTGACAAAACATGGTCCACTGGAAGAGGGGATGGCAGACCATGCCAATATTCCTGCCATGAAAACCCCATGAACAGTCTGAAAACATGAAAAGATATGATATCAGATGAGCCCCTCAGGTTGAAAGGTGTTCAGTATACTACAAGGGAGGGGTCAAGAAGACTGTACACAACGGAGTAACTTTCACTTTTGTTTAGTGGTCGTATGTGCTAAGCACTGTTTGGGGTTATTTAATCTTCATAATGACCTTTTGAGGCATGGTTATCTTAGAGGCTTGGTTGACTTCTACCTCTATGCCATGCAACTTCAGTGTTGGCTTATGGCCGCGAGGAAAAAAGGAAAGGAGACCCTCTTTAGCTGGCAAGGTCCAATGACACAACCCCAAGGATCACAGGCTGATAGTTGTTACAGAGAAATCACTCTCACTTGAGAGCCCTTTCTAGTATCTTAATTCCAAAAACAAAGGCTGAAATAATTCAATGTTTAAATAGAATTTCTACAGTGTTCATTATTTAAAGTATAATGCCTGAAATTTTATTTTCAGCTAAAGGTGTTTGTGAGTGCTTAGTCATGTTTGACTCTTTGCAACCTCATGGACTGTAGTCCACTGACGCTTCTGTCCCTGGGATTCTCCAGGCAAGAACACTGGAAGTGGGTAGCCATTCCCTTCTCCAGGGGATCTTCCTGACCCAGGGATTGAACTTGGGTCTACCTGCATTGCAAGCTGCCTGTTTACCATCTGAGCCACCAGAGAAGACCTAACGCTGCATACTCAGGGGCAAAGTTAAAAAAAGCGTTCCAGATTTGTCCTTGGATGCCACCCCCACAATTCTAAACCTGATTAGGTAAGTTCTAAGTGGTAGAGAGACTAGAATCTTTTCATTTTAACTGTTGGCACACCAACTCTCTGAAGCCTCATTTAACCTCTAAACACTGGTAGCTATGGACAACAGGACTATATAACCAACTACCTGCAGGAAGCACCCAAAATACAGTAGCTTTCAGAGATAAGAGTTCAAATCCCAGCTCAACTAGCTGACTTAGGCTCTCTGTGCCCCAGTTTCCTCTTCTATAAAATGTGGATGAAAGAATAATTTGAATGAATTTGTGTAAAGATTCCAGAGAAGGCAATGGCACCCCACTCCAGTACTCTTGCCTGGAAAATTCCATGGACCGAGGAGCCTGGTGGGCTGCAGTCCATGGGGTCATGAAGAGTCAGACACGACTGAGCGACTTCCCTTTCCCTTTTCACTTTCATACATTGGAGAAGGAAATGGCAACCCACTCCAGTGTTCTTGCCTGGAGAATCCCAGGGACGGGGGAGCCTGGTGGGCTGCCGTCTATGGGGTTGCGCAGAGTGTGACACGACTGAAGCGACTTAGCAGCAGCAGCAGCAGTATAAAGATCCTAGCACCGTCCTTGCCACAAAATAGGAATTCAGAAGATAGAAGTCATTTTTATAATTGAGTTTTTGTAGCACAGTGTCTAGGGTTATGGAAAGATGTGGGAACAACTCCTCTGCCTGCACGTGTGCTCAGTCATGTCTGACTCTTCACAACCCCAGGAATTGTGGCCCACCAGGCTCCTCTGTCCATGGGATTCTCCAGGCAACTGTCCATGGGATTCTCCAGGCAACAGTACTAGAGTAGGTTGCCACGCCACCCCCAAAGGGATGTTCCTGACCCAGGGATGGAACCCGAGTCTCCTGCACTGGCTCATCCTCTAAAACATCTGCTTACTTTTTGGTAATCATATAGGTATCTGGATAGATTGGAATCTGAGACTCATAGAAATATCCCCCCAAAGGTGACCTTCAACTTCACCACTGTCAGGAGGCCTCCAGTCACCTTTCCCACTCCTCTTTTCTTTCCTCCAGCCTGTGTGTCAAAGGAGTAAGTGAATAAAATACTTGTTATTTTAGAAGGTACACAGCCACTGCTAGAGAAATGGGTAGCGATCCTAAAACACTGTGTGTGCGCGTCTTGCTGTGTTTTTTAGTTTCTAGTTATAAGACAATCATGGCAGAATGATAAATGCTGACCCCATTCTAATTGTTGGAGAAAAATACATGGGACTAGAAAATGAGTTTTACAGATCCAATTAGTATTTAATCATCTTTCCCTCATCTCAGACAAGTGGATTAAAATTAGTATCTGAATTAAGGCAATCACCTGCCCGAGTTATTGCCATTATTATTATTACCATTATTATTATTACCCAGATGGTGTAGATTAAACATGAAAGCATTTATGGAAAGTACAACATGTTAGACAAAGAAAACATAAGATGACTTACTCTGCAAGCATCTTTCTTGCCTGACATGACACCCGCACAGAACATCCTCGAAGTGATGATCCCATAGGTGGAAACACAGAGGGTTTGGTCAATGAGTTCTACCTCTGCTTGCTGCAAAACGGGGGAGCCTTTATTGTCTAGAAAATACACAGAAGTAGAAATCAAGGCAATGATTACACTTACTTTATTAGACAATTTATTCATTTTCTCCTTTTACTCTATAACAATTTTTTTTTAGGTAAATTCTATTATGATCCTCATTTTTTCAAATGAAGACATGGAGGCTTAGGAGGATAAAAGACTTATCTAATGGCACACAAATAGCAAACAATAGAGCAGGATTCAGACCCAGGGTCTGACTCAACCATCTGAGCCATCTGATGGTGCCAAGGTCAGACTCGACCATCTGAGCCATGGTGCCATGGTCCTTCTCCACATACCTCCTGCCTTCAAGACTGTGAGTCAGCAACAGCCGTTGCCAACACTCCCTGGTCAAGAGGGCCCCTTAAGTGGAACATGATAACTGACATCTGGGAGTATCTAGGAACCATAAAAACATAAGAGTTTGGATACAGCCCTTTCACTTCCTTTTTAACCCATATGGCTAAGAAAATTCACTGATGCATTCATGCTTGTAAAGAAAATACCCATGAGCAGTGCCAGGCTGCCCAGGCTCCCGGAAAGGTGTGGGAGTGACGTGCACCTGCTCACAGCTGTGCGGCAGCTGCAGTGGTGGTCACGTCCACTTCTGGGGCTGGGGGACACAGCAGTGTCATGCAAAGTTGTGTACTTTACATGAATGTTAAAAATGTTCTTTGTGTGTAGTAAATATTTAATAATACTATCAGAAAGATTAAAGTCAGCAGAATGATTTTTTTTTTAAAGAAAACGCCCCATGATAAAGTGGTTGAAGAAACTCTTTCCTCCTATGATATATGATAATGTAATGAAAGCCCTGAGCACAGTCCTGATGGTTTATAGGTGTTCGAGCAGTGATCTGCCTTCTCCCAGAAGGCCCACACAGGTGGTGAATTTCATGAGTTCAATAATTAAATGTAGGTAGTTAGCACTGGAGAAGCTGCCCATAGTGAATCTTTAGAGAGTGTCAAAGCAAGACCAAGATACAGTCCAAGATTTAAAGATAATGTACCTGTTGTAAGCAGTTAGAAATGACTATAAGGGAATCCAAGAGAAAGACTAGGAGATCAAGGGAAGCATCAGCTCTCACCTCTGGGGAGATGTTCACAAAGTTTTGGATTATTCTCTTTACTGTGTATGTAGAATCTAAACCACAAAAGCCTTGGCAGGGCAGATGTAAAGACTTCCCTGCCATATAATCTGACCTTTGTGCATATGATAAAGATGCCCCCTCTGGGCGGGGTAATTGTAAAATGGCATTCTCTCTTGGTGGACCATTCCTAGGCTGATGTGACTACCCCCAAGGCCTGAATCTGCAGTCTGGGGAACTGAGGACAATCTGGGTTTCAGCCTTTACTCTCATCCACTTGCCCAGTTGCCCTCGTGAAGGACATACTTGTATAATCCTCCAGACAATTGTCTATGAGTTGACATAGTAAACTGTGTATGAGCAACCTTCTCTTTTTTATGAAAATGAGTCTTTTTTTTTTTTTTTTTGATGAAAGGGAACCTAAAAATATGGAGGAAATGTTCTTCTATAGCAGAAAACATAGCAAACCCCTCCGAGATTGAAAAGGGCCTGTACTATCCTGTCCTGCCTTGCTCATAGACCTTCCCTTAAGAAGAGGTTCTCACTTCTTTGGGGGACAAGGGGAGAGCATCATAAAACCGGAATTCTAATACTCTCCTCCAGCCTATCTATCAGAGTTGTCAGAAGGCTCAGATGAGATCATACACGAAAACCCTCTCCATGAACCCCAAAGCACCACATCAACACGAGTTACTGTGGTCTGGAGGGGAGCGGAGGGCATTCACTGACACACACACCTGCTTCGTGCCTGCGCCCCCAGCCGGTCACCCAGCACTTCTCTCCACTGCGCACTTTCTGGCCGGCAGGAGGAATGCATATTGGCTGGATGAGCTGCTTCAGGGTCTCAGGCCAGGCGACACTGAGCTGTAGCAAGGCAATATCATAGTCAAAGTTCTGGCTGTTATAGTATTCATGGACCACAATTCTTCTCACTGGGGAGACGAACTTGGCATTCCCCTGCATATACATGCCAAGGTGCGCAGTCCACGGTGTGGGATCAGACAGCCTGGTACGAAAGGAATGAAGCAAGAAGTCAGAGGCTTGTAGAACTATACATGGTTTGGAAAGAGCACTCCATAGAGAGAGAGGGGCTGCGGGAAGGGAGGTCTGACTTTCACTCCCTGTTGTAGTAACTGACTGCCTCTGAGCCTCCCTTGTCTTCTTAGTAAAACCAAATATGATGTAAGGTAGAGTAGGGCTGGCAGATGAGAGCTGGGTTCCAAAACATTCCCTCAGTGAATTCTAAGGACATGCTAGAAATTTTCTTGCCATCAGTATTTCAGGAACCACCCACAAGTCAAGATTGTTAGTGACTGGAGTTTATTTGGTACCTTCTCCCTATTCATGCTGACAGTGGTATTTGACAGAGACAGACAGGGCCAGTAAGACAGTGATCTGGGATCCTTTTATCAAATTCAAATGATACCAAGATAGATTAGAAATCAAAGTGTTCCAAGCGGGAATTTAAGGAGATTTCTTTTTGCAAACTACCAGAATTCTTAAAGATTGCTGCTCTAACTGCTCAAGCTTGACTATCCACAGGGCCCCACTCCCTATGAGCCCCCCAGTGGGCTGGCATGAAGTCATGAGGGCTTTGTAATCTCCATCTGAGGTTTCTTATCTCCACCAGCACAGCAGCCTTGCTCTGGTGGGGTAAAGAGAATGTGGACGCTTTGGAAGAAAAATAAGGACAGATCCCAAAGTGCTCGGCCCCTAATCTCACGTGCAGTACAGGGACCCAGGGGAATATTAAGGGTCATATATTACATAAAGGACTAGTGATGGAACAGAAGCATAGCCATTTCAGTCATTAACATGAATCCTGTGATTTCCAGGAGAAACAAATACTCTTAATTGTATGAAGTGAAGTGAAGTCGCTCAGTCGTGTCTGACTCTTTGCGACCCCATGGACTGTAGCCTACCAGGCTCCTCTGTCCATGAGATTTTTCCAGGCAATAGTACTGGAGTGGATTACCATTTCCTTCTCCAGGGGATCTTCCCGACCCAGGGATCGAACCCAGGTCTCCCACATTGTAGACAGACGCTTTACTGTCCGAGCCACCAGGGAAGCCCATTAATTGTATAAATTCATTGAAATACTTTTAAAAATTCTAAGTGAGAAATAATTGATATATTTTTGCACCTAGGATTCAGCTGGTTCCAAATAAGGTTATATTTTAAGTGAAGTTGTCGTCTGAGCTTTTTTTTCCACCCTTAGCAGGGAGAATATCTGGCCCATGATAATCCCATCCGTAAGGGCAGACAGAGCCCTCCCAACAATTACCCTAAAGGACTTGTTTGTGATCCTTCTCTGTGATATTGTGATTTATAATAAAAAAATATACATTTGGTCATCCTTCCATTCCTGGCACAGAGCTCCTAAAACTTGTAGAATTTCCTAAGTGATGAGAGGGACCAAAGTGTCTTTTGTTATGTTACTGAGGTTACTTTGGGACTGCAGCTAAGGCTGAAGGGGCTAGAGGATGAATCTGTGTCCAGTGACCGATGATTCAATGAATCGTGCCTGTGTCAGGAAGCCGCCATAAAAGCCCAAAAGGTCTGGAGAGCTTCCAGGTTGGTAGACACGTGAAGATTGGGAGTGAAACTGCCCATGCATGGAAAGCTGCACTCTTTCTCATACCTCACTGTATGTATGTCTTTCATCAGGCTGTTCCCAAATTGTACCTTGTTACAATAAACTGGCAAGCCAGCAAGTAAAGTGTTTCTCTGAGTTTTGTGAGCTGCTGTAGCAAATTAGTAAAATCCAAGGAGGGGGTCACTGGAACCTACACTCTATAGCTGGTCAGTCAAAAGTGCAGGTGACAACCTGGACTTTCTACTGGTCTCTGAATTGGGGGGAGGGGAGTAGATTTGTTAGCCTGAGCCCCTAAAGTGCTTAATCTGTCTATCTGGGGAGACAAAGTCAGAACTGAGTTGAATTACAGGACACCTAGCTGGTGTCAAACAATTGCTCGGGGGTGTGGGAACCCTCCCCACCACCACACTGGAAACTGGATACAGAATCGTTGCCTTCACACCCTGAGTAGGGATCTCCACAATCCAGTGCTGTGCTCCACACATTGCTTCAGTCCTCCCTCAGTGCTGTGCTCCACACATTCCTACACTCCACAGTCTTCACACATTCCCACAGAATTCCTTCCAACTTGAAAGCGCTATCTCATTTTCTCAGCCTAGTAAAAACCTTCCCTTTAAGTCAGTAATACTTAAAAAGAATATTCGGCATGCAATTGGTGTCACAGAAACAAAACGAAACTAAGAATGACCAACTGAATTGATTGAATGGATCCAAATGCGAGCTTCTTCCCACAATATCAGACAGCTATGTGGTCTGTGGTCACTTCAGAGTAAGAATTGAGATGCTCTACCTGCTTCCATGGAAACAGTGGGCAGCAGAGAGGAGCCACTCCCTGGAGATGACTGAGGCGCCACAGTAGGCAGATCCAACGAAGTGGAGGCTGACTTGCCACGGCCAGCCCCCCTCCTGGGTGTCGGTGCCCCCGATGATGCGGTGGAGGGTGGGGGAACTGCTGGGGCAGCCTTTAGGAGAGGAGGGGTCCCATGAGTTAAAGGCAGACTTGGAAGAAAAACCAAGCATTCAGTCACATTTTGAGCTGGCTTGGGAAGTAACTAACCAGGTAAGCAGCTGGAAATCCATTGCTTATCTAGAGAGGCAATATGTGGGTCTGTCTGAAACCAGCACCAACAAACCACTATCTCCCTCCTGAAAACAGGCCTTGATGCAGAGTCTCTGTACAGTAACACATGTGTGGGGAGGAAGGGATCTATTAGTAGCAGCTGTACCGATAAAAACAGCAGCTGTGGAGTTCAGGTTGTTAGGTAGAGAAGAAAGATTAGTCCCAAAAGCAACCGAATTGAGTGTCCTTGAAATTGTGTTGATTTGGGAGAGAATTGTAAGTCCAAAATAAATGAAGACCTAGTTAAGAAAAACTAGGTATCAAAGCAATTATTTTCCAGTGTAAATAGTATTGAGAAGGATATATAATTAATACGTCGGCACATGGCCAATTAGAGATCATGCAATTAATAGTAACACATGCCAGACTACAGTTCTCAGGTCATAGCTAAAGAAAGAACCAGCTCTTGACATTGATCGCAACATAAGGCATAATTAATAAAATCATCCACAGTATTCCAGTACCTATTTCTTTTCTCATAGGTTTTTTTTTAAGAGCTTATGCCTTGATTAGGGTTATTAGAAAGTGGGAGTTCTCTATGTAAACACCTAGTGTGTGAATAGTTATTATCAAGAAAGAAGGCATAAAATAAAGAATAAGTAATTTTTGATTATTTCTTATTCTTAAGAATTAAGAAATAATTAAAAGAATTCAGTCTAGAATTTTTAATTCTGAGAAGCCATTTCAGATTCAGTTCACCAATATCTACTATTCTTCCCTGGCCTGTGGCAACTTCTGCCAGGGGAATTATACCACGAAGGAAATGAAAATGAAAAACAGGTCAACTGAGGGAGAAATACAAAAGATCCGAAGGAACGTGTTTCTACTCACGACAGCCTTCTTCATCGGTCCTATCCGGACAGTCCATGTTGCCATCACATTTTGCATTTTGTTTCTTAATGCAAACATCATTGCCACACTTAAAAGTTCTGTCATTGCATGGAATACCTAAAAACGAACAAAAGAAGAGGCTGATTTGAGTGAATGACACTGAGCTCCGTCCACCAAGGATGGCTTAGCCACAGGGTCAGTATTTGCTGCACACGGCAGGGGGAACTGAGGCAGCCCCACAGTATCCTGTCCCTGTGTCTCAGCAGAGCCACAGAAAGGCAGGCAGGCACTAGCTGAGAAGCAATCCAACAGCCTCTCCTTTCTTCCACTGTAGGGGAGATGCCAAGCTGTATCAGTGGCTTAAGCTATGCCCTCTTTGCTATTACTTTGCCTTGTTCTCCAAGAAAATTTTAAAGCAAAGATCATATTCAGCCCTTTTATTCTGTTGGGGGCAGGGGGAGGATGGACAGATTTTGTGAATATATAGCACATTTGTTCACAACTCTGGCTATGTGTGTTTTTGTAGGGGCTAAGTAGACTATACCCGATCACGGTATCTGGCACATCCCTCTATATCTGACCCACAGTATACTTTAGTCAAGAGCAACATTAAAATTACGTCAGCAAGGAAAATCTTCCAGTATTCTCTCTCTTTCCCTCTCTCTCTCTCCACACACACGCACAGACTCCACCCCAATTAGTGAACAACTTTTATCTGGGCCCAGGAGGATTCCTGGGACCTGAGACTTTCAGTGGGGAAAATAAGACAAGTCGATTGCCCTAGCTCAACAGAGATATTTTGATTTTGGCTTAGAAGAGTGTGCTAGGCATATACACCCATGGCTGATTCATGTGAATGTATGGCAGAAACCACCATAATATTATAAAGTAATTAGCCTCCAATTAAAGTAAATAAATTAATTTAAAATAAATAAATAATAAAATGGGAAAGTTGAAAAAAAAAAAAGAAGAGTGTGCTAGGGAGACCAGCAGAGTGCAGAGCGCTCCAGCTCACTGTGAGTGCAGTTCTGCTCATCGTGGCCGTCCTCACAGTCCTGGAAGCCATCACAGATCAGAGGGCTGTGCTGCCTGAAGGAGCTGGCATTGCAGGCAGGTTTAAGAGTCACTGGAAGGAAAACAGGCAGAAGCTGGTGAGCCTGAGACATCAGCGGGACCCCTGAGGACCAGCAGTGCCCCTGGAAACACGCAAGTGGTTAAGATGATTTAAACAAAACAAAATGTGTGTTTGCTCAAAACTGATGGCTCCAAGAGGAAAAGCAGATGTTTAAGCGTTGGTGTAATTCTTTGTACTTTGAGTTTGTCAGATCTGACTTTTGCTGTGCGTAAATATATTACATTTTGGTGGTTTATTTAATTATAATTAAATGTAACATAAGATTTTAAGGAAAATAAAAATCATAAGCTGTTAGCTAAATTGCACTTGTTTATCTTCCTAAACAACATGGAGTGTCCTGAGATTGGGGATTTTGTCTTACTCATCTCTGTACTTCATGTCCTTGATCAAGTAGTTGTTATTGTTTAGTCGCTAAGTCGTGTCTGACTTTTTGTGACCCCAAGGACTGTAACCCACCAGGTTTCTCTGTCCATGGGGCTTCCCAGGCAAGAATACTGGAGTGGGTTGCCATTTCTTTCTCCAGGGGATCTTCCTGACACTGGGATCAATCTCGTGCATTGGCAGGCGGGTTCTTTACCACTGAGCCACCAGGGAAGCCCGATCAAATAGTAGGTGCTCAGTAAAAGTTTATTGAATAGATTAACGAATGTGAGATCTTAAAAAACAACAGACTTGTAGTCTATTGGTAAGGAAAACTCTCTTTAAAATTATTTTACCCTGGAGACATTCATTTCTTGAATTAGGAAATACCAGTATAAATCTATTACAATTTTTCTTCTTTGAAATATTTTCAGGAATTTCCTTTAAACCAGTGACAGATACAACATATTGGTGAGTACTCTTAGAAGGTATTTCTTAGACATTTCTGGTTTTTTGAGAAGTCATTATTTGTGTTATCTGCTCCTGTTTTTTCAGAGGTACATCTTGAGGGGAGCAAAAAGGAGGACATTGCTGCTCTGAAATAGTTCATTTATCTACTCTGAGAGTACCTAGTAACCTAGTCAACTCCTAGAGAACAGCTCACAACATGGCATGAAGAGAGATGATGATTACTAAAACACGGTTCTTGTTACAAAGTAATAATAATCACTTTCACTTGGAGCATCAAGTGATGCATTAATAGGAAATAATAACATAAAACACAAAAGCAACCTCAATCCCTATATAATAGTATATATTTTCTTAAGAAACAGAAGATCCTATAGATTTAAATTCTTAATGAAGCCTAAGTTAAGAGAGTTTTATTTTGTTTTGCCAATAAAAAAAGGTGTAGAGTTATAAGTTTTCAGTTATTTATATTTCTCTACAATATGGAAAAGATTAAATAGCTTCACCATAGCAATTATATTAGAGTTAAACTCTGGATCTTTATTTATTTTTAATATTTGTTTATTTATTTGGGCTGCATCAAGTCTTATTTGCAGCACACATGATCTTTAGTTGCAGCATTCGAACTCTTATTTGCAGCATGTGGAATCTAGTTCCCTGACCAAGGATTGAACCAAGGTCCCCTGCACTGGGAGCATGGAGTCTTAGCCACTGGACCACCAGGGAAGAGCCAAACTCTCGATCTTTAGGAAAAAGTGTTGCCAGTGGTGTCATATGGTCTGGTGAACTGTTCTCCCCATATTGTTCCCTGAAACTGGAGATAGATTCAGAAATGATGTGCAAATAGTAATGAAAAGCCAAATCAGAGATTCTCTGCCCCAAAATAATAATATCCAATACCCTACCATTTAATTATCACCATTGTGATATTGATGCAAACTACACAGGTAAAAAAAAAAATTTTTATTTTTAACACCTGCACTCCATAAACGAGCATTCTGAAATAGTTTACTTCTCCACAGATTCTGAACTTCTTTCTAGAGAAGTGCTTTAAAATGGATCGTGTTTAAGCTTGTGGTAGACTGAATTATTAGCCACAGGTCTCCACTCCCTGTAGTAGTATTATGCACCTCCACCTTTGCCAAAGTGTGGAGAATAAACTCCCCTGCCCCTTGACTCTGGCCTCACTATTTGACTGATGGAATATGATGCAAGTAATACCGTTCCAGCTCCAAGCCCAGGACTTAAGAGGACACTTGTATTTTTGGTCACCCCTCCTTTCTTTCTACCACTGCTGTGGCCAGTCCACTAGTTCAATGAGGAAAAGAACCATGAGAAGTAGACCGGACTCCAGCCTGAGAAGAACCAAGCTCAGGAGGACCCACAGCTTAGGTAATGACACCCAGCTGAGTCCAGCCTAGATCAGTCATACCTCAGACAACCCACAGAAGGATAATCTAGAGCAAATGATTGTCATAAGTCACTGAGTTTGGGTGTGTGGGGGGGGGGGGGGCGGGTAGTTTGTTATGTGGCAATAGATAACAGCTACAAAGACCAGGATATGTATCAGCGCTGACCAACAATGGTCCTGGCAAGCTACTTATTCCTAAGAAAAGTCATAATAAAAGCTTGAATACCCACCACAGAAGAGTTCATCGCTTTCATCAAAGCAGTCATTTACTCCATCACACCGCTGGGCCTGAGGGACACACAAACCTGAGGAGCATCTGAAAGATCCAACAGGACAGGCTAGAGACAATAAAAAATAGGAAACCTTGTGTGGGTCCCTAAAACGCACCAGACCACATTAACAAAGAAATGTGAGTTGCTAAGTGACGTGAGTAGCAATGTGGCAACAGTAATAATACAATTTCTCCATCAAAGCAAAGCTATAGCTGATATTTGAAAGAGCAAAAAGGAGAATTTAAGAGAGCAAAGAAAGCAAATGAATCCACGAGAAGCTGAGTCAACACTGCACCCAGGTCACCAGGTACAGTCACACCCCTACACCGCCATCCTTGACTCAGCAAGGATGTGAGTCTTGGCTTTATCCCAGACTCGAAGAAAGAGAAAACTGGAGCATGACTTTGAATCTAGTAGGCTCAGAGTGCAGTCTTTAGAGTTTCTGGGGAATTTAAATGGCTTTCTGGTGTCTCTGAATCCTCTATGATCAGATGCATTATTCTGAGTCTGTGCATTTAATTACATTTTCAAGTGATCTCTACCATAAAATGTATTAGTAATCACTGATCTTAAAGATTGGACCTAGAGAGATTAACAACTGTTCTCAAAACTCAGGACTCCTAAGGCACTTCAACCAGCCTATTCATCAAAGATTCATTGCCTGCCTGGCCCAGAATCTTTACTCCTGGGCTTGTAGCTAAACATGATAGTAATCATGAATGTTTTCTCTCTGCCATGGTCTAGAGCACTGTGTTCTTCACCCCCCAAATTCATATGTTGAAATCCTAATGCCCAAGGTGATGGTAGGAGGAGATGGGGCCTTTGGGAGGTGATAAATGATGAACCAGAGCCCTCATGAATGAGATGAGTGCCTTTATTTCAATAATAGGCCCACTGAGCATCCTCACTCCTCCCATTACTCTAGGACATAATGAGAAATCAGAGGCCAGAAGATGGCCCTCCCTCAACCAGGCTGGACCATGATCTTGGACGCCCAGCTTCTAGAACTGCGAGAAGTAAATTTCTGTTCTTTATAAGCTACCTAGTCTATGCTTTGTGCAAATGAATAGGAACAGTGCACGGGTCAGGTCAACCACTGTCTCAATAGCACACAATGGGGAGGATGAGTTCCTAGAAAATATTCATCGTTCGAAAAAATAGTTAAAAATAAGATAGCTTACTATTTACCTCTATCCTCACTGGTGACTGTAGTATTCGGATATTCAGAAGTGTAACACTCTGAATCCAGAAGGAGATATATTAGTATTGGCAGAGATGGAAGGGTCTAACTGAGCTTTCTCTCAAGTCTTAACTTCATGGATTCCTAAGTGGTCAATCCTTTCTTTCCCTGCTTTTAAAACAGGTCGTGAATTTCCTGAGTCAGTGTCTACTCTCTCCAGCACGAATGACTTCCCTCAGACACTGCCTTTTCTGCTGACTGACTTCTGGCCATGTTCCCAGTAGTTCTCAGTGAGAAGTTCAACATTCTGAAGATTGACATTTGGACTCTCCTTGAGGCCACAGTGAATTGCAACTATCGCCCTTCAATCCACCAAATGATGGTGTAAACCTCATATTTTCAAAAAATTATGGATAGAAAGAAGAACAATGAATCAAGAAACTGATATTTCAGGAATAATGTAAGACACTATTTTTCAATTATAGCAAGCAATTATATTATTTCTTCTATAATTTAAACTTCAGCAGAATAAATACATAATTGTATGTATTATTTATCATATATTGTGTTTCTACTATATATTTATTTAAATATTATTATAAAAGTATGCTAGTCAATCACAGAAGAAGTAGTTTTCATTCCTTAAATTCTTAAAGTTTAGAGTCATAAAATGTTGGCCTCTGTTTCACCTTTGGTTATGGTTTCTTAAGGGGCTGATCTCCATCTTACGTTGACTGATGTTGTAACTGCCATATTCCACCAAAAGCGGCTTGTCCGAAAGCCTTGAACTGCACTGCAGCTGAATGTGAACCAGAGGACTGGGCACTCGGAAAATCGTCTGGTGATCCATGTAGGAGCCGCAGTACCTGCCAGCAAGGGTGGGGGGCACACAGTATGAGACTGTGTCAACTGCTTGTTGACCAAACTCACTGATAATTTGGTCATTTGAGCTTTGTAAACAGAGATGCTTATAGTAACGCTGATGGTAGTCATCCATCCTATGCTAAGTTATTGGGACTGAGTCACTTCTGTCCCCTCGACAGGGAAGCCCACAAATAAAACAATAGCAGTGCTCTAAACATTATTACCTATTACTTTCCTCACCAATACTTAAAATTGGAAGAAACATGGGTTTATATCTCTTAGTCTTCTCTCTTCTTTCAGCATATATATAACAGTCTAACAAAAAAAGAATTGCCTACTTTGTTTGGCTACAGACCTCTCTACAGAACAGAGTAGAATCCACCAACTAAAATTAAAAGCATGCAAAAAATTTCAGCAACACTTAAAACAAAAGACAACAATATTTCAGTCTAAATTGAATTCTGGTGAACTTCAGGGCTTGTCCTTGGCAAAGTTTCAAAATAGTGATATCTATCTGCAATATTTCCCTACTTCAATTTCTTCTCATCAGCTAGGAGAAAATGTCCCTTCTATTAGTAATTTTTATTATATGAGCACTATGGTTAGTGGAACATGAAGTATAATTATTAATACACTGGGTATCCATGGTACGTTAGGCTCTGCCCTGTGTGGTCAAGACTTTTCCAGGTGAAATATATAAGTTTCCAAAGGGAACCAATAAACACTAGACTTGAGGGGTGTCATTCTCCTTTGGAATCTGTGAATGGCAATCTCTCCAGGTCCCCAAAGCATTTGGGAACCACACATGTTCCATGGATCAAATGCTGTTGTTCAGTGGGAAGATCCTATCATTTCACAGATCAAAATAAGTGAAGTGAAAGTCACTCAGTCATGTCCAACTCTTTGCAACCCCAAGGACTATAGAGTCCATGGAATTCTCCAGGCCAGAATACTGGAGTGGGTTACCACTTCCTTCTCCAGGGGATCTTCCCAACCCAGGGATCGAACCCAAGTCTCCTGCATTGCAGGTGGATTCTTTACCAATTGAGCTATCAGGGAAGCCCCACAGTTCAAAGCATTCATGTATATTTCAGGAGGAATCTTTTGCATTTGGCTGAAGTTCAGGAGCTGATGGGTGAATATACCAGCTCTGGAGATATAAGGAGCAGCAAGGACCCAACTGGTTAAGTGGGAGCCAGCATCCAAGAGGCACCTAAAAGCTGAGTCAAACTCTTGGGTCCAGAGTCTACTCTAGGTGTTCATCTTGGAATCAGAATCCTGCTTTCTAATATCATGATGACTGTATCAGTATCTCATAGTGATTTTAACATTTACTAGAGTTTTCTCGCAAAGATGAGCCTCACTATGATGTTAAGCAGAAGTCAAGGGGAAAGGGACCTTTGAAACCTTGCTTAGGCTAGACTTTACAGGGGACAGTGTGGAAGGAGGCATACTGGAAGTTCTGATGTGAAGAACTGACTCTTTTGAAAAGACTCTGATGCTGGGAAAGATTGAAGGCAGGAGGAGAAGGGGACAACAGAGGATGAGATGGTTGGATGGCATCCCTGATTCAATGGACATGAGCTTGAGTGAACTTCGGGAGTTGGTGATGGACAGGGAGCCCTGGCGTGCTGCAGTCCATGGGGTCGCAAAGAGTCAGACACGACTGAGTGACTGAACTGATAGTGGTGGTTTATGAAATGAACATAAAATAAAGTGAGAGATTGAGAAGCCCAGCAAGTGTTAGTTTACATGGACAGACGGGTGACAGGTAATAAAACTGAGATGTAAGAGGTGAAGTAATTTGTTAAAATTCAAATAGCAAATAAGAAGATACAGGATTAGGATAGAGTTCAGTTCAGTTCAGTTGCTCCGTCGTGTCAGACTCTTTGCGACCCCGTGAATTGGAGCACACCAGGCCTCCCTGTCCATCACCAACTCCCGGAGTTCACTCAGACTCACATCCATCAAGTCGGTGATGCCATCCAGCCATCTCATCTTCTGTCATCCCCTTCTCCTCCTGCTCCTAATCCCTCCCACCATCAGGGTCTTTTCCAATGAGTCAACTCTTCGCATGAGGTGGCCAAAGGACTGGAGTTTCAGCTTTAGCATCAGTCCTTCCAAAGAACACCCAGAACTGATCTCCTTTAGGATGGACAGGTTGGATCTCCTTGCAGTCCAAGAGACTCTCAAGAGTCTTCTCCAACACCACAGTTCAAAAGCATCAATTCTTCGGCGCTTCAACAGATACTAAACCTCTACACTTTCTAACAAACCAACTGCCTTCCTCTCAGGAACTTGGTTGTACAAAGCTTTGAGGGAGGGCTATTCATTTTTCAGGTTTTTATACTGCATTCCAGTTGCACTGAGCACTCATACGCTACCCCGTGTTCTCTAAATTTAGGATCACCAGGCTTCCTGGTATCAGCATTGCTTTTTCTTCCTTCTCTACTATAGATCCAAAGCCTTTAGGCTACTTAGCAGCAAAGCCTCAGAAATTAGTACAATTGAGCCTTTCTGATGAAAAGAACTGATAATGAAAAGGGCTGGCATTTAAAATCCTTTGGATCAAAAGAATCTGATAGGATTTCAGCCAACCCACAAGACAAGAGGAAGAACTGGCCCTTCAGGAAAAGTATTTAGGGCAGAAAGCTTTCCCGGTATTTGTGGGAGGAAACTGTTCATATTTTGGCAGCAATACATTGTGAGTGGTAGGGGTTGTTACTTCGGTGGGGGAAGTATCCCATTTTTCAAAGGACTGCTTTAAGCATATAAGTTTACAAAAGATTTCTAAAGATTTGTGTTCTGGACCTCTAATTAAATACCAAAATGCAGTATCTTTAAAGCCTTGGGGCATATTCCACAGTATTTATGCATCTGATGTCATTTCCTCAGCAATCTTAATCATATTAATCATAGTTAATATATTTTGATGTATGATAAGCATCAATTCACTGAATGCTTACTGAAAAAACTCTTACCTTATTAGCTCATTTTACAGACTGACAAGCAAAGCAATTAAATAATTTGTCCTAGTTAATATAGCTACTAAATAATAGGGCTGCAACTTGAACCTAGGTCTTCTGCCTCCTACATAATAGACTCTTGATTCAAAAATACTTTCCAAAGGAGTACAGGCCACATTAATAAATAATGGCTCCAAGAAAACCTTTAAAACAAGCAGAAAGTAAAAGTAAAAATGTTAGTCTCTCAGTAGTGTCTGACTCTGTGTGACTCCATGGCCTCTAGTCCACCAGGCTCCTCCGCCCATGGAATTCTCCAGGCAAGAATCCTGGAGTGGGTAGCCATTTCCTCCTCCAGGGGATCTTTTTGACCCAGATATCAAATCCGGGTCTCCTGGAAAATCATCTAAGAGTCTGAAGAAAATTGAAGAAGTTTGCTCAGAAACTTCTGAGCAGAAAGGGAAGGTTTCATTCATGGAAGAGCAAGGATCAAAGAGTCAGCAGACAGATTTCTCAGGCTAACTTCACAAGTATCCTTAAAGTAAACTGAGAAGCTAATTGGCAAAAACAGGGCATCCTGTAACTTTTTAAAATATGAGACCTATTTTAACTTTAGAAGCAAATAAACCATAGGAACAACTAAAGAATGAGTTAAGGGAAAGAGTGAGGACCTACTAGGTCAATTCAGGAAGCCCAGACACCTAGATTTCTCTCAGTTTCTTTCTCCTATTGCACAGAATTGGCTAATGGTTTCTAGCTTTTATAATCACCAAGGCTTCTCTTTACTATTTTCCTTCAGGACTGCAATGCCTTATCTACCAATTATTTTTGCGAAGTACGGAGTGTGTATATCCATAGCTCAACAGCACGGAGCAGTGATGGAAACAGGGATTTATGAATCCTGGCTTAATACTTTATGAGCTGAGCAACCTAGAGAAAATTACTTAACTCCTGTATTTTCAGTTCCCCTGTCTGTAAATAGCAAAGTGAAAACTCTTTGGAGAGAAGAAATCCAAGGCTTTGAACTTCTGGGCAAGGCTTTTCATTAAATTCTTCACATATGGTAAACACTTACATGTGCTCATTGATTTCCCACCATCCATGGTCACAGCCTTTCATACTCTTCTTGGTTATTGAATAGTTATGGAATTTCAGTGCTATGCCAAGAGTTGACAGGGGAGACTATGAAAAACAAAGGTAAGTCAGTATCAGAAAAATGATTCAATTGAGGAATGTGGTTCAGACGAAGATTTTGTTACTCAGAACTCACTCCCTGGGCTTGCTGTTTTAAAGGCAGTTTATTCTTTGTGCCCTGTGGCACTTGGTGAGGTAGACCAGATGCCCTGAACATGCCGACCCAAGGAGAACATGAGAGAGATGGAAGTGAACCACTCGGTGCTTAGGAAGCAGCTGTGAGACACCAGTGTGATGAACCAGGTGGCCTGGGATAGACACATTAGTTCATCTCTACATTTCTGCTTCCTCCTAGTAAATGAGCTCAACTTTGAAAACACCCACTTGTTAGCAAGTGTACACACTTTCCTCCCTGGATACAATAATGACATAGTTTATTTAAGACACTATTCTGATTCTTTAGAAAAAAGGAAGAATAAATCAATATCCTCTTTATATTAAACCTTGGTATTCCGGAAGGCAGTAAATGAGTCATCCCTATTATCAGAAAAGATCAAAGGAGAGAAGTAGTTACCTATTTGGTACATGCACAAGTGAACACACACACACACAATGCAACTGGCCTTGTTGTGGCATTGTATGCTACGCACATACATCACGTCTGATATGCCACAATACTTGTTTTATGTTCACTTTGATCCAGGGATTAAGAGAGAGTTCTCACATTTTAGAATTTTGGTTTCCTTATTTTCAAGTTTTAATTCTATGCAAGTTAGATAAGAGATTATTTATTGCAGTGTAGCTTTTAACTTTTTAATTTACCAAGAATTTTTTTGTGATCAAATGTATGAAGTCGCCAAGGTCATTTTGCAAAGGAAGGTAATTTCTGTTTATACATATATTACCCAATTTATTATTTGAATGATTTAATACTCTTCCTAGCCTTATTTGTTGACCTCCACCCCCACTGCCTCTGTCATGAGCCAAGAAAAAGGAAAATCTCTTACTGAAGCACTCTCCACTTCTCTGTGTACTTCCTATAAGTTTTATAAGCAATAATACTATGTCCTTTGGTGCATAAATACTTGTAGTACTTAGATCCTTATGTGGATTGCCCTCTTTCTCATTGTAGATTGCCTTCCTTTTCTCACTGAATGCCCTGATTTCAGCATTGTCTGGCATTAAGTTTGAGATCCCTGCTTTCTTATTGTTTACATGGTCTGTTATAACTGCCTATTTTTATTTTCAGCTTTATTAAATCACTTTTAAAATTCATTTTGTGTTTTAAAAACAGTATGTAGTTAAGTTCTAGGTAATATTTTGTGATTCAACCTTACTGTCTGGTTATTTTAACATATGAATTTTGTCCGTTGGCTGTTATTTCTCTGACAGACATTTGGTTTTTCAGTTATGTCATCATATTTCATGTTACAGTTTCTTTGCTGTGTGGTGTGCTTCTTTCTAATGTGTGTTAAATATAGTAGATTTTCCCTTTTAGCCTACCTTGGAGAGGGAATGGGTTGGGTACTTTATGAATCTGATTAAAATGTCACAACAGCACCGTTAGGCAGGTAGTATGATACCCATCCTACAGAAGAACTCTAGGCTAACCAAAGACAAGTAACCTTGCCAAGGCTAAGACATGAACTACTCCTGCGTGTCCAAACCAGTCCTGCATGTCTCTGAAGGCCTCCTTTTTCTCAGTCCCAAGTAGAGATCCATGTTAGGAACTCAACAGGATTGTTTTTCATTCACCATAAGACTCATGAGAACCCATATCACATTTTTTCCACCCTTCATCTGACTATTTCTTTATACTAAAAAAAAAAAAAGATGCAAACTAAGAGATAGTAAAGTCTTCAAGGAATCAATTAAATTGTACAGCATAACATATTCCACTGTAATCTTCCACCAAGAAAATCGCTTAGGCATTTTAACAAAATGGCTTTATAGGCACCGCTACCCCTCTCCCCAGAACAAAGCCTGTCTACAGTGAAAGGAAATATGTTCCCTTGCACACTGATTCCACTGACACAGAATGGCACACTTTCTACTTTCATACTCTGATTAACCAGGAGGAGCTGTTGATATTACTGTGATAAATGGAGGGGCAAAGTGCAGTTTCACAAAGCATTGCAAGTTATTTTGACAAATGGACAGGTAACATGAACAATCTACTAAGTACGCTATCTCCTTCTACGTTCTATACTCTCTATTCCCATTGGCTAGCCCCTGCCTTTTCTTTGTGAACTTTAACCAAGTAAGGGGAGGAATTCTCCTGATCTGGACCTGCTGTATTTAAATATTTCTCTAGTCAATGATGATGATAGAATGCCGGACATGCCTTATCTTCAGTCACCCCTAGCTGGCCAATGGTTGTGTCCACACAGCTCAGATGAACTTCAGATAAACACTGGAGAATTCTGCAGCAAAGATGCTTGCCACAGATGCATGGAAGAGACATTTCCTTCTGGGAATCCCATCTGATATGAGGAGGTGAACTCTTATGGCCCACGGTGATCCCTGCTTATGTCTGGCAGAACATACCTAATTGTATAGGCTGTTGGGCTGATAACATCTGTGATAAAACAACTCAGAAGACAGCTTCTTTCTTTGCTTCTGAGACTCTTAAGCAAAACTGATCATTTGGAGAAGAGAAACGGAAGAGAGGGAGGTGAATGTTCAGTGAAGAGATTGTTATGACACACAGGGGAGCTGAACATCTCTGTTGTTGTTGTTGTTGTTCAGTTGCCCAGTTGCGTCCTACTCTTTGCAGCCCCATGGACTGCAGCATGCTAGGGCTGCCTGTCCCTCACCATCTCCCAGCGTTTGCCCAAGTTCATGTTCATTGTATCAGTGATGCCATCTAGCCGTCTCATCGCCTGATACCCTCTTCTCCTTCTGCCCTCGATCTTTCCCAGCATCAGGGACTTTTCCAATGAGTTGTCTATTTACATCAGATAACCAAAATATACTGGAGCTTCAGCTTTAGCATCAGTCCTTCCAGTGAATATTCAGGGTTGCTCTCCCTTAAGATTGAATAGTTTGATCTCCTTGCTGTCCAAGGGACTTTTAGGAGTCTTCTCCAGAAACACAGTTTGAAGGCATCAGTTCTTTGGCTTTCTGCCTTCTTTAGAGTCTGAACATCTTTAGGAGCCCAGAAAAGGAGGGGCTGATGAATTTATTTATGGAGGAGGCATGATTCCTTCTAATTCCACGTGGATTGCTCACTATTGGAGTGGCTTCTGGCAAATGATTTGCCCCCATTTCTGTCTTCTCATCTATAAACCATAACTAGAGTATCTATCCTACATCAGAGCTATATTTTGAGGAGCAAAATGTATGTGTGCTGAAAGCACTAAAGTACTAGACAAAAGTGGGGCTTTCCAGGTGGCGCTAGTGAGACGTAAGAGACTTGGTTATATCCCTGGGTTGGGAAGATCCCCCGGAGAAGGGCATGGCAACCCACTCCAGTACTCTTGCTTGGAAAATCCCATGGTCAGAGAAACTAGTGGGCTACAATCCATGGGGTCACAAAGAGTCGATGCCACTGAGCACACTAAACAAAAGTAGACCACATATTATAACCTCAAAGTCTTTTTTTGGTTTTTCTGATTTAATATCTCCCTTCTCTGTAGTCTACAAGCTCTGCCAAGGACTTTGGTCACCTTGCTACTAGGCAACCCCATACAGGTACAGTGCCTGACATGTAGCAGACAGTCTACAATTGTTCATTGAATGAACAGGAGAGCTTGGGAGAAGAATCAGATGGGCTCTAAGTTGGAGCAAGAGTTAAACTTTCTCAGATAAATAAGACCTTAAAAACTCAGCTGAAAGTGAGTTGGCAAAGGGAATTGATTGTTCTTCAGTAGATTTGGAAATTGGACTAAGTCCTAAGAAGGACTGCGGATGACATAAACAACTCTTGCGTAAAACAAGGTTTATCATGACTTGAGTCAGTATTTTTGTTGCTTAAGTCATCTGGTTCTTAATCATTTTTAATAAAGGCAAAGTTATTTTGCAAGTGACAAATTATTTTTTACGTGATTTCCATTCAGAAACATGCTCTCATGCAGCTATCGGTGGCTGCTCAAAGCTTTCTAAGGAAGGAACAGCTTTATTTGACCTTCACCCTGAGAAGGACTGATCTTGATCTCTGGGAAATGGTGTCATCCCCAAAGTCTGTCCCCAGTATTTCCTGTCTCTCATTTCCCATTTCCCACCCCCAGGCTCTTTTCCTTATAAAGATTTCCTTTTATTCAGCATTTCTAACCCTTGATTCAGTGAAACAGAAAGTGATTTGATATTTTTATTTGCTCAGTTCAGTTCAGTCGCTCAATCATGTCCGACTCTTTGCGACCCCATGAATCGCAGCACGCCAGGCCTCCCTGTCCATCACCAACTCCCGGAGTTCACTCAGACTCACGCCCATCGAGTCAGTGAGGCCATGCAGCCATCTCATCCTCTGTCATCCCCTTCTCCTCCTGCCCCCAATCCTTCCCAGCATCAGAGTCTTTTCCAATGAGTCAACTCTTCACATGAGGTGGCCAAAGTACTGGAGTTTCAGCTTTAGCATCAGTCCTTCCACAGAAATCCCAGGGCTGATCTCCTTCAGAATGGACTGGTTGGATCTCCTTGCAGTCCAAGGGACTCTCAAGAGTCTTCTCCAACATCACAGTTCAAAAGCATCAATTCTTCGGCGCTCAGCCTTCTTCACAGTCCAACTCTCACATCCATACATGACCACTGGAAAACCATAGCCTTGACTAGACGGACCATAGTTGGCAAAGTAATGTCTCTGCTTTTGAATATGCTATCTAGGTTGGTCATAAATTTTCTTCCAAGGAGTAAGTGTCTTTTAATTTCATGGCTGCAGTCACCATCTGCAGTGATTTTGGAGCCCAAAAAATTAAAGTCTGACACTGTTTCCACTGTTTCCCCATCTATTTCCCATGAAGTGATGGGACCGGATGCCATGATCTTTGTTTTCTGAATGTCGAGCTTTAAACCAACTTTTTCGCTCTCCTCTTTCACTTTCATCAAGAGGCTTTTTAGTTCTTCTTCACTTTCTGCCATAAGGGTGGTGTCATCTGCATATCTGAGGTTATTGATATTTCTCCCGGCAATCTTGATTCCAGCTTGTGTTTCTTCCAGTCCAGTGTTTCTCATGATGTACTCTGCACATAAGATAAATAAGCAGGGTGACAGTATACAGCCTTGATGTACTCCTTTTCCTATTTGAAACCAGTCTGTTGTTCCATGTCCAGTTCTAACTGTTGCTTCTTGACCTGCATACAGATTTCTTAAGAGACAGATCAGGTGGTCTGGTATTCCCATTTCTTGAAGAATATTCCACAGTTTATTGTGATCCACACAGTCAAAGGCTTTGGCATAGTCAATAAAGCAGAAATAGATGTTTTTCTGGAACTCTCTTGCTTTTTTCTATGATCCAGTAGATGTCAGCAATTTGATCTCTGGTTCCTCTGTCTTTTCTAAAACCAGCTTGAACATCTGGAAGTTCACGGTTCACATATTGCTGAAGCTTGGCTTGGAGAATTTTGAGCATTACTTTAGTAGCATGTGAGATGAGTGCAATTGTGTGGTAGTTTGAGCATTCTTTGGCATTGCCTTTCTTTGGAATTGGAATGAAAACTGACCTTTTCCAGTCCTGTGGCCACTGCTGAGTTTTCCAAATTTGCTGGCATATTGAGTGCAGCACTTTCACAGCATCATCTTTCAGGATTTGAAATAGCTCCACTAGAATTCCATCACCTCCACGAGTTTTGTTCGTTGTGATGCTTTCTAAGGCCCACTTGACTTCACATTCCAGAATGTCTGGCTCTAGATGAGTGATCACACCATCGTGATTATCTGGGTCATGAAGATGTTTTTTGTACAGTTCTTCTGTGTATTCTTGCCACCTCTTCTTAATATCTTCTGCTTCTGTTAGGTCCAGACCATTTCTGTCCTTTATCAAGCCCATCTTTGCATGAAATGTTCCCTTGGTATCTCTAATTTTCTTGAAGAGATCTCTAGTCTTTCCCATTCTGTTCTTTTCCTCCATTTCTTTGCATTGATCCCTGAAGAAGGCTTTCTTATCTCTTCTTGCTATTCTTTGGAACTCTGCATTCAGATGCTTATATCTTTCCTTTTCTCCTTTGCTTTTCACCTCTCTTCTTTTCACAGCTATTTGTAAGGCCTCCCCAGACAGCCATTATTCTTTTTTGCATTTCTTTTCCATGGGGATGGTCTTGATCCCTGAAACCATACTCACAGAAAACTAGTCAGTCTAATCACACTAGGACCACAGCCTTATCTAACTCAGTGAAACTAAGCCATGCCAGCGGGGCAACCCAAGACTGGCGGGTCATGGTAGAGAAGTCTGATAGAATGTGGTCCACTGGAGAAGGGAATGGCAAACCACTTCAGTATTCTTACCTTGAGAACCCCATGAACAGTATGAAAAGGCAAAATGATAGGATACTGAAAGAGGAACTCCCCAGGTCAGTAGGTGCCCAATATGCTACTGGAGATCAGTGGAGAAATAACTCCAGAAAGAAAGAAGGGATGGAGCCAAAGCAAAAACAATACCCAGCTGTGGATGTGACTGGTGATAGAAGCAAGGTCTGATGCTGTAAAGAGCAATGTTTCATAGGAACCTGGAATGTCAGGTCCATGAATCAAAGCAAATTGGAAGTGGTCAAACAAGAGATGGCAAGGGTGAATGTCGACATTCTAGGAATCAGCGAACTAAAATGGACTGGAATAGGTGAATTTAACTCAGATGACCATTATATCTACTACTGTGGGCAGGAATCCCTTAGAAGAAATGGAGTAGCCATCATGGTCAACAAAAGAGTCCAAAATGCAGTACTTGGATGCAATCTCAAAAATGACAGAATGATCTCTGTTTGTCTCCAAGGCAAACCATTCAATATCACAGTTATCCAAGTCTATGCCCCAACCAGTAATGCTGAAGAAGCTGAAGTTGAACGGTTTTATGAAGACCTACAAGACCTTTTAGAAGTAACACCCCCAAAAGATGTCCTTTTCATTATAGGGGACTGGAATGCAAAAGTAGGAAGTCAAGAAACACCTGGAGTAACAAGCAAATTTGGCCTTGGAATGCAGAATGAAGCAGGGCAAAGACTAATAGAGTTTTGCCAAGAAAATGCACTGGTCATAGCAAACACCCTCTTCCAACAACATAAGAGAAGACTCTACACATGGACATCACCAGATGATCAACATCGAAATCAGATTGATTATATTCTTTGCAGCCAAAGATGAAGAAGCTCTATACAGTCAACAAAAACAAGACCAGGAGCTGACTGTGGCTCAGATCATGAACTCCTTATTACCAAATTCAGACTGAAATTGAAGAAAGTAGGGAAAACCGCTACACCATTCAGGTATGACCTAAATCAAATCCCTTCTGATTATACAGTGGAAGTGAGAAATAGATTTAAGGGCCTAGATCTGATAGATAGAGTGATTTTTATTTGTACCTTAAACTAAAACTTAATCTCAGCAATGTTTAGGAACTTTTAAGTTATACGTGGGATCAATAGTTGTTTTATCTCAAAAAGAATTTCAAAATCACCTGGAGGTTTTAGGAATGGAGTCTTTCTTGTTCTGTGTGTTTAGTCACGCAGTCATGTCTGACCCTTTGCAGTTCCAGGGACTACAGCCCTCTTAGCTCCTCTGCCCTGGGATTTCCCAGGCAAGAATACTGGAGTAGGTTGCCATTTCCTACTCCAGGGAATCTTCTCGATCCAGGGATGGAAACTGTGTCTCTTGTGCCTCCCACATCTCCTACATTGACAGGCAGATCCTTTATCACTAGCGCCACCTGGGAAACCCCTTTCTAGTTCTAGATATTATAAAGAAGATAACTGTTCATTAAAGAGATTGAAGAGGCAGATTTGAAGTCTTTCCCTCCTCTTTCCCCAACCTTCTCATCTTCTCTTTCCCTCTTCCCGCCTCCCCCACCTTCATACTAGCTAGCCACCTGAGGCGCTGAGATTCTGCTTCCCTGAGGCACCGAGAATCTGGCAGTGAGCCAGAGTTCAGCACCTTTATGTCTTAAATATATTTTAAATGTTTATGATAATGATTAAAAAATAATTTAAGGATGCATGCTGGCAGGACATTGACACCAAGTACAGATTTGGGTATAAAGAAATTATTTCAGTATTTAACGGTTATAACCTTGTACAAATCCTACATGTGCAATAAGCAGGCTCCTGCCTGGGAGACTTTGCCTCAGCTTTTCCCTTTGCCTGCAACACTGTCGCCCTCAGAACACACTAGGTTAGTTCCCTTGTGTCTCACGGTTCTGTGCAAATGTCCCCTTGTCAGTGAGGCTTTCCCTGATCATCCTATTTGAGACAACAAATCCCTGACTTCCTACCTTTCACACCGCCACCCCAACTCTGCTGCAAAGCCCCTCCCCAGCTTCATTTGCCACAGCATTCTACCGTCATGGAATGTGCTATAAACATTTCTGTTGCTGTTGTTCAGGTGCTCGATCATGTCCAGTTCTTTGCAAGTCCATGGACTGCAGCATGCCAGGCCTCCCTGTCCTTCACCATCTCCTAGCAAACATGTTTGCTCAGACTCATGTCCATTGAGTTGGTGATGCCATCCAACCATCTTATCCTCTGCCACCCTCTTCTCCTTTGGCCTTCAATCTTTCCCAGCATCAGGGTCTTTTCAAATGAGTCAGTTCTTCACATCAGGTGGCCAAAGTATTGGAGCTTCAGCATCAGTCCTTAAAATGAATAGTTAGGGTTAATTTCCTTTAGGATTGACTGGTTTGATCTCTTTGCAGTCCAAGGGACTCTCAAGAGTCTTCTCCAGCACCACAATTCCAAAGCATCAATTCTTAAGCACCAGCCTTCTTTATGACCAACTCTCACATTTGCATATGACTACTGGAAAAGCCATAGCTTTGACTATATGGGTCTTTAAACATTTTACTTGTTTATTTGTTTGTCACCTGACTCCCTCTACTTTATAGTGAATTCCATGAGAGCAGAGCTTGTGTGTGTGTGTGTGTTTGTCAGACTTCATGGATCCTAGTGTCTAGAATACTGCCTGACACATAGCAGGCATTTAATAACAACATGCTGATTGAATACAAACTAGACAGTGCTTGCTGCTTATATCCAATATCTACATCTCATAGATACTGGATAGTCTCACAAAAATTACTTCATATGCATTTGCTGGAAGAGCAAATGTGACACCTTGCCCTGTCTCCCTCTGCTGCTGCTGCCGCTGAGTCGCTTCAGTCGTGTCTGACTCTGTGCGACCCCAGAGACAGCAGCCCACCAGGCTCCCCCGTCCCTGGGATTCTCCAGGCAAGAACACTGGAGTGGGTTGCCATTTCCTTCTCCAATTATCTCCCTCTACATGAATATTAAGTTGAAGAAGGAAAAATAGGTAACAGACTGAAATTTTAAAAACAAACAAACAAACAAAAACCAGGAACTCCCTGTCTAGCACTAGAAGAAGTTGTATGTATTTCATATAAATTTTGCACTGATTTGTTTATACAATGATATATATTTTTGTTTGTTTGTTTTAATCGCTAAATCGTGTCTGACTTTTTGCAACCCCATGTACTGTAGCCTTCCAGGCTCCTCTGTCCATTGGATTCCCCAGACAAGAATACTGGAGTGGGTTGCCATTTCTTGCTAAATTCAACTTTTATTTTTTAAATTATTCTTGCCAATGAAGTAATTAAAAATTAACAATAAATGAGTTCAATCATAATAAAATAAGTTGTTTGATCCTATAATAATGTCTTTGCATTTTTAAATCTGAGCCATCAGGGAAGCCCCTGGAATATTCGCATGGGTAGCCATTCCCTTTTCCAGGGAATCTTCCCAATCCAGGGTCTCCCACATTGCAGGCAGATTCTTTACCATCTGAGCCACCAGGGAAGCCTGCATTTTTTAATACAAACAAAATAAGAAACTGGACAAGTAAGCTCCAGGTTGCAAACAGCAGTTAATTTGTGGGAAACAAGTTGAAATTACAACAAACTTGAATGTTATAGGTAAAATATTTTAATAAAGCTTAAATATTATAAAACTAACATTCTTTTCAATAATTTAAACAATCAGTATAATTAAATTCAGAGATAAATTGTTACTAAGAATAAGATAACAATATTTTTTTTAAGATAGAGGTAAAACTAGGCTACCTGAAATTTCCAGGTACACTTGCATTTCGGAGGATAGTAACTTGGATAATATGGACTTGAAATTTTCCCTTCAAAACCAGTGATTTCTTTGACCAACACTGTGTTTTCACATTCTGAAAAAAATATCCAGTAACACACAGTGATTTGCAGTTGTGAAATTATGAGAAATAGATAGTATACATTTCTTTAATTATAAATACACATTATTTTCTTGATCAATAAATACTTATCTTTGAAATGTAAGCTACTTTTTAAAAAGATATAGTACCCTAGGATATATACCTATTATACTGTTCAAAGTTTACACTTGTTTTCAAATAATTTATTTTGGTTACAGATCTATAGGATGCCATTTCTTTCTTTAAAAAATGTGGTTTAAATATATTTTTTCTTCCAGTTTTATTTTAATTAAAATATTAAATTAAAATAATAATTATAATAAAATTAGAGCTATAATTAATATATTAACCCTGTGTATATATTTTGACATACAGCACTATAAATATATATTTCTAAAGCTCTGAGTTAATTTTGTTCAAATTAGTGTGTATTTGTTATCAAGGGTATACCCAGTTCACATAACATGTTACACTCTTTAAGACAATCTAAATGTCTATTTTTACTGATATGGTCATCCTTCTGCTGGAATATAAGCTGTCTGAGAGCACTGATTTTTTTATCTATTTCGCTTATTATTTTCCTAACACCTAAGTAGTTCCTGGCATCCAAAAGACATTCAATAAGTATATTTAGAGTGAACAGACAAATTCCAGTACCATATTTCTGTTATAATTCTTTTTTTTAACCATTGAAGTTACAGATAACTTTCAAAGCAACAATATCTCAAATATTGAGTTCAATTTTGTTCAATAAATTAATTTTACATTTGATTTTGTAAAAATTTATCAAAATGAGACACTGCCCTAAAATATCGATAAACCTGTAGCTCTCACCATCTATTTCAGCCAAATTCTCTTCCCTCCTTACCCTCATCTCCCATTCTGATCTTTCTGTTGATGTTCATAAAGTCAGCAAAACCTGTAAGATTTGAGCAGTTTCCAAGGCAACAAATGTTACAAAAATATGAGAGTTTCAGTGAGGGCTCTTTTCATTCTGTTCTGTTCGACTATTTCAACCCAAGTCAAAAAAAGAAGAATGAAGAGAAAGGTCACTTTTTGCTCACTAGAAAACCTCTGGGTTTTGCATCACAAGCACCTTCAGCACTCATGTGCACGCATGCTAAGTCGCTTCAGTTGTGTCCAACTCTTTGCGACCCTATGGACTATAGCCTGCCAGGCTCCTCTGTTCATGGGCTTCTCCAAGCAAGAACACTGGAACGGGTTGTGACGTCCTCCTGCAGGGGACGTTCTTGGCCCAGGGATCAAACCCACATCTCTTATGTCTCCTGCATTGGCAGGCTGGTTCTTTAGCATTAGCACCACCTGGGAAGCCTGGTACACGTGTGCATTACTGTAAATGAGAATTCACGAAAGAATGTGCTAAAAGAATGTGCTCCACCACGCTATTGTCCCTCAGCTCCAAACCCATCCCTCTCTGCTCTGCAAGGCTGGTCTGACACTCTGCAAACTTCTTTCTTTTACCCCCTGATAGACTCTGCCAGAGGGCTTCCCAGGTGGCACTAGTGGTAAAGAATCGACTTGCCAATGCAGGAAACGTGAGAGATGAGGGTTCGATCCCTGGGTTGGGAAGATCCCCTAGAGAGGGCATGGCAACCCACTCCAGTATTCTTGCCTGGAGAATCCCATGGACACAAGAGACTAGAAGGCCACAGCCTATAGGGTTGCAAAGAGTCGGACTGAAGCAATTTAGCAGGCAAGTACACGGGCTCTGCCAGTAAGGGGTGCTAAAGAGAGGCTAGAAATCTGGAGAGGAAGAACAGGACTTGTGTCTGTTTCTTATTTCTGGGAGTGTCACCCCAGCAGTGCCGCTTCACCCCTGCAGGTTCTCTTCCTTCTTGTAGCAGAGTTGAATACTGCTAGCAGTTTCCCCACTTCCACTTTGTGTCTCCCTAAAAGATACAGCTCAGCTGTCTCGCACCCTCCCCTCAGAGGCCTGGGTCCCAACTTAATGAACTTCCAAAATCATAGACATGAACACCAGCTAGGCAGGACCCCCTCCTCAGAGGCCTGAATTTCATTCCACAGACCCTCTCCTCCAAGTCCTAAACTGTAATCACTCCAGTTGCTTTTATTTGTTCCTCCAAATCTACCAATGGTAGTTGCTTCCTACATGTGTTACATCTGTGATAACTTACAGTCTTTTTGTTTTCATGTTTTTATGGGATTTTTTTTTTTTTTTTGCCTTTTGAGATACCCATTTTCATACCTCTACAACTGAACTAACAGTTCTGTATATTAAATCCTCTCTGTTAGAATAACTAATAAGATGCCCCTCTTCTGACCAGACCCTGGCTCAGGATCCTGACGTAATGCAACTAGTATTACAACATAGCCTCAGGAGAGATATGACTGGAGTATCTTATCAAAACAAGTATTTCTCATAACTTATTTCAACCGGGAAAGACTTACTTTGTTCCGGAATGACTTCAAAATATGCCCGAATTCCTGATAGCCTCCATACCTGAGGAGACTTAAATGTCACCAACATGAGATTATTTGTGGAAACAAACGATTTTAATGTTCTTGTAGGTTCACAAATTCTGAAACCAGATAACAAAACAAAAGTGCATAAATAATAGGTTGTTGAGGGTTGGACCTTCATCCGCACTAATTCTGCACATTTCTTGGGCCATCTGCACGATTCTCATGTTTTGGACTTTGCCAGCCAGGTCGTCATCAGTTAGTTGCCACAGGACACTACAGATGGAGGAGAGCTGATCTAGGTACAGAAATTTTTGTCCAGTGACTATGGAAGAATGCTCCTGGATGGCTGTCACTGGACCCTCCTTGAGAGCAAACAAGGTATACCTGAAGAGTATTTAATGGCAAAATTCAATAGCTCTTCACCAGGGAAAACTGGGTTCGAAAATTAGCTCCATCACTTAACTGAGCAATGAAGTAACTAATTCTTCATAAATGACAGTTTCACAACTCTGAAATGGTAGTAATAATAATAGTATACTCCTCATAGCATTGTGATGGGGATTAAATGAGATAACTAACTGTGTCTGGGAATACTGAAAAGAAACCAACAACAATGATTGAGGGATGAGAATTAGTCACAAGTACTTTTCATTACAAATTTTTAGACACTGAATTTTTAACATGTCCATTCACCAGCAAAATATGAAGAAATAACACTTACAAAAATATTATTCTATACATGCATAAAAATTATTTTAAATGATAGGATAACTTGTATGTCTTTTAGCACAATGAGTAAAAATAACAAATTCTTAATAAAGCCTACTGACATTACTAGGTTATCAAACTATTAAACAGTCACAAAAAGATGTCTACTAGTAAGTAGAAAATACTAAGATATGTATATATGGGTAGAATAATGTACATGTATGAATGTAAGAATATATGCAAAACTGTAACATTTATTTTTTCTGGGTAATGGAAATGCAAAATAATTGACATGGTTTTCTCTGATTGACCTCACTTTCACATTGAACATTGTATTATCTTTATAATAAAGAAAAATTTTATTTTTCTATAGCTATGTAATCATAATAGAATATTTATTCAAACGGGCTTCCCAGGTGGCTCTAGTGATAAAGAACCCACCTGCTAATGCAGGAGACATAGAGCTGTGGGTTGAATCCCTGGGTCAGGAAGATCGCCTGGTGGAGGGCATATTTAAACATTCTACTGAAACAATGGCCTTCACTGTGATTGTAATGAAGTAAAATTAAGATTCCCCACCCCCCACAAATCTGTTATATATCAAAACTATTGACCAAAGTTCCCACTGTACTGATTTTGACTGTTGTAAGCTACAAGTGAAAAGAAACATTGTGTCTGATAGGCTCTGGCTAATCCATGGCGCACTAGCTAAGGCATGGGTCAGTCTCTGACCTCATGAACATACACAAAAATGGTTAAAAAAAATCCAAGGGCAACCCAGACACTGCAAAAGAGAGGCGTTATAAAAACTCTTTTCACTTGCCCACTAGAGTGCCTGCATCATACCTGTACAAGACGGTGCTCCGGATTGGCAAGAGAGAGTCATAAATGGTCAGGGAGTTGGTGACACAGCTGTCGGCTTCAATTTGGACAGACTCTATCGAGAGTCGGATCAGATGGCCCACTGTGGCCACCAGCTTGAAGTGGCACATCAGCCTCCCTGAGGTTGTTGAAATCTCCAGAGGGTAGCGGAGAGACAGATGATCTGCATAGAAGTCCTGGGAGCAGCCTTTGTCTGCAGAGACAGCACTTGGTTTTGCTTTGTTTTGTTTTAAGAATGATTTTTCTAGAAATCTTTATAAAAAACAAACAACAAAAGAGCTCACATGGAGAATATCTGCTGCTTTTGCCAGCCTAGAATCCACTCTCATATCTTCTGATAACAGTGCCTAGATTTTACTTTGAGAAACCATCCTCTACATGGCTTCGTTGGGGTTAAACTCACCCCTAGATCCAGAGGTAAGCACACTATTCAGACTGACCAATCAGAGCCAGAGAAGATGGTTTGGGAGGCAGCATGTCTGCCAGTTTGAGACAATGAGATTCAGTGCCAGGACTTCTGCAGGAACTATCATGAAATATAGGTGAGGTTTTCTTGCTTGGATCTGCTGGTGGCCATTTATGCCACCACACTGGAAGAACCACTTGATGAAGCCTCAACAGAAGAAAGCAAAAATGCAGAGTCCTGATGATATTTTATCTTAGAACCTGGACCCAACCATGCCTGCAACCAAGATACTCTATGTATATCCCAGTTATATGAGTCAATCAAATTTCCTTCATGCTTAACCTAGTCTGAATATCCATTTGTCACTTGCAACTGAAAGAACACTAACAAACACCATTGAACAGGAAAGCTACAGCCAGAAAGGATATAGATTTGTAGGCAGGGACATGGAAGGGGTGGGGGGAGGAAGGGCAGGGAAGAAACCACAGATAGAATTTACCAGATCCTATGGTTGAAGAGTAATCTGACCGAAGACCAGCTGCAATGAAAAAGTACATAGAAAAAAAAAACCTGTCAGTCCCAGAAATCAGTGTGTCAGAATTTTGCTTAGTAAAAATATTTTCAATCATTTAAAAGCAATCAGTATATCTGAGATTTGCTTTAAAATAATCCTGTAAAGTCAAGGAAGTCATTTAGGTATTTAGAGATCAAATAGAACAGTAATGAGTTGATAGTTGTTGAAGCTGAATAAAGGGTGTAAGAGTTCACTAAACTATTCTCCTTACTTTTATGCTTCAAATCACCTGTGGTAACAAGTTTTAAACACTTTTGAAGACAAAAAAACCCAACAAAATATGAAAATACCTGCTTTTGCATCTGAAATAGTGTATGTGGTACAGAAATTTCCACTAGACATTTTCCATTCATTCATTACTTATTCCAAATACTTTTCATTACCCACTATATGCCCACTTATATCTATCTGTCTAATTTAAATCAAAATAGAAAGGTGCATACATTTGGGGTTAAATAATAATTAAACCACTTTTCTGTTAAGACAAGTGATGGAGTTTGCATTTTGACTGTGCTATGGAGCAGGCCATTTTGGAGCATTGGAACAGACTATAGAACATAGACACAGGTCTGTCTGCACGAAGGAAGAAACAAGCAAAGTAAACCTCAGGAAAACTTTCCTTCTTCAGGACTTTGTCCCTTGGAGCCTTGGTTTAAAGATGACTGCAGCCCAAATTAAGCATAGAGGAGGGTTTGTTGTTTAGTCACTCAGTCCTATTCGACTCTTTTGCGACTCCATGGACTGTAGCCTGCCAGGCTCCTCTGTCCTTGGGATATTCCAGGTAAGAATACTGGAGCAGGTTGCCACTTCCTTCTCCAGGGGATCTTCCAGGCCCAGGGATTGAATCCGCGTGTCCTACATTGTCAGGCAAGTTCTTTACCACTGAGCCACTAGGGAAGCCCCATAGGGAAGGGTATACTTTAATAAATTTAATTTCATAAATATGAAGTGAAGTGAAGTGAAATCTCTCAGTCGTGTCTGACTCTTTGCAACCCCATGGACTGTAGCCTGCTGGACTCCTCCGTCCATGGGATTTTCCAGGCAAGAATACTGGAGTGGGTTGTCATTTCCTTCTCCAAGGGAACTTCCCGACCCAGGGATCAAACCCGTGTCTCCTGTATTGTAGGCAGACGCTTTACCATCTGAGCCACAAGGGAAGCCCTGTTACATTTTATATATTTCATAAATATATTTGACCCTAATTCTATTGTCTAATCTTTGTATATGACATTTAGCAACTTTCTTTATCAATGTACCTCCAGAGTCTTTAGCTAATCCTTTTCCACTGAGATTGTGGAAAAGAATACAGTCATTCCTCAATATCCACCAGGAACTGGATCCAAGACTACCCCCAAGGACACCAAAATCCAAGGACACTCAAGTCCTTTGTATAAAGTGGAATAGTATTTGCATTAAAATCCATGCACATCCTCTGGTATACTTCAGATCATCTCAAGATTACTTATAGTAGCTAATTTAACATAAATGCTGTGTTAATTTGCCAGCCTGCAGCAAATTCAAGTTTTGCTTTTTGGAACTTTCTGGATTTTTTTTTTCCTGAATATTTTGAACCCATGGTTGGTTGAATCCATGAATGCAGAGTCCATGGACACAGAGGGAAGACTGTACTTCGTGACAACATTGATTATGATAAAACAGTATCAAGAGTACAGCTGGAAGGAGAGCTTGAAGAATTACCCAGTAATCACCATTTAGTACCACAGAGTCCATGTCCACAGCCAGACCCTGCAGGCTCCCCACAGAAGTCCGGTTTATGATGCTTGTCTGGATGGAGTCCTTCAAGATAGCAGCCACACAGTCCTCACAGAAGATGTGGCCCTTGGCATGAGGCATGACAAATACAAGCCAGAAGTGGACAAGGAGGCCACCTTTGTTGTTACTGCTACAGTGAAAAGAGAAAGAAGTTCAGGGATATACCTCTTCGGAAGTAGACATTCACAAGGAGCCAGTGACCCAACTGATAAATTCAAGGTGAAGCCAACGACCACACCCTTCAATAAACATAACTTCCTTCTTTAGGAAGCCATTGACCACTTTTATGGGAATTTAGAAAGAAAAGCATCTTGATATGTGTATTCTTGCCCTGGGTTCAGATCTAGAACCATTAGTATATTTTGCATCTCCATGGAGAATACCGGAGAAGGCAGTGGCACCCATTCCAGTACTCCTGCCTGGAAAATCCCATGGATGGAGGAGCCTGGTGGGCTGCAGTCCATGGGGTCGTGAAGAGTCGGACACGACTGAGCGACTTCACTTTCACTTTTCACTTTCATGCACTGGAGAAGGAAATGGCAAACCACTCCAGTGTTCTTGCCTGGAGAATCCAAGGGATGGAGGAGCCTGGTGGGCTGCCGTCTATGGGGTCACACAGAGTCAGACACGACTGAAGCGACTTAGCAGCAGCAGCATGGAGAATACACTGTTTCTATGGGTATCAATCAATGTTCACTGCCATTACAAATAACAACACTTAGAATGCTGGATACCTCAGGATCTTTAGACACACTGCTAAATCTGCTTTATCCCATTAATCCTGTGAGGAAGGTCCAATTACTCTTCTGACTTTACACAGGAAGAAATGAGGGTCAACTCAAAATCATACAGCTGCTGAGTAACAAATCTAGAATTGAAGCCTAATTTGGTTTTCAGGTAGCTGCTCCTGCTTCAGTTTCCTCTTGGAGCAGAATCTCCTAAGACATAAATATTGTCATGTTTTATGAAAAAAACATAAGATAGCGTTCTACCACACATATTTTGGGAAATGGAAAGTGAAGGAAAGGAAACAAACTGCTTTACTACAAGACTTTCTTAGTGCCTTTAATCTGCCAAAATGAATTATGAATCTCTGCAGATACAGCGGAGGTGGGGGAAGGCAAGATACAGTACACAGCACACAAATTTTCCTAAAAATCATTTGACCATGGGATGCTTTTTTTCTCAGAAGATTTCTAGCCACTAGCTTTTTACTGAACATATTTTGAAATACATCAATCAGTGTTTTATTTTTGCCTTCACCTAATAGCAGTGGACATGTTTATGGCCATTTTGCCTAGCAGCATTAGTACAGAGGTCCAGGTTAATTCCGGGTGTTTGTGTCTGTTCAGTCTCTCAGTCGTGTTTGACTCTGTGATTCCATGGTCTTTAGCCCACCAGGCTCCTCTGTCCATGGGATTTTCCCAGCAAAAATACTGGAATGGGTTGCCATTTCCTTCTCCAGGAGAGTTCCTGGTGAGTTTCAGTAAATGAAGAGAAAAACTCAGCATGACAAAGATGTGGGTCACAATTGTGCTAAAAGGGTATTAACCCACAACTATCCCCAAGAAGTTACTTGCAAATGATGTTATCACAGCCCTTCCACACCATTCTGAGGAATTTACAGCAGTGAATGTAGAAGTCCCAAAGCAAGGGACTTTCCATACCTGATATCAGCAACTGTAGACTGCTTGTAAAATTCGGAGAAGGCAGATGTTGTATAAACCAGGTTTATCTGCAAAAGAAGAACAAAGGTATCTGAAGTCTTTCAAACTTGGCTTCCATGCACAGTACCCAGCGTTCTATAGGTCCAAGCTTTGACAGTTAGCAAGGAGAAAAGCCAGGCTCAAACTAAAGGCTTCTAATGCCAAACTCAGGCATTATTCTTTGAATTAAAATAATTTATTACTTCCTGTATCAGAGTTTGGAGAAGGCAATGGCACCCCACTCCAGTATTCTTGCCTGGAAAATCCCATGGACAAAGGAGCCTGGTAGGCTGCAGTCCATGGGGTCGCGAAGAGTCTGACACGACCGAGCGACTTCCCTTTCACTTTTCACTTTCATGCATTGGAGAAGGAAATGGCAACCCACTCCAGTGTTCTTGCCTGGAGAATCCCAGGGACGGGGGAGCCTGGTGGGCTGCCATCTATGGGGTCGCACAGAGTCGGACACGACTGAAGCGACTTAGCAGCAGCAGCAGTATCAGAGTTACTGTCATTCTGCTGTTGGTGAAAATTAATCAGTTACCTTTATTCATTTATTGCTGTCCTTAGATACCCTAATCAAGCTTAACTTCAGAATTATGCTACTCCAATAGTAAATTTTCCCCACAATAAGTAAAATTCCTTTAAACACATTTTCAAAGTATTTGATCCAATCTCTTCTATCAAAGTACACCATGGAAAATGTATATTCTCAAGGACACATTCCTAAATTAGCCACTAGAGGGCGAGTAATACCCACGGTAGCGAGTGAGAGTAGCCTGAAGTCGCTCAGTCGTGTCCTACTCTTTGCGACCCCGCGGACTGTAGCCTACCAGGCTTCTTCATCCATGGGATTCTCCAGGCAAGAATACTGGAGTGGGTTACCATTTCCTTCTCCAGGGGATCTTCCCGACCTAGGGATCGAACCGAGGTCTCCCGCATTGGAGGCAGACGCTTTAACCTCTGAGCCACCAGGGTCTCACATCTCCCTTCAGAAATTTCCAGTCTCCAGGAATTTTTATTTTAACACCATAAATGGATCTCAAAAAGAGAGCTATTTCAATCAACTGACAAGGTGTGCCTTACTTAGCATTTCTAAAACCAGTTTCTTCTACCAAGTTTTCCCCTGTATTCCCCTTCCTGCTGCTGCTGCTGCTAAGTCGCTTCAGTCCTGTCTGACTGTGCGACCCCATAGAAGGTAGCACCCCAGGCTCCTCCATCCCTGGGATTCTCCAGGCAAAAACACTGGAATGGGTTCCCCTTCCTCGGTTCAGTTCAGTCGCTCAGTCGTGTCTGACTCTTTGCGACCTCATGAATTGCAGCTTGCCAGACTTCCCTGTCCATCACCAACTCCCGGAGTTCACTCAAACTCACGTCCATTGAGTCGGTGATGCCATCCAGCCATCTCTTCCTCTGTTGTCCCCTTCTCCTCCTGCCCCCAATCTCTCCCAGCATCAGGGTCCTTTCCAGTGAGTCAACTCTTCGCATGAGGTGGCCAAAGTATTGGAGTTTCAGCTTTAGCATCAGTCCTTCCAATGACCACCCAGGACTGATCTCCTTTAGGATGGACTGGTTGGATCTCCTTGCAGTCCAAGGGACTCTCAAGAGTCTTCTCCAACACCACAGTTCAAGAGCATCAATTCTTGGCAACCCACTCCAGTACTCTTGCCTGGAAAATCCCATGGACGAAGGAGCCTGGTAGGCTGCAGTCCACAGGGTCGCACAGAGTTGGACAGGACTGAAGCGACTTAACAGCAGCAGCACCATGCAGTTACAAGCATAATGTAGATGGATCCTAAACTACATATCATGTGTAATTCATAAATGAGATTGTGCTTATATAAAGAAATTATGCTCTTAAGTGTAGAATTAATGGACTTTTAGATATGCAGATGACACCACCCTTACAGCAGAAAGTGAAGAGGAACTAAACAGCCTCTTGATGAAAGTGAAAGAAGAGAGTGAAAAAGTTGTCTTAAAGCTCAACATTCAGAAAACTAAGATCATGGCATCTGGTCCCATCACTTCATGGGAAATAGATGGGGAAACAGTGGAAACAGTGTCAGATTTTATTTTGGGGGGCTCCAAAATCACGGCAGATGGTGACTGCAGCCATGAAATTAAAAGACACTTACTCCTTGGAAGAAAAGTTATGACCAACCTAGATAGCATATTCAAAAGCAGAGATATTACTTTGCCAACAAAGGTCCATCTAGTCAAGGCTATGGTTTTTCCAGTGGTCAGGTATGGATATGAAAGTTGGACTGTGAAGAAAGCTGAGCACCAAAGAATTGATGCTTTTGAACTGTGGTGTTGGAGAAGACTCTTGAGAGTCCCTTGGACTGCAAGGAGATCCAACCAGTCCATTCTAAAGATCAGTCCTGGGTGTTCATTGGAAGGACTGATGCTAAAGCTGAAACTCCAGTACTTTGGCCACCTCATGTGAAGAGTTGACTCACTGGAAAAGACTCTGATGCTGGGAGGGATTGGAGGCAGGAGGAGAAGGGGACAACAGAGGATGAGATGGCTGGATGGCATCACCGACTCAATGGACATGAGTTTGGGTGAACTCTGGGAGTTGGTGATGGACAGGGAGGCCTGGTGTGCTGCAATTTATGGGGTCGCAAAGAGTTGGACACGACTGAGCAACTGAACTGAACTGAACTGAACTGACACAATATCCTTTCTGTGTTGGTGCTTGTATTTAAGACTGTAAATCTCATCAGCTTTTGCACAGTTAATGTCTCTATTACACTCTTTAGAAAAGTATCTTTTACGGTTAATAAAATGTAAAGACTGCACCTGCTATTATGCTAGCATTCATTCTTACATATTTTCACAGGGAACCTGTTTTAATGAATTTATTTTGAGAAATTTTAAATCAAATTCTGTGTCAGGATTTTACATTAATGTCCAATAGGTGGTTAGATTTGTTCAATGTTAAATTGGTATTATGGTAACTTCCTCATCAGTTAAATTACTAATTTAAAGTATAACATGTTTTTTATTAAGGGAAACTAACTTATAGAGAAGTTTGGCTGAGAATAGACAACTGTTAAGGCCCTTTGTTGTACAGAATGCTGTGCTTTGATAAATCATGATGTTGTAATAGAATTGTAACTTCTTGAGTAATAATTTATAGTGTTTCTCTAGTAAATCTTGAATAGTTTATTTAACTTCTGTGGTCAAAAAAAAATGTTCTATATCCAGTCACATGTTCTCTAAATCTTCATGTCACTTACATGTTTGCCATCATTTTTGCTTTACTGTATTTGCCTATACTGATTCTTGAAATTTTAGCTTCAAAGTCGCAATGAATCTGGTTTCTCTTCATTTCTTTGCATGCATCTATCAGCCTAGTAATTTAAGGAAGCAGTGTCGAAATGTAAACTATTTAGTAATTTAGCAGGCCTTTGTTTCTCTGTGAAGTATTAAAGAGTCCTTATTGTTTAACATGAAAAAAAAAAAAAACCATCAATTCTTCGGCACTCAGCTTTCTTCACAATCCAACTCTCACATCCACACATGACCACTGGAAAAACCATAGCCTTGACTAGATAGACCTTTGTTGGCAAAGTAATATCTCTGCTTTTCAATAAGCTATCTAGGTTGGTCATAAATTTTCTTCTAAGAAGTAAGTGTCTTTTAGTTTCATGGCTGCAATCACCATCTGCAGTGATTTTGGAGCCCAAAAAATTAAAGTCTGATACTGTTTCCACTGTTTCCCCATCTATCTCCTGTGAAGTGATGGGACCGGATGCCACGATCTTCGTTTTCTGAATGTTGAGCTTTAAGCCAATTTTTTCACTCTCCTCTTTCACTTTCATCAAGAGGCTTTTTAGTGCCTCTTCACTTTCTGCCATAAGGGTGGTGTCATCTGCATATCTGAGGTTATTGATATTTCTCCCGGCAATCTTGATTCCAGCTTGTGCTTCTTCCAGCCCAGCGTTTCTCATGATGTACTCTGCATATAAGTTAAATAAGCAGGGTGACAATATACAGCCTTGGTGTACTCCTCTTCCTCTTTGGAACCAGTCTGTTGTTCCACGTCCAGTTCTAACCGTTGCTTCCTGGCCTGCATATAGGTTTCTCAAGAGGTCAGTCGGGTGGTCTGGTATTCCCATCTCTTTCAGAATTTTCCACAGTTTATTGTGATCCACACAGTCAAAGGCTTTGGCATAGTCAATAAAGCAGAAATAGATGTTTTTCTGGAACTCTCTTGCTTTTTCCATGATCCAGTGGCTGTTGGCAATTTGATCTCTGGTTCCTCTGCCTTTTCTAAAACCAGCTTGAACATCTAGAAGTTGATGGTTAACATACTGCTGAAGCCTGGCTCGGAGAATTTTGAGCATTACTTTACTAGCGTGTGAGGTGAGTGCAATTGTGTGGTAGCTTGAGCATTCTTATATAGTAGCTACATAGTAGGAAAATCACCTACCTAACCTACCAGAGCCTCTTGATGAAGGTTAAAGAGGAGAGTGGAAAAATTGGCTTAAAACTCAACATTCAGAAAACTAAAATCATAGCATCTGATCCCATTACTTCATGGCAAGTGGATGGGGAAACAATGGAAACAGTAATGGACTTTATTTTCTTGGGCTCCAAAATCACTTCAGATGGTGACTGCAGCCATGAAATTAAAAGATACTTGTTCCTTGGAAGAAAAGCTATGACCAACCTAGACAGCATATTAAAAAGCAGAGACATTACTTTGCCAACAAAGGTCCATCCATTGACTAGCTAGTCAATGTTATGGTTTTTCCAGTAGTCATGTATGGATGTGAGAGTTGGACCATAAAGAAAGCTGAGTGCTGAAGAATTGATGTTTTTGAACTGTGGTGTTGGAGAAGACTCTTGAGAGTCCCTAGGACTGCAAGATCAAACCAGTCAATACTGAAGGAAATCAATCCTGAATATTCATTGGTGGGACTGATGCTGAAGCTGAAGCTCCAATACTTTGGCCAGCTGATGTGAAGAGCCAATTCATTAGAAAAGACCCTGATGCTGGGAAAGGTTGAAGGCAGGAGGAGAAGGGGACAACAGAGGACAAAATGATTGGATGGTATGACCCAGTCAATGGACATGAGTCTGAACAAGCTCCGGGAGATGGTGATCGATAGGGAAGCCTGGAGTGCAGCATGTCCATGGGGTTGCAAAGAGTCAGACATGACTGAATAACAAATGGCCCATGAGAAAAACACAAAACTCCCAAAACCTTAGAAATAATACAGCATCATGGAAAAATATAATCCATGGAGTTTAAATTCACTATGCAGCACAGAACATGTTAGCCTACTGAGCTTCCTTTCCCCTGCTGCCTTCTCTCTTTTTTATTCTATAAAGAGGTGATAAAAATGCCTACTTCTTTGGGTGGGATGATAAATAGTTATAATTAAATGGGTTGAGCACAGTACTAACTATACAAACAGGGTCTACACAAAGCAAGCATTGAGTCTGCAGGAGGCCAGGGAGGGTTGCTTTGAGAAAGTTTTTTGGATGGGTCATGAATGACGGGTGGAATTTCATTCCCTAGAGCTTGGACAGAAAGGTTTAGGTCCAAAGTGAGTAACACGAGAAATCAGAGCCACCAGACATGTAAGTGCAACGATTATTCATAACGTGCAACAATTATTCATAATGTGCAACGATTATTCATACCAAGCAAAGATTGCCTTATTTCACAAAGTTTCTGTGAGAGAAAGTGGTGAAAAATGAGACTGGGATGATCAGGGGACAGACCTAGAAAAGTGCTTGCCTGCCATTCTTCAGAATCAGTATGTTATCCTTATGCCAAAGGAGAAATGTTATTGTTGAAGGATCACTCCAGCAGTAGAGAGGAATGATTTTGGATGGGGATGGAGGAATACTGCCTGGGATTGGAAAACATGTTAAGGAGATTTAAAAAGAATGTCTCCCTCTTTGGGCTAATTGGAAAGATAATTGATGTTTAGGAAAGGCCATGATAGATATTTTTCTGTTTGACCAGTTATACTTCTAGGAACTCAGCTAAGGAAGTAATCAGAGATACACAGCTTACCTGGTGGTTTTGTTATAACATTGTCTGTAACAGCAAAAATTGAAAACAACTTAAATATCTAATAAAAAGGGACTTGCCAACTTCAAAGCTATCAAAATTTATGTGTTTTTTTTCCAAAGACTATGTACTCGCATAGAAACATGCAATATTAAGAAGAAAAAGTCAGATTGTAAAATTGAATATCTACTAATACTCCAGTTCTGTGCTATATCCTATGTCTGTGTGGTCCAAAATCAAAAGAGGCTCTATCTCTGGAGATTGCATTAAAAGAGATTTTATTTTTTTAATACTTTTTCTAAATTTTATAAATGTTTACAATAAATACGAATTAGTTCTATAATAGGAAAAGTGGGTTTTTTTAAGTGAAGAGATGATAGTGTATCAGTTTTTAAATAAATGTGTATGGATCACAGAATTAATCAGCATGCATGTAATTTCTGTACTAGAAGGCATTTTAAAGTTCATCTGATCCAATTACTTTATTTTATAGATAAGAAAAACTGAAGCTCAGGAAGTCATTTCTTTTTATTTTCAGTGGAAAAAAAAAGAAATAATTTTATAAAATAGCAATTTTATCTTACAACCATGATGAGCTAAAGCCCATGTTTTCCTGAGTTCTTCCTTCAGCCCCCATCCCTCCCCTACTGACCTCACCTTTCCAGCCTCTCCCAGCTCCCACCATCACCTCACCACTTGTTGCACAGTCTGCGCCACTGACAGAAATTCCCCGGACTCCTTCTGTCGGTATTCGGGAAGAAACTCAATGTTGGTGATGCGAAACATCCCAGCAAAGTAAAAAGCATCTCTGCTTTCTGTCTTACCTGTGAGACAGGAGGAAAGGTGGTCAGGATGCTTTCCCATCTGTGTGGTGGTAAGGCATGATCTATGTCTGTATCACCGTTCTAAAATGCTTTTATTTTAGACAGTTTTGTATTTTACTGGTTGTAGTCTGAGAAGCTCTAAATGTAGTTTACAACATCTCTTCTGTAAGCACCTGTCCTAGAGTCACTAAATAAGGACTTTTGATAGCTCAGTTGGTAGAGTCTGCTTGCAATACAGGAGACCCTGGTTCAATTCCTGGGTTGGGAAGATTCACTGGAGAACGGATAGGCTACCCACTCCAGTATTCTTGGGCTTCCCTTGTGGCTCAGCTGGTAAAGAATCCACCTGCAATGCAGGAGACCTGGGTTCGACCCTTGGGTTGGGAAGACCCCCTGGAGAAGGGAAAAGCTACCCCCTCCAGTATTCTGGCTTGGAAAATTACATAGACTGTTTAGTCCTTGGGGTCGCAAAGAGCCCAACAGGACTGAGCAACTTTCACTTTCAGAGTCACTAAGGGGCCAAAAACATAGAGCATAGACAATGTTCACATGTCTGGCATCTGTGGCAGGTTAAGAAGGTAAGAAATGTACACTGCCAAGCTCTGGAGTATCATGAGAACAAGTGGGTGAAGAGGGAAGGACTCCCCCAGCTGACCTCCACTGAGCCCCAAGTCTCTCATCCCCTTTCTGACTTTTGTGGATGTTGCCCTGGGTGCTGGGCTGATCTTTAGCTCTGAGAAATGCATGGAGAGCTTATTCACAAAGTATGGTCCTCAGTCCAGTGTCAGATAACTCCTGCTCAAAAATTCTGTCCAAGGAGGACCACGGGACTGGATATTATTTGAGCCAGAAACTGCTGCCAAGACAGACAAAGATATTGCCATATTTGAGATGCCTTCAGGTCCCTGAGAATAGCCTAGGGAGATGAGGACTCTCTTTTCAGACTTTCCTTTTTGTTACAAGGTTTTATTGCTATGAGGCATCACCCCCAGGCACTCATGGCCACAGTATATTTCTTTCCTGAGACACATGTCCCATGGTATCAGAACTTCTGTCTGCATTTTTGCCTTTCTAAATGAACAGTAAATTTTTTTGTTCCTCAGCCCTTAACATAGGCTAGGGAGTGCCTGACTTAAATTTCAAGCTCAATCAATGTTGGTGGGAAGGAAGGGGAGAGGAAAACAGAATAGTCTCTCTTAGTACAATGCCCAGCACCTGGAAATGTTAAATAAGTGATGGCTGAATTAAAAGAAGGTGCTACCAGGATTTCCTTGGTGGTCCAGTGGTTAAGAATCTGCCTTGCAATGCAGGGGACACAGGTTCAATCCCTGGTCAGGGAACTAGAATTCCACATGCCCATGTGCCACAACTACTGAGCCAGCACACCACTACTAGAGAGTCTGTGTACCAAAATGGAAGGTCTTGAATGATGCAACAAAGATCTCCATGCATGCCACAACTGAGACCAGACACAGTGGAACAAATACTAAAAGAAAAAAAAAAAGAAGGTGCAACCTGTATGAAGACTGGGGAGCTACCTCCCTGTGTGATCCATTCAGGGTCACGATAGCCATGTAGTGAGGCTGTGGAGGGTTGGGGAGGGGCCAGAGGCCTGAGCTCCTGTCCTAAATTTGTTCTTTCAAGTTATGAAGTTGAGCCTCCAAAATGCGAATTCCTCTGCCAAGTTTAGGACTAATCTTTCTGTCCTAAACTCTCTTCTTTTTCTTGTCCTACAACTGTTCACCTCAAAGAAAAGAGGGAACTGAAACCAAGCTATGCCTGCGGGGCAGCCCAAGATGGGCAGGTCATGGTGGAGAGGTCTGACAGAATGTGGTCCACTGGAGAAGGGAATGGCAAGCCACTTCATTATTCTTGCCTTGAGAACCCCATGAGCAGTATGAAAAGGCAAAATGATAGGATACTGAAAGAGGAACTCCCCAGGTCAGTAGGTGCCCAATATGCTACTGGAGATCAGTGGAGAAATAACTCCAGAAAGAATGAAGGGATGGAGCCAAAGCAAAAACAATACCCAGTTGTGGATGTGACTGGTGATAGAAGCAAGATCTGATGCTATAAAGAGCAATATTGCATAGGAACCTGGAATGTCAGGTCCATGAATCAAGGCAAATTGGAAGTGGTCAAACAAGAGATGGCAAGGGAGAACGTCAACATTCTAGGAATCAGTGAACTAAAATGGACTGGAATAGGTGAATTTAACTCGGATGACCATTATATCTACTACTGTGGGCAGGAATCCCTCAGAAGAAATGGAGTAGCCATCATGGTCAACAAAAGAGTCCAAAATGCAGTACTTGAATGCAATCTCAAAAACGACAGAATGATCTCTGTTCGTCTCCAAGGCAAACCATTCAATATCACACTTATCCAAGTCTATGCCCCAACCAGTAATGCTGAAGAAGCTGAAGGTGAACGGTTTTATGAAGACCTACAAGACCTTTTAGAACTAACACCCAAAAAAGATGTCCTTTTCATTATAGGGGACTGGAACGCAAAAGTAGGAAGTCAAGAAACACCTGGAGTAACAGGCAAATTTGGCCTTGGAATGTGGAATGAAGCAGGGCAGAGACTAATAGAGTTTCACCAAGAAAATGAACTGATCATAGCAAATACCCTCTTCCAACAACACAAGAGAAGATTCAACACAGGGACATCACCAGATGGTCAATACTGAAGTCAGATTGATTATATTCTTTGCAGCCAAAGATGGAGAAGGTCTATACAGTCAACAAAAACAAGACCAGGAGCTGACTGTGGCTCAGATCATGAACTCCTTATTGCCAAATTCAGACTCAAACTGAAGAAAATAGGGAAAACCGCTAGACCATTCAGATATGAACTAAATCAAATCCCTTATGATTATACAGTGGAAGTGAGAAATAGATTTAAGGGCCTAGATCTGATAGAGTGCCTATGAACTATGGAATGAGGTTCATGACATTGTACAGGAGACAGGGATCAAGACCATCCCCATGGAAAAGAAATGCAAAAAAGAATAATGGCTGTCTGGGGAGGCCTTACAAATAGCTGTGAAAAGAAGAGAGGTGAAAAGCAAAGGAGAAAAGGAAAGATATAATCATCCGAATGCAGAGTTCCAGAGAATTGCAAGAAGAGATAAGAAAGCCTTCTTCAGCGATCAATGCAAAGAAATAGAGGAAAAGAACAGAATGGGAAAGACTAGAGATCTCTTCAAGAAAATGAGAGATACCAAGGGAACATTTCATGCAAAGATGGGCTCGATAAAGGACAGAAATGGTATGGACCTAACAGAAGCAGAAGATATTAAGAAGAGGTGGCAAGAATACACGGAAGAACTCTACAAAAAAGATCTTCAAGACCCAGATAATCATGATGATGTGATCACTAATCTAGAGCCAGACACCTTGGAATGTGAAGTCAAGTGGGCCTTAGAAAGCATCACTACGAACAAAGCTAGTGGAGTTGATGGAATTCCAGTTGAGCTGTTTCAAATCCTGAGAGATGATGCTGTGAAAGTGCTGCACTCAATATGTCAGCAAATTTGGAAAACTCAGCAGTGGCCACAGGACTGGAAAAGGTCAGTTTTCATTCCAATTCCAAAGAAAGGCAATGCCAAAGAATGCTCAAACTACCACACAATTGCACTCATCTCACATGCTTGTAAAGTAATGCTCAAAATTCTCCAAGCCAGGCTTCAGCAATACGTGAACCATGAACTCCCTGATGTTCAGGCTGGTTTTAGAAAAGGCAGAGGAACCAGAGATCAAATTGCCAACATCTGCTGGATCATGGGAAAAGCAAGAGAGTTCCAGAAAAACATCTATTTCTGCTTTATTGACTATGCCAAAGCCTTTGACTGTGTCGATCACAATAAACTGTGGAAAATTCTGAAAGAGATGGGAATACCAGATCACCTAACCTGCCTCTTGAGAAACCTGTATGCAGGTCAGGAAGCAACAGTTAGAACTGGACATGGAACAACAGACTGGTTCCAAATAGGAAAAGGAGTATGTCAAGGCTGTATATTGTCACCCTGCTTATTTCACTTCTATGCAGAGTACATCATGAGAAACACTGGACTGGAAGAAACACAAGCTGGAATCAAGATTGCCGGGAGAAATATCAATAACCTCAGATATGCAGATGACACCACCCTTATGGCAGAAAGTGAAGAGGAACTAAAAAGCTTCTTGATGAAAGTGAAAGAGGAGAGTGAAAAAGTTGGCTTAAAGCTCAACATTCAGAAAACGAAGATCGTGGCATCTGGTCCCATCACTTCATGGGAAATAGATGGGGAAACAGTGGAAACAGTGTCAGACTTTATTTTTTGGGCTCCAAAATCACTGCAGATGGTGACTGCAGCCATGAAATTAAAAGACACTTACTCCTTGGAAGAAAAGTTATGACCAACCTAGATAGCATATTCAAAAACAGAGACATTACTTTGCCGACTAAGGTCTGTCTAGTCAAGGCTATGGTTTTTCCTGTGGTCATGTATGGATGTGAGAGTTGGACTGTGAAGAAGGCTGAGCGCCAAAGAATTGATGCTTTTGAACTGTGGTGTTGGAGAAGACTCTTGAGAGTCCCTTGCACTGCAAGGAGATCCAACCAGTCCATTCTAAAGGAGATCAGCTCTGGGATTTCTTTGGAAGGAATGATGCTAAAGCTGAAGCTCCAGTACTTTGGCCACCTCATGCGAAGAGATGACTCATTGGAAAAGACTCTGATGCTGGGCGGGATTGGGGGCAGGAGGTGAAGGGGATGACCGAGGATGAGATGGCTGGATGGCATCATGGACTGGATGGACGTGAGTCTGAGTGAACTCCGGGAGTTGGTGATGGACAGGGAGGCCTGGCATGCTGCGATTCATGGGATCGCAAAAAGTCAGACACGACTGAGCGACCCTACTGGTCTGAACTGAACTGAAACAGAGCAGGACCCTGTGGGACCCTCCTGGGTACAGAAGCCTTTATGTTTTCCCCATTTATTTTTTGTAGGAAAAAGGATTCATCCTCCCAGACCTTCCCTGAGTTACAAAAGGTAGATTCAAATTGTTAACAGTTAGAAATGAAAGAATGCAGAAATAAAGGAAATATGGTTATGTAACAATTGTACAGTGATAAAGCAGAGACCTAGTTCCTTCTCAGGGGATATACATCATGTCAGGGGAGTGTGTAATTTCCTCAGTTCTGTTTTGTCACAACAAAAATTTGAAGCAACGGACCGGCATTACAGCCCTTGGACAGGCCAGTGTCACAGCTCCGTGTTACAGCTCAGTTTTATTTAGAAAATAAAGGAAAATACATCCTCGAGGCATGAAGGCTTGCCGACCCAAAAGACACAAAGAGGAGAGAGACAGAGAGAGAGCCCTGGCCCTTTGGCTCCTCTTTTTATATGTTTTTTCTCCTCCCCCTGGACTTGCCAGGAGTGCTGTTTGCTCTACCTGAGGTCCTCACTCTGTCCTCTGACCTTCCTTTGTTCTATTTTCGTGGGCTTTTCCCTTCCTTGTCTTTTAGCCACCGTCATTCTGGACTCCTTTTTCCTATTCTTACTACCTAATAATCACAATCTGGTCTATATCTTTGCATTCTTAAGGCAGTAGCAACCTACTCCAGCACTCTTGCCTGGAAAAATCCCACGGACAGAGGAGCCTGGTGGGCTGCAATCCATGGGGTTGCTAAGAGTTGGACACGACTGAGCGACTTCCCTTTCAGTTTTCACTTTCATGCATTGGAGAAGGAAATGCCAACCCGCTCCACTGTTCTTGCCTGGAGAATCCCAGGGATGGGGGAGCCTGGTGGGCTGCCGTCTATGGGGTTGCACAGAGTCAGACACGACTGAAGTGACTTAGCAGCAGCAGCCCCAGCATAGGAACTAAGGCCCCCAAACAGGTGGAGAATGGTGACTTCAGGCTGAGCACAAACACATGGACTCCAGACTGGCTTGAACCAGAAGCCTGAGATTGAAACAGATTGAACCAGAAGGTTGAGATTTCTGACATGCCATCCTGTTATCTCACCACCAACCATCAGAAGAAAGTCACACACCCCTCAGGCCAGATTCACAAAATTTTCCTTTAAAAACTCTTCCTTGAAGACCATCAAGGAGTTAGCATCTTTTGAGCATGAGCTGCCCATTCTCCTTGCTTGGCTCATAAAATAAACCTTTCTTGCTCCAAATTCTGACATTGCAATTTGCTTGGCTTCACTGTGAGCTGGGCACATGAACTTGGGTTCAACAACAGTTATGTAACCTTGGACACACCACTTTGCCTCATTCAGTTCAGTTCAGTTCAGTCGCTCAGTCGTGTCCGACTCTTTGCGACCCCATGAATCGCAGCACGCCAGGCCTCCCTGTCCATCACCAACTCCTGGAGTTCATTCAGACTCACATCCAACAAGTCCGTGATGCCATCCAGCCATCTCATCCTTGGTTGTCCCCTTCTCCTCCTGCCCCCAATCCCTCCAGCATCAGAGTCTTTTCCAATGAGTCAACTCTTCGCATGAGGTGGCCAAAGTACTGGAGCTTCAGCTTTAGCATCAGTCCTTCCAAAGAAATCCCAGGGCTGATCTCCTTCAGAATGGACTGGTTGGATCTCCTTGCGGTCCAAGGGACTCTCAAGAGTCTTCTCCAACGCCACAGTTCAAAAACATCAATTCCTCGGCGCTCAGCCTTCTTCACAGTCCAACTCTCACATCCATACACGACCACTGGAAAAACCATAGCCTTGACTAGACAGACCTTAGTCGGCAAAGTAATGTCTCTGCTTTTGAATATGCTATCTAGGTTGGTCATAACTTTTCTTCCAAGGAGTGTCTTCTAATTTCATGGCTGCAGTCACCATCTGCAGTGATTTTGGAGCCCCAAAAAATAAAGTCTGACACTGTTTCCACTGTTTCCCCATCTATTTGCCATGAAGTGATGGGACCGGATGCCATGATCTTCGTTTTCTGAATGTTGAGCTTTAAGCCAACTTTTTCACTCTCCTCTTTCACTCTCATCAAGAGAAAACATTTGTTTCTGTCTCTGATTTTACTAAGAAAGTCATTCTTAGGTGTTTCTTTCTTTCTTTTTTTTTTTTTCTGTTGCAGATTGTTAAAATTTAAATGAAATCTCGGGATAAACAATGCAAGAGAGTTCAGTTTAGCCAGCTTACATTTATCTAACTCTTCTGCTCAGGTCAACATACAATCCCTGCTTTTGAAACTGAGCAGGACCCTGTGGGGCCCTCCTAGGCACAAAAACCTTTCTGTGTTCCCTGTTTTCTTATTCATAAAAAATCAGGGAAGTAAAGGAATGCAGAAACAAAGGAACAATCAAGAAACTATAGTCCAGGATCCTGGTTCTTCTGCAGGAACCACCCATACAGATGGAGGATGGTAACTTCAGGCTAAGCACAGGAATCCTTAAATACCACCCTGTTAGCTCACCAACCAATTAGAGGATAGTTGTATACCCAGCAGTCCTCACTCCAGATTTTACCTGTAATAACTTCTCCCCACAAACCATCGGGGGCTTTAGAGCATAAGTCACCCATTCTCCTTGCTGACCCCTGCAATAAACCTTTCTCTGCTCCAACCTCCAATATTATGGTTTATTTGGCCTCACTGTGCATTGAACAAGCTTGCATTCAACAACAAATGGTCTTCCAGATGAGCTGTCCACCTCATTTCTATTTAAAAAAAAATCACATGGAAATTTCCTGTTGCTCCAGTGGTTAAGACTACATGCTCTCACTGCTAATGGACAGAGTTTGGACTCTGGAAATGAAATCCCACAAGCCTCAAGGTGCATCCAAAAAAAAAAAAAATCACACGCCCCAAATGGAGTCTTTTGCCCCCATGACTGCAAATTAAGACTTAATTGCAGAACTTCTCTTGTGGTGCAGTGGATAGGAATCTGACCAACAGTGCAGAGGACACAGGGTTGATCCCTGGTCTGGGAAGATGCCACATGCCCTGCCCATGCACCACAACTACTAAAGCCCATTCACCCTAGAGCCTCTGCAGCGATGAGAAACCATCACAATGGGTAGCCCCTTCCCCCACGCACAAGAGAAAGCCTGCACAAAGAAACAAAGACCCAGCATAGCCAAAAAAACAAATTTAAAAATAATAATAAATAAATAAAGTTATAAAGAAAAAGGCTTAATTGCAGTTTCACTCTCTCCGGGGAATGTGACCTTTAAACAGACAGTTTGAAAATTCCTGATCAACACTAGAGGCAAAGCGCATGATAAAGACCCCTGCTCCCCCAAGATCTGAGGGCCTGCCCAGAACAATCCTGTCTTTTCTTCTGCTAATAGCCTCCTTGTCCCACCCTCCTTCTGCTTATAAAACCTTCCATTTTGTTCACCAGCTCCAAGGTTTTTATTTACTATTAAATAAAATAGTATTTATTGATTTATTTGCTAGTATTTACCATTTACTATTTTATTGACTATTAATAGATGGGATGCTGTGATTCATGAGCAAGTACATAAAGCCAATTATATCACTAGATTTACTTGGTTGAATTTTTGTTTTTTAACATTTTTCAAGGCCACCCTCCATGCTCAAATTTCATGTATCAAAACTAACCTCTGTTGTTTGTGAAACAATTCTCTTATTCATACCTGTTTTCCTTTCCTCATACTAGCCTGTCTTTCTGAAATGCCCTTCTCTGATGTCCAGACAACCAACAAATTACCTCATTGTAGTGATGTCCTAAAACTTTATATGAATGTGCTAGGCAATGCAAATACATCAGTTTAGGGCTGGCAGAGAACTGATGGGAAATAAGTTGGTTTGCTCTGGGATGGGGCTGTGTGTCTTTTGTGTTTGTCTTAATTGCTCATTGACTTGACTGCCTCCACTAGTCTGTAAAGACAGATTCTTTCCTGTCTACCACTCTGTTCCATGCCTTTCACAGGGTCCAGCTCATAGTGGGCCCTCCCAGGTTGTGTCAAATGAATTTTCAGAAGCCAGTTCATGAAGCCTTATCTAGACTCGATCCCTGAACAGGCTGTTGGATGCCTCCCTTCTGTGACTGCAAAGTAATTGCTTAAGAAAAAAAAAAAAAAAAACAGTCCACGCTCCCTCTCCAGCACTGAGCTGTGAGTTTTTTGAAAGTAGAAAATGCATCTCTGAGCTTTTTAAAAGTAGGAGATGCATCTTGGTGTGCCTGATATCTTACATTGTACCACACAAATCATAGGTGATCAATTTCTATATATAATTGACCTGAACTTCTCAAGACAATATTCATTAATTCTTTGCCTATAATTTAGTTTTCCAATCAAATTTTAATATCCTTGAAAGCATCTTGCATTAAATATAATCATGTGTAGGGTGGGAAGTCCAGCATAAATCAATAAATGCTATAGTTACTGAGCTGTTTGGGTAACTACTCTCTAAGGAAGAACTTAGTTATTACTCCTATCCAAAAGCATCGGTAAGATTGACAAAAACATAATCAACTGGATAAACAACATAAAAACAAAGAAGAGAAAGGTGCATTAGTAAACTGAAGTGCAGGGAGCTGGAAGCATGAGGTTGCCTAGCAACAGGCCTGAGTGGGTGGATGAGGAAATAAAACAGCTTAGCATTCCATTCATTTTTCACAGCTAAAAATGTGTTACATTTCTGAACCAGTCAAAAGCTCCCAAGCATTTTCCTCAGGTCTTCTCATTCTGGTATCTCTGCTCCTCTGAGAAGAAAGCAGTGGTGGTAAAATAAATGGGAAAGACAATTCTGGCTTCTTCCTTAAAACCTCAACAGTTTTGAAAATGGCTTTCAGTCTAAGAAGTAAGAAAATTCTATCAGAAACACCCGGGGGCAGATGGGACCTGCATTGCCAATAGAACCCTCAGGGCAAGCCCTAACACCAAAGGTACAAGGGATTTCAACTTACTGATATAGAGCCACAGCAGTATCCAGGCTATGACTGCCAGGATGAATAAAAATACTGTGAAAAGAATGATTTTGTTTTGGATGTTCCAAAAGGGAGCTTTCTTCTTGAGTTGCTTCTTGGGTTTGGCTCTGGCAATGGGTTTTCTTGGTGGTCGTCTCCCTGGCAACTTCCCTGGGGCACTGATGACCTGAACTGAGATATTGGATATCTTCAAAAGAATGAAAGATGTGTTAACAATTAGAAGTAGTCTAGGGCTTAAATACAACCACTCAGTCAGGAGAATCTTAGTGCTAAAAGGCCTGCATAAATCAAACGATTTACATAAGCAACGACTTGCACTGAATCACACAATTAAGACCAATCAGAAAAAAAAAAAAAACAGTATATGAACTCCAGTGAAATTGTATCCAGGTTCTCCCCTCAACTTTCCAATTCTGCTAAATAGATACTAGAGAGGATAGACCTGAATTTTATGTAAGTGAAGACTAAAGGACCTAAAGGGCAGACAGTTAGGATTCTATGTGGGTTGATTCATGAGTCCACATCTCTGGGAATGTATGTGTTTGCAATATAGATAGCTTTTTTTCCCACAATCAGTGTCTTCTAGGCTGAGGCAGGATTGACAGTAAGAATAGAAGTGAGTTCCTCAGAGAAATGAATTGATTTCCTAATTATGGCTTCATGAACCGGTGGTCATGAAACCAAGCAGGACCTCCCTGTGTCCAGGGGTTCCTGGACACAAAAGCTGTTCTGTGTCCCCCAGTTTTTGATTACAGGAAATGGGCTTCATTCAGCCTCCATCACCTTTCCTGAGTTCCAATGAGCAGGTTCAAACTGTTGCTAACTAGGGAAGGGTGGATGCAGAGACAAGGGAGGAACAATAGTCCAGCCTTGGGTCAGAGTCTTGGTTCTCCATCAGGGGATACACATAACAATATTTTTGAGCCATTTTGCAGATACTGAAATCCCTACCAGGTAGGAGAAATTAATGGTATGCTGCCCACAAGCATGTAAATCCCAGACTGGTTGGAACCAGAAGGTTAATGATGCTGACTCCCACTTACCTCACCACCAACCAATCAGAAGGTGGTCCACAAACTGGTCATAACCTCTGTGAACCATTACTATAAAATTTCTCACTATCCCCTCCAGGCTGGGACACACAATTCTGAGGACATTAGCCCACTGTGGCTCCTTTTGACTAACAAAGCGATAAAGCTATTTTTTCTACTTCACCAAAAACTGTCACTGAAAATCAATTTTTTGTCCAAGTACAGAGGCTGAGTTTGGCTTCAGTAAAGAGAAAAGTTCAGAATGATTCTCTTGTTTTGTTGTAGCCAAATTCTCTGGGAAGCAAACTCACTCAGAAGGACAGCATGGGTAATGGACTGCAGTTTATTACACTCGGGGAGTCCGAGGCAGAGTTTCCTCTTTAGCCAGGGACCCTGACCGACTTTTGTGAAAACCTTACATACCTTAAGTGTACGTACTCAAGACCCCATCCCCAAATTTCTTAAACCTTGCCTGGAAAATGTTAAAGGGAAATACAATCAGGTTACAGCCATGATTCATAATCAGAAGGGTCAGCTGGCATACATTTTAGCCTACATCAATGGGTGCCATGAAGGTTACAAAGGTGATTGGCTACAGAGAGGATTATTGCATACTTTCCAACTATGGGAAATCTTGGTATGGAATCTGGTGTTTATCAGTTGGTGAGGCCTGTTCTGCTGTAGGTGTGTTATCTCCATGGCTACCTGGCACATAGTCCAAAGTTCACTGAAAATGCAAGCAGCCCTATACTCCAAAGTTCACTGGGAATGTAAGATGGAGCTTCCTTCTTTTTCAAGATGGAGTCAGCTCAGCCTGTTCCTTTCCTCCTTCAGTTTGTGTAACAATGAAGGACAGGGGTCAAGTGCTTGTTTTACCATCACATCACAGGCATGCTCTAGAAGTCAGTGACTGGACTGAACAATAATTCAGTTTCTCAATCACAAATGAAAAAATGATCAAAAAATACAGAACGAAATAGGAGACTCATGTTAGATTAGAAAATTACCAGTTTTAGCATATTGACATACAAAGTGTTGTCTGCAACAGCAACAGGAAAAAAAGTATATTATTTAACTCTTTGCCCTCCTCTTTTTTTTTTTCTCCTCTACTCTCTGTCATTTGATGCTGTGAATTCTTTAATAATGTAAGTGAGAGTTCAGCTTCTTTGAAGAAGAGATTTATACATGTCAAGGTAACTAAACGTCAATGATGAAATAACTTTTAACCACACATTCTTTTAAAGGCAAGAATGTGGAACACCAATATTAAAGAAATAATTCCTCTTTTGAGCTCTCCTCTAAGAGTGTTCTCATTCTCTCTTACTCTCTCTCACTGTTCCCTACAAAGTACATGTCTTCCAGTCTTTAATCCTACCAATTAATGGGATAATGTGTGGCCAAGAACATTCTAAATTATTCATGGCTCCCTCATTCTTTGTGCCAAACACTCTTGTCAACCCCTGGAGTGAAATGTAGCTTGCATGCCTCCCAGTGAAATTGAACTAGACCAGAGTTCATCGAATGTGATGTTCTGTAGGACTGAGGATGCTGTTTCTAAAAAGAAAACATTCTGTTATAGGATGAGTTGACTATGGTGTCAAGCTACTTTAAAATATACCCCCCAGGAAGTAAAAAAGGAAAACTTAGAGCAGTGCTAGGCCATGATAAACTAACAAGGCCAAAGTTGGGACTTTAAGTGCGGGAACACATTACAGGCAGTCTCAGTTAGCCCTGATTAAATTTTAAAATGGAATTTGTATAGAGATCAGTACAATTTCCCTGGAGTTTTAGAAAAACAGCTGCAAATCAATTACCAAGTGTCGCACTTTAAAACAAGTTTGTAAAGTCCATTAAGTACCAAAGGAAGGTTAAGTATTTTATTATTGTTTCCTTCATTTTTTTAAAGTGACTCAGTCTCGTTTTACTAACAAGGTCAACAATAAATGGCATTCAAGTAACAGAGAAGGTTTCTCACAATGTACTTACATTCACATCAACAGCTTTGGATGAAATATTACTGTTTTCTTTGTCCATTTTTAGGTGTTCTGCAGGTGAACATCCAGAGGTGCCTTAAAGCCAGCTTTTCAGTCCCTTACATTCCTGCTTGAGAAGAACTGGTTGCCATATTCAAGCTAGCTAGAGGGATGGAATCAATTTACCTCCACCGGCTCCAGTTCAGAAACTGAAGCTGCCTCATTGCTATATAGTGAATGTTAAAGGGACCTAGCAGAGAGCTTCACAAATCCCAACTAAAGGCTTCTTAATGTTACTCTGAATCAGGCCTCCTAGGGCCCAGCCTCAAGACAAGTTTGCTTCAGGAGGATACAGTCCAACAACCCCCAGATATTTACAAGTCTTTTAAATGTTTGCCTATTAAGAGATCTAACTTCTAACCCTCAGCATTGCTTCTTAGAAATCCCCACACTGCCCAGTTCAGTTCAGTTCAGTTCAGTCGCTCAGTCGTGTCTGACTCTTTGCGACCCCATGAATGGCAGCACGCCAGGCCTCGCTATCCATCACCATCTCCTGGAGTTCACTCAGACTCACGCCCATCAAGTCCGTGATGCCATCCAGCCATCTCATCCTCAGTTGTCCCCTTCTCCTCCTGCCCCCAATACCTCCCAGCATCAGAGTCTTTTCCAATGAGTCAACTCTTCACATGAGGTGGCCAAAGTACTGGAGTTTCAGCTTTAGCATCATTCCTTCCAAAGAACACCCAGGGCTGATCTCCTTCAGAATGGACTGGTTGGATCTCCTTGCAGTCCAAGGGACTCTCAAGAGTCTTCTCCAACACCACAGTTCAAAAGCATCAATTCTTCGGCGCTCAGCCTTCTTCACAGTCCAACTCTCACATCCATACATGACCACTGGAAAAACCATAGCCTTGACTAGACAGGCCTTAGTCGGCAAAGTAATGTCTCTGCTTTTGAATATACTATCTAGGTTGGTCATAACTTTTCTTTCAAGGAGTAAGTGTCTTTTAATTTCATGGCTGCAGCCACCATCTGCAGTGATTTTGGAGCCCAAAAAAATAAAGTCTGACACTGCTTCTACTGTTTCCCAATCTATTTCCCATGAAGTGATGGGACCAGATGCCATGATCTTTGTTTTCTGAATGTTTCAGGGGAGGGTGAAATGCATAAAGGAGGTCAATTGTATGGTGATGGGTAGTGATAAGACTTAGGATGATGACCCCTTTTGTAATGTATATAAATATCAATTTATAATGTTGTGCTCCTGAAATTATATAATGTTTCATGACAGTTTTGCCTCAATTAAAAAAAAAAAAAAAGAGGGACTTCCCTGGTGGCCCAGTGGCTAAGACTCACCCTCCCAATGCACGGGGCTCAGGAACTAGATCCCACATGCCACAACTAAGAATTTATTTTGCATACAGCAACTAAAGATTCCAAGTGCCCCAACTAAGATCCAGTGCAGCCAAATAAATAAATATTTTTTAAAAATTCTTCCCCACCCCAACACATACCCATTTCTCTTGCTGGCATCTCATGCCAACTCCAGAAGCCTCACTTTCTAATTCTGCTCTCAGCTTTCTAGCTACACTCTCTAAAAATCCCTGTTCAAGAGGTTTTTTGGTTTCCTTTTTTACTTCCTCTCCACTTGCAGTTCTCAGAAAACCCAGGCCCTTCCTCATGAAAGTCCCCTGTTTCCATTTCTCCTATTCTTCTCCAGGTCAACCTGAATTAGATTCAAGGTAAAGGAGAGCAATTTTGAGGGTGGAATAAGGCTCACACATTGCTCCCCATGTCCCTGTGAGACAGGCATGCTTCCCTCTGGGCACTGGGCATCAGTGGAAAGTTGATCAATCGCCCTTTAAAGGGGAAGCACTGCTCTGCTGATCTGGACACAACTCTGCGTCATTCAGGGGACAGTCATCAGAAAGCAAGTGAGAAACTGCCTGCTGAAAGGGGTGGAAGATAGCTAAGTAAAGCCTGACAAACAAATTATGTCATGTTGTACACATTTGCTTCTTGGCTTTTTATTTATTACTAACAGTGATAAAATGACTAATAATGCTTTAGGCTTTATAATGGTAAGAGAGGGAAATTTTAAATTGAAGTCCTTTTTAATTGCCTGTCCTTTTTGTATTTATTTCCTATATTTTTAGAACTACTCATTTCACAAATATAAGTAAAATATATGTCCTGGGCAGTGGCCACTGAAAAGACCCTCTCCTTGAGAATCAAACTTTAGACAGTCTCTTCTGAGCTCTCTTTATGGCCAGGCCTCATTCTGAGATCCTTATCTCATCTGCCTGCCCAACTGTAGAAAGAATCCTGCTGTCAACATGGAGAAAATCCCACTACCTTGATATCTGCTTACCTTTGATAGCTGATTAAGTTCTTCAATCTCTACCTTTGATGTAGAGAATCTCAATCTTTGGCTTGCCTTTAGCAAGAATCCCTTGACATTTGACATTCTTGACATCCCTTGACATTCTTCTTAGTAATTTTCTATCCACTGATAGCCTCACCCTGTTCATTTGCTATCTTTGGGGCTTCTCTGGTGTCTCAGCAGTAAAGAATCCACCTGCCAATGCTGGAAACTCAAGTTCTATCCCTGGGTCAGGAAGATCCCCTGGAGAAGGAAATGGGAATGCACTCTACTATTCTTGCCTGAAAAATCTCAAGGACAGAGGAGCCTGGCGGGCTACCATCTATGGCGTTGCAAAGAGTCTAACATGACAGCAGCTAAACAAAACCAACCAGCTGTCTTTATTCAATCTGGGATTGAGTTAAGTTCTATTCTGAAGTCTCTTCTCCCTGTTGCACCATTCTCTTTGAATAAAATTCTTTCAAGAATGGGAAGGGGCAGCAAATCATAGGAGTTTGCATTATATGTACAGAATTTTAAAACAATCATAAAACCAACTACAGGCTGACTTTTAAAATCTCATTTGCCAACAGTTCTAAATAATGTCAGTGATAAATTATTCTTCTCTGAAAAATAATATTTGTTGTAAATTCTAAACAATTGCTTCCACTACAATTAAGTTTTAATAATATATATATATAAGCTTCAAATGGCACATTTTAATTACTCATTATTTAATAAATAGGAATGTTATATAGAAGTTAATTTGAAGAACTCCCATTTGTGTGAAAGTGAACGTGTTAGTCACTCAGTCTTGTCCCACTCTTTGTGACCCCATGGGCTATAGCCCGCCAGGCTCCTCTGTCCACGAGACTCTCCAGGGGAGAATACTGGAGTGAGTTGCTATTTCCTTCTCTCGGGTATCTTCCTGACCCAGGAATCAATGGGTCTCCATTGCAGGCAAATTCTCTACCCATTTGTATAGTTGGCCTCAAACACAAAAGGACTCTATTGAACATGTTCATTTTGAAAGTAAGTTTCTAACAGTTTGGAATCACTTGAACTCACCTGGGGCAGAATTTTTACATTTCAGCATTTCAGTCCTGAATATTCATTGGAAGGACTGATGTTGAAGGTGAAACTCCAGTACTTTGGCCACCTGATGGGAAGAACTGACTCATTGGAAAAGATCCTGATGCTGGGAAAGATTGAAGGAAGGAGGAGAAGATGAAGGAGGATGAGATGGTTGGATGGCATCACCACTCGATGGACATGAGTTTGAGCAAGCTCTGGGAGCTGGTGATGGACAGGGAAGCCTGGCATGCTGCAGTCCATGGGGTCACAAAGAGTCAGACTCTACTGAGCGACTGAACTGACTGGTGCAGAATTCTTGCTTCCAAAAACCTCTGTGGGACTACGAATTCCTGCAGTTAGAGAGGATATTCAAATAAGCAATAATAGAATGATGATTGTAAAGATGAAGAAACAGAACTGCAACTATTTCACATCTGTTACTTTCATGTGACCATTCAAAGTTAATTTATATTTAAAATGTAAAGCAAAAGTGTGAACTGAATGTGAGCTGCAACATATAATATTTTATATATAATATTTTGTATGCAAGATTTATTTTGTTAATTTCATTTTTGCTAGCAAAATTACACATAATCGAATAAACCTTTTCACTCTGTTTTCTAGATATTATTTTTCATTTTATTTCATGATTATTACAGAAAATGTGTTCATTGTATTAAGACAAGTCTTGTTTAAAAACCCTCCAGGTGGACAGACATATGATAAAGCTAGTATAAAAAATACTAATGTTGGAATCTAGCTGTGGTTATATGCATTTACACTACAGATTTCTTTCAACTATATTCTGAAATTTTTCTTGATTAAATATTGGAGAGGAAATTATCATCTCCAGGAGTCAAAATTCTAGATAAACCACTGGTTTTGAGAGGTAATAGCAAAGGCAGCTGGGGTAGAGGGTAAGGTCTTGGTGAATGAGTTTTCACTCATCTCCTTGTGCTTTTATTGACGTGGAAGTTCTGGTGCAAAAATCCCTTCAGTTGCCAGAACACATGGCCAAAGATAGTCACAATGGCCAGATGTAGGTTGGTGCTTAAAACAGCTTCAAAGAGAGTGAAGAGATTTCTTTTCTTTCCCAGGGACAAAGATCCTTTTGCTGAGGGAAGCGAGGCAGGTGTCTGCCCACTGGCTGGTGAGCAGATAGTGTGCAGTGATCTGATGGGAGGAGAGACATCTCCCCATTGGATTCTGTAGTGATTGTGGCAAGCACACAAAGCAACGCACCAATTCACCACTTGAAAATACTTGCAGTGCTTCAGACTTTGGCCTCAAGATAAGCTTAGCATGTCAGAGGCGGGGCCAAGTCATCCATCTAACACGAGCAAGATTCTAAACCCCTCGCACGGAGGGCTCTTACCAGGGAGTAGGGGTGGGGCTGTGGCACTTCCATCCTTGCCTAACCAGAGGAGAGGCCAGTTGTCCCAAAACCAACAAAGTTCATTTCTGCGACTCTGACAAAATGTGGTCCACTGGAGAAGGGAATGGCAAGTCACTTCAGCATTCTTGCCTTGAGAACCTCATGAACAGCATGAAAAGGCAAAAAGATAGGACACTGAAAGATGAACTCCCCAGGTCGGTAGGTGCCCAATATGCTACTAGAGATCAGTGGAGAAATCACTCCAGAAAGAATGAAGAGATGGAGCCAAAGCAAAAACAACACCAAGTTGTGAATGTGACTGGTGATGGAAGTAAAGTCTGATGCTGTAAAGATCAATATTGCATAGGAAACTGGAATGTTAAGTCCATGAATCAAGGCAAATTGGGAGTGATCAAACAGGAGATGGCAAGAGTGAACATTGACATTTTAGAAATCAATGAACTAAAATGGACTGGGTGAATTTAACTCAGATGACAATTATATCCACTACTGTGGGCAAGAATCCCTTAGAAGAAATGGAGTAGCCATCATGGTCAACAAAAGAGTCCAAAATGCAGTACTTGGATGCAATCTCAAATAACAGAATGATATCTGTTCATTTCCAGGGCAAACCATTCAATATCACAGTAATCCAAGTCTATGCTCTGATCAGTAATGCTGAAGAAGCTGAAGTTGAACGGTTCTATGAAGACCTACAAGACTTTCTAGAGCTAACACTCAAAAAAGATGTCCTTTTCATTATAGGGGACCAGAATGAAAAAGTAGGAAGTCAAGAAATACCTGGAATAACAGGCAAATTTGGCCTTGGAGTACAGAATTAAGCAGGGCAAAGGCTAATAGAGTTTTGCCAAGAGAAAACACTGGTCATAACAAACACCCTCTTCCAACAACACAAGAGAAGACTCTACACATGGACATCACCAGATGGTCAATACTGAAGTCAGATTGATTATATTCTTTGTAGCCAAAGATGGAGAAGCTCTATACAGTTAGCAAAAACAAGACCAGGAGCTAACTGTGACTCAGATCATGAATTCCTTATTGCCAAATTCAGACTTATATTGAAGGAAATAGGGAAAACCACCAGACCATTCAGGTATGAGCTACATCATATCCCTTACGATCATACAGTGGAAGTGAGAAATAGATTCAAGGGATTAGATCTGATAGACAGAGTGCCTGAAGAACTATGGACAGAGGTTCGTGACATTGTACAGGAGGCAGGGATCAAGACCATCCCCAAGAAAAAGAAATGCAAAAAGGCAAATGGTTGTCTGAGGAGACCTTACAAATAGCTGTGAAAAGAAGAGAAGCAAAACGCAAAGGAGAAAAGGAAAGATATACCCATTTGAATGCAGAGTTCCAAAGAATAGCAAGGAAAGATAAGAAAGCCTTCCTCAGGGATCAATGCAAAGAAATAGAGGTAAACAATAGAATGAGAGAGACCAGAGACCTCTTCAAGAAAATTTGAGACACCAAGGGAATATTTCATGCTAAGATGGGCACAATAAAAGACAGAAATGGTATGGACCTAACAGAAGCAGAAGATATTAAGAAGAGGTGGCAAGAATACACAGAACTAAACAAAAAATATCTTCATGACCCAGAGAACCACAGTGGTGTGATCACTCACCTAGAGCCAGACATCCTGGAATGTGAAGTCAAGTTGGCTTTAGGAAGCATCACTACAAACAAAGCTAGTGGCGGGGGGTGGGGGGGTGGAATTTCAGTTGAGCTATTTCAAATCCTAAAAGATGATGCTGTGAAAGTGCTGTACTCAATATGCCAGCAAATTTGGAAAACTCAACAGTGGCCATAGGACTGGAAAAGGTCAGTTTTCATTCCAATCCCATAGAAAGGCAATACCAAAGAATGTGCAAACTGCCACACAGTTGTGCTCATCTCACACTCTAGTAAAGTAATGCTGCTGCTGCTGCTGCCGCTAAGTCGCTTCAGTCATGTCCGACTCTGTGCGACCCCATAGACGGCAGCCCACCACGCTCCCTAGTCCCTGGGATTCTCCAGGCAATAACACTGGAGTGGGTTGCCATTTCCTTCTCCAAAAAAATAGTAATGCTAGTAATGCTTAAAATTCTCCAAGCCATGCTTCAATAGTACATGAAGCATGAACTTCCAGATGTTCAAGCTGGATTTAGAAAAGACAGAGGAACCAGAGATCAAATTGCCAACATCCGTTGGATCATAGAAAAAGCATGAGACTTCCAGAAAAACATCTATTTCTGCTTTATTGACTATGCCAAAGCCTTTTACTGTGTGGATCACAACAATCTGTGGGAAATTCTTAAGAGACGGGAATACCAGACCACCTGACCTGCTTCTTGAGAAATCTGTATGCAGGTCAGGAAGCAACAGTTAGAACTGGACATGGAACAGCACACTGGTCCTAAATCGGGAAAAGAGTATGTCAAGGCTGTATATTGTCACACGGCTTACTTAACTTTAGAGTACATCATGAGAAACGTTGGGCTGGATGAAGCACAAGCTGGAATCAAGATTGCCGGGAGAAATATCAATAACCTCAGATATGCAGATGACTTCACCCTTATGGCAGAAAGCAAAGAAGAACTAAAGGCCCTCTGATGAAAGTGAAAGATGAAAATGAAAAAGTTGGCTTAAAGCTCAACATTCAGAAAGATAAGATCATGGCATCTGGTCCCATCACTTCACGGCAAAGAGATGGGGAAACATTGGAAACAGTGTCAGACTTTATTTTTTGGGCTCCCAAAGCCCTGCAGATGGTTACTGCAGCCATGAAATTTAAAGACGCTTACTCCTTGGAAGAAAAGTTGTGACCAACCTAGATAGCATATTCAAAAGCAGAGACATTACTTTGCTAACAAAGGTCCGTTTAGTCAAAGCTATGATTTATCCAGTAGTCATGTATGGATGTGAGAGTTGGACTATAAAGAAAGCTGAGCTCTGAAAAATTGATGCTTCTGAACTGTGGTGTTGGAGAACTCTCTTGAGAGTCCCTTGAACTGCAAGGAGATTCAACCAGTCCATCCTAAAGGAAATCAGTCCTGAATATTCATTGGAAAGATTGATGCTAAAGCTGAAACTCCAATAGTTTGGCCACCTAAGGTGAAGAACTGACTCATTGGAAAAGCCCCTGATGCTGGGAAAGATTGAAGGGGATGACAGAAGATGAGATGGTTGGATGGCATCACTGACTTGATGGACATGAGTTTGAGTAAACTCCAGGAGTTGGTGATGGACAGGGAGGCCTGGAGTGCTGCAGTCCATGGGGTCACAAAGAGTTGGACATGACTGAGCAACTGAACTGCACTTAGGATCCACTCTCCTCCATTATGACCAATGGATCCTAGCTTCTCTTCTCCTGCTGACTCACAGGGAACCTGATAGTAATTCTTTACATAACATCATATGGATCTTTTTTAAAAATGAAGTGATGTGGAACATCTTAGAGAACCCCTAGGTCTGTACCATTGTAATATCTCCTTAATAAGTTTTCCTCCTCTGGGCTCATTGCTTCCATGTGTTTGTCACTAATAAATACATCTTTCTAAAATAACTCTCCAGTATCACCTCCATCTTTGACAATGGCAGCCAGATCTTCTTTTGTTTAGCCTCCTAGCCTGATATTCAAGGTCCTCCTCAGTGTGGTACCAGGCTACTGTGTAGCCTGTCAAATCATGCAGTTTCAGCCTTTATTCCTCCATTTAATCACCCATCCGTCTGTTAACTCAACACGTATTGCATGCATACTATATGATAGATGCCAAATATTTTTCAAGTGAATTAACTATATCTCTGCCCTTAGAAAGCTCTCAATAGAGTTTGACATTGAAACTCCAACTAGAAATCTTAATTTATCTACTTAAAAATTAATTGCAATATCTAGTGGAACTATATGTAGATTTGTTCTGTATTTTCCAAGTCTCCTGTAAATGTGCTATACTTTCATAATTAAAAAAAAATTTTTAAGCGAAAAAAAAAAAAGCTCTCAATAGAGGAGGCTACAACCTTATGTAATAATTTCTATCAAAGATGTGTCAACAAAATGCCTTAGAATCATAGAGGAGGCTGTTATCAGCAGTCCTCTCCTCTCAATCTTGCTGCGTCCTGCTTCCCGCCCCCTATTCAAATCCTTACCACTTTCAATAGCCTACTTTTCTACCTATTTTTTCACCCCAGCCCACAGCACTCTCTTCTTCCCCCAACTCATAGTCTTCATTGTGCATACCAGTACTTGAGACTTAAGTATTGTTAGAATAATCCATCAAACACTGCGGCATCTCTCAGTGTCGTCATGTTGATTATTTAGCTTATCGTCTGTATATTCTGTCTCCAAGCTCCTTGACCTCATACTAACCAGTTACATCTGCAATGACCCTATTTCCAAATAAGGTCATGTTCTAAGGTTGTGGGAGTTCAAACGTCAACTTATCTTCTGAAATAAATGACACAAACCCCAAACACCATGCAAGGTCTGCAGGAATGGAAGGGACTCTTGGAAGGCAGGCACTCCAACAGAGTAAACTTGCTTTCAATTTTGCAAGTCGACAGTATTGCAAAAATTCTAGCGCCTGGTCATAGTCTGGGGAAGCTGCAGGTGGCATTCTAACCGTGTTCTCTAGATGTTATCTTGAACCTTGCCATGCTCTTCTGATTCCTTTTCCGTCCCAGATGAGGAGGGGGAAGTACAGTACAGTATGACCCAGTCATGGTCTAGAGGGAGCTGATCATCATCCACGATCAGTCATATCAATACTAAAGGACAAATGTTCAGACAAGACTGTCCTGCATCAGACCAGTAACGGGAGAATAAGGGTGTGGATGGCCACTGTGAGTTTGCTTTCTGGTTCAACGGATATATTAGAGACCTCTTTTCTTTTCTAAGTGTGTGATATACAGAGTACTCATTTCATCAGAAACATGTTGTTGGGCTAAGGGGCACTTCGTAAACTAGACCAGAAGTCATTCTATAGCATATCCCTTACCGGATAAACCCTAAAGAGTCAGATTGGCCCAAGCTGGCAAATAACACTGTCACAGAAAGCTATGAACACTTTGAGCTGGCAGAGTTCTGGCTTGCTGTAGGCACTGAATCAACTCAATGTTTGAGGAAGGAATGAATCTCCTGTACTAAAAAGTATTGATCTTGGAAATTATGCAAAGGTCACTGGAATACAAAGGAATCCTTTATTTTAAAACAGTTCTAAAAATGAGATGAATCAGATTGAGAGGATAAGATTGGGGAAATGACAGATGATGAAAAATGAGAACAATTAGGATAAAAAGTATTTAAGAAAACAATGGAATCAAAAAAAGCATGTGGCATAGGGCAGGGCGGAGGAAAAGGAAGAATAAAAACAAGAGGGCAAGAAAGCAAAGGTATAGGAGCAACTAACACATTTTAAATGTGTATCCCATGGCATAATTTGGCCTGGAGAACATCCTCTCTTTTCAGCAGAGCCATGGCCTACATTGCTTTCTTTAGGAATAGCTTGTCTACCAATTTCGTCGCTCTCATGCTGTCCAACGCTCCAAGTTCCTTTGGAGTTTAGCCCTTGGCATTTCAACTTCCTCATGGGCTGTGTGCATGTTTCTGAAATCTGAAATACATACTGTCTGACTATTTGCTCATTATCCTAATCATTCACAATTAGAGACCCCAACAGCTTTGACTTAATTTACAAATGGCAAATGAAAAATCCCTCATTAAATGTTCTGGTTATTTCTATCAAATAACAGATGCCCGGGAGCACAACTAAAATGTAAACATCACTGATGTGGTTAAAAAAAAAAAAAAAAGACCTACTCTCTCAAACCCTCCACCCCCAAGAGAGAAGTATTTCTCAATCGAATTAGACATTCCTAAAAAAATGGTTTGGCTCTCCAACATTTTTTACCTTGAGGGAATTTATACAGTGTTGAAGCAGGGTTTTTTCCCTTCAGTTACAAACTGTAGGTTCAGATTTTGTTCCAGCCAGCACATACAATGTCTGTGTGTGGTTTCTGTAGCATTCAATACTATTTTTTTTTATTATTAATCATTGCTATTGTCTCAATGTGATTAATCTGACCTACTTAATCACATTGATACCCTAAAACTTCAGGGTATCAGGTAGATAGGCATTTATTTGCCAGAATGTAGCCTGCCTGTCACATTGTCTCTGATCTCATCTAAAGAGTTCTATCCTTTTCCCAGGTGGCTCAGTGATAAAGAATCCACCTGTTAATGCGCAAGACGCAGGAGATGCGGGTTTGATCCCAGGGTGGGGAAGATTCCCCTGGAGGGAGAAATAGCAACCCACTCCAGTATTCTTGCCTGGAAAAAAAGGAGCCTGGCTGGCTGCAATCCATGGGATTGCAAAGAGTCAGAGGTAACTGAACACACCCTGGCAAATTAAAATAATTCTCTAATATGGCTGTGAGTGTTCATCAGGACACAGGAGACTCCAGTGGGATTTTATTCCCTTTCCCAGCAGGCTAAGTTCTTCTGACTTATTGGGATGATTGCTGCCATCCTCTCACTTTCTCATCAAGCATAAAGGGCATATGAATGGATGTTTCTGCTAAGTGATCACTCGGTGCATCAATTTGCTGCAATGGACCGGAAAGAGTTTTATCTTAAAAAGTGTCTTTGCACTTCTTCCACAAATTGTATGTCACTAGAAGTCCTTGACAGTGCCAATTGACACTGACCTATGGCTGCCAAACCTCCTTCCTTGAGATACAGTCTCTTCAGCCTCACTGATAAAAATGCCTTAGTTTCTTCACAAACCAGCAAAGAATGGAGACTGTCTACTGGGCTGGCATCAGATTGGGAGAGCCACTGCTCTCCACACCATCCAGAGCCACGAAGGACTACTCAGGTAGGGGGGCTGCTTCCCGACTCTCCCTAAAATAAACCCACATCAGCTGAGGGAGTCTGTTCCTTACAAACACCTTGAGGGTGGCCTGGAGCCTGACACCTAGTAGGTGCTCAGTAAATCTTGGCTAACATAGTAAGTACTAATTAATAACATCTACTAATTACTGTGAATTAATGAATACAACATTGCCAAAGACTTAGTTTCTCTAAGCTTATTCCTTTTACCACAGAGGGGAGACTAATTTTCTTCTCAAAATTAGTTTTTGTGCCCAAACTGAATGCCTCTTTCACCTTACCCTAATCCTGGCCTTAATTAAAAGATTCCAAAGAAAAAAATTTACATAATTTTACAGAGCTTTGCGGAAATAATTCTGATGAAGAACCATAGGTTTAAAAAAAATCATAGATTAAGCTTTCATATATAAAACAAGCTACTTTTAGTGTTGGATACTTGTATACACAAGTGTGCTCCAAATTCAGGAAGGATTTAAGCACTTCTTTCAAGCAGAACCCAGAAAATCATATCTGTGCTTTCCTGAATTACAAACAGGTGAGCTCTTCACTGTGCATTTCTACCAGGGGAAGATGAAATATTAGTCAAATATGGGACCACATCTTCACTTGTGTTTCCCCCAAGCCTAGGAGTGTGTTTAGGATGGAGAAGGCAATATTGATGTAATTCACAAAACCTTGGAATCATAATGTTCAGGGTTCAAATTCTAGTCCCCCATTTACAACTGTGTGATCCCTTTTGACCTCTCTAATCCTCACTTTCCTGAAAAAAGTTATTTCAATACTCCCCTTGCAGGTTCCTTATACACGTTAGAGGAGATGAATTGTGTCGTCCAACATTTAGTAGGTGCTCAGTAAGTATGTTTCAAGTGCAGTTCGCCTGGGTCATTAATTTTCTCTTCAGTTGTTCTGAAGCAGGAGTTCTACTCTCGCAGAGTTTCTGATTTTGCAATTTGTGTGACCCGAGCTCATCCCATCACAAGGATGATACAATGTTATCCCAAAGAATTATTGTTCCAAGAATGTTCCAAGGATGGCTCTTTAACTTTTCTAACAGAGGGCCATTTCAATATTTGTTTCATTAAATAAAGGTCAGGAGGGCAATATTCACCCTAAACCCATTCGAACCACAGTGAGTTGTACCCTTGCCCTTCAAAATGGCTTTACATTCTCAGCTCAGGGCCATGAAAGTTGACATATTCATTTTGAGAATATATTATAGGCTCATTGCCACATCAGAACTTTAATTTTCTGAATGACAAATCAATTAAACACATTTTGCTTTAATTTTCTTGCCTAAGACATCCAAGTTGAATTCTGGAAACAATTTCTGTTCTGGTGCCATATTATGGAATTTTTTTTTCCAGTTGACGCTTGTGTTTTTTACCAACCATGTCTACTTCAGAGTCATTAACAAGCATGAACAGCTCATGGATTTAATGTGGTCTTTGGAAGAAATGAAAAATGCTAGGATTTGGAGCAAGGACTCAGCAATCATAAAACTCTTTTGAAGCTGCTGAGAAAGAACAACAAGTTCTTTGTAGGCAGACAATGTCTTTCAGAATATTCGCAAATAGATTTTTAAAGTGCTAATGCTGATGAGAGTATAGAGAAATGACCTCACTTATCTTTTACAGGTGAATGCAAATTGGTACTGGAGAAGGCAATGGCACCCCACTCCAGTACTCTTGCCTGGAAAATCCCATGGATGGAAGAGCCTGGTAGATTGCAGTCCATGGGGTCGCCAAGAGTCGGACAAGACTGAGTGACCTCACTTTCACTCTTCACTTTCATGCATTGGAGAAGGAAATGGCAACCCACTCCAGTGTTCTTGCCTGGAGAATCCCAGGGACAGAGGAGCCTGTGGGCTGCTGTCTATGGGGTCGCACAGAGTTGGACATGACTCAAGTGACTTAGAAGCAAACTGGTACCATAGGTATAATTTGACCATATTAACCAAAAATGGGTATTCAGAGCATCTAGGAAATTATCCTAAGGAAATGATCATAAAGATATCTCTATATAATTTTTTTTTGGCTGGAGGCAGGGTGCTTCCCTTGTGGCTCAGCTGGTAAAGAATCCGCCTGCAATGTGGGAGACCTGGGTTCGATCCCTGGGTTGGGAAGATCCCCTGGAGAAGGGAAAGGCTATCTACTCCAATATTCTGGCCTGGAGAAGTCCATGGCTGTATAGTCATGGGGTTGCAAAGAGTTGGACACGACTAAGCAACTTTCACTTTCATATAATTTTTCATACTGTCAATTTTAATGGTGAATTTGGAAACATTCTAAAATTAACAAAAAATGATGAATTAAGTGAAATATGGTACATTCATTCAATGGATTTTTGATGGGAAAGTATTTTGTCCTTTCCATGTCAAAGAGCTTTCTATGTAGGAAGTATTACTTCTTCCTATTTTGTTGGAACACTCTTGTGAGTCACATCCTCTTGTTTCTTGAGACAATATCTGCCCTCTCCTTTCTAGGAAGCTTTATTGGTAAACAGATTGCATCCAAGAGGAACTAGATTCATGCAAAAGGATAATGAAGATGGAAACATTCTAAAAATGGTTTAATTACATATGTATTTTAATATTCTATGATGGTGTGCATTGAATTGTGGAGAGTGGTTATCCTGGATAATGGGATTAAAGAGAGTTGTTCACGTTCTCTGAATGATTTGGATATTTTACAAACTTTTATCAAGGGAGGAAGAATACTTCTTTTGAAGTTTAAAAAAGGAAAAATTTTTGCTGTCCCCATGCATAAATACTGGGAAGCTAGAGTGATGGAAAATTAAGTATGCTAAACATTAATTGAAATCTGTGTAATTAATAAAGCAGTGTCAAGATTATAAAAGAACTATTTAAGTCAACATCTGAAATCACTGTGTGCTTCCAAGGAGGACTGCCTCAGAGACTCATCTACTATGGATTATGTCATTGTTACTGGCAATACAAGGTAATCTTAACTTCAGTTCAGTTCCGTTCAGTCACTCAGTCATGTCACTCATTGTGACCCCATGGATAGCAGCACGTCAGGCTTCCTTGTCCATCACCAACCTCCAGAGTTTACTCAAATTCATGTCCATTGCGTCGATGATGCCATCCAACCATCTCATCCTCTGTCGTCCTCTTCTCCTCCCACCTTCAGTCTTACCCAGCATCAGGGTCTTTCCCAGCGAGTTGGTTCTTCACATCAGGTGGCCAAAGTATTGGAGTTTCAGCTTCAGCATCAGTCCTTCCAAGGAATATTCAGGACTGATTTCCTTTAAAATTGACTGGTTTGATCTCCTTGCAGTCCAAGGGACTCTCAATAGTCTTCTGCAACACCACAGTTCAAAAGCATCAATGCTTCAGTGCTCAGCTTTCTTTATAGTCCAACTCTCAAATCCATACATGATTACTGGAAAAACCATAGGTTTGACTAGACAGAGCTTTGTTGGTAAAGTAATGTCTCTGCTTCTTGACTTAATTATATATTTTAGAATGGATTAATGTTGGAAATATTCCATTATCTGTCTTTTCTTTGTTGGGTGCACATGATGGCAAAGAATTTATTTGATGTGGAAATTCCCATTTCTACAGTTTACAGCATGTCACATCACATGGAGAAAAACTGAGTACCAGAGGCCTAGGGCCAGATGGCCCCCTAATCATTGGTTTCAATGGCATAATACTGTCCTTAAGGAGACACAGGGTTTGCATAATAACTATTTAGGATTTATTCTGCCTAAATCACTGCTGCTTGCAATTAGAAAGAATCATAGCATTCTAAGCAGATCTATAACTTGAAAGAGAAGAAAGGTTGTTCTTTTTTATTTATTTTTTAACTGTTTGTCAAATGAGGACTTAGTTTCCTGACCAGGGATTGAACCCGTGACCCCAGCACTGGAAGCATGAAGGGAACACTAGGGAAATCCCCGAAAGGTTGACCTTTTTTTTAAAAAAAAAAAAAAAAATGGACTTGACTATGCTCTGGATCCAAGCAAACCATTAGATTATTTTGTAGAGCTGAAATGGGTAAAGAAACTATCAAGAATTGGTACCTACCAAAATGGTACTTAAACATTGCTTAGGTGCAGAAAGCCTGGTGGGCTACAGCCCATGGGGTTGCAAAGAGTCGGACATAAGTAAAGTGCCTTGGCATGCGTGCAGGGCATGTAGTGGCCTTCAGCATCTTCACCATCTGCACAGTATGAGGGTATTACTAAGCCCTGAAAGACCATGGCCTTGAATCTATATTGCCTAAGAAGCTGGGCTGTTTAAATGGAGAAATTGAGCCTTCAAAATCTTCAGGGGAACTAGGTTTACAAAACAACTTGCAGGAATGATGTGCTCATTTCTGCCAATAACTCAGTAATTTGCATTTTAATCTTCATGCTTTAACAGTTACCATAGCAGTGAAAGATCCTCAGTCAACAGGATTATGTCAATTTCAATGACGGTGAAATCAACAGTTAAGCTAATTTGAGGCCATGGAAACTAAATTTACTATCAGCAATAGTGCTGCAACCTACTGTGTCATTAAAGCTTTCTGTAAATGTTAACTAAATGGCAACCCGCCTGGAAACAAAACATAAGACCTTATGAAAAGTGAGCTTTGTTTTTCCATTAACAGAAGACCCAGTTTTCGTCACAGTTCTTGGTGGAAGGGATGATATAAAGAGTAGAGAACTCGGGTCTATCTGAAGTCAGACGTTTTCTTAAGTCATCTTCCTGTTCTTTGACATATCAGAGAGTTAGAAATGAGACTTGCATTCACCATGCAGCCTGTACAACCTTTCTGATGACAGATCTACAGATGTCACTAAATTTAGCAAATCTGTTTGTTTCTGTGATCATGTGGACCCATGATCTTGGTTCCTGGGCTGAGGCAGCAGATATATGAAGCTGAAAGCTGGGTGTTGTGGTCCTGTCAGGGACCTGCAGCCATCACCACATAAAGTTCTGCACATCCCACATCAAGGTGAGCTCTAACTACACTGACCAAATTTGGCCTTTTAAAAAGTAGCTTGAAGGCACACACTTCTATAATTAAAGTAGATAACCAACAAGGTCTCACTGTACAGTAATAACTTAAATGGAAAAAGAATTTGAGAAAGAATAGTTTAGGTATAACCGAATCACTTTGCTATATGCCTGAAACTAACACATTGCTAATCAATTATACTCCAATATAAAATTTAAAAAAAGAAAAATAAAAAGTAACTTGAAAACAAAAAAAATTTTATGTTTTTCTTTATGATCTCAACCTCTAACCCTGCCTCCTAGAAGTCTAAAGCAGAATAAGACTCCCAGGCATGGGTACCACAGGGATTTCTCGAATCACCCTTGCTCAAGTCCACCCAGAAAGGGTCTATCTGTAAATCCAAGCCTCTTTCTCATTGTTTCAACTCTTTTGGGTCCAGACAGGTTGGGACAAGTGGTAAAGAGGCTAATACATTCTCATAATGGCACAAAGTTGAAGTTCCTGAGTCCAGTGACCTCAAGCAAACATTCCCTGATCATCCCAGGTCAGAGAACTCTTCCTTCAGAGGGTCCGAGTGAACATTGCTGTGCTTCAGCCCATAAACAAGCAATAAATGACACAAGGCGCTGTTGGGTACATGGTTTGCTTAGCTAACGGCAAATTCAATTAAGAGCCATATCCATATTTCACTGTATCTCCTAGTTCATGAAACAGTTCCTTAACTATATTAAGGATTCAATAAACTCTGGTTGCGGAGAAGGCAATGGCACCCCACTCCAGTACTCTTGCCTGGGAAATCCCATGGACGGAGGAGCCTCGTAAGCTACAGTCCATGGGGTTGCTAAGACTCGGACACGACTGAGTGACTTCACTTTCACTTTTCACTTTCATGCATTGGAGAAGGAAATGGCAACCCACTCCAGTGTTCTTGCCTGGAGAATCCCAGGGACAGAGGAGCCTGGTGGGCTTCCGTCTATGGGGTCGCACAGAGTCGGACACGACTGAAGCAACTTAGCAGCAGCAGCAGCAGCAAACTCTGGTTGACTGATTACAGGATGATTTTCTAAGTAATTTTCTTACATTCAACACATAATGTGTTCTTTGCTGATTATCAGGGCTGTTTTTGAATAAATAAATAAATAGAAAAAACAGAATGAGACATTAGGACCTTAGTTAGTAAGACCTTAGGAAGAATTAGTGAGAGAGATTTAGCAGAAAGGCCATACAGTTGAAAGAAATGTGTGTTGCTCTGGGACTCTATGAAACTAGATTTAAATCCTCCTCCAAACAGCTAATTTGCTAAATGATGTTAGAGAAATCATTTCACCTTTGGTTTCCAGTATTATTGTAAATAAAATGCAGGATTTGGAATAGATGATTTCTCTAGGACTTTAGAAGAGAAAATTACTAGGAATGGAATATGACTTCAAGTTTTACTGAGGGCTAATTCTACAAGAGAGTGAGTCCCCAAAGAGCCCATCCAGCTTAAAAAAAAAAAAAAAAAAAAAAGAGTTCTCTCAACAGAGAAAGTGGTTCATTCTAGTAGAGTTTTAAAGTACATAGTTGGAGTTGGTTAGATATTATTTAGAATTTTTTACATCTATGGTTTCAAGTGAAATCAGTCCAATTTTCTTTTCTTATCCTTATTGGACTTTGGAAATCAATGTTAAATAACCCTCATGAAGTGAGCTGGAATCAATATGTTTGTCTTTTCCTAACAGTTTCCTAAATTTATCAATATCTATTTCTTCCAAATAGAACACTCCTTAGCACAGTCTCACCCACCCCTTCTCCCTGTACTTCTTCACTCAGATCACACATGAAGTACTGATATTGTATAGAATTTTAGTTCGGATTATTATAGTAAGTTTTCTCTCTTTATTTTTTAGTCCTTGATTATTTAAACAAGAATGAAATTTTCTAACTTATCTTTATTTCCCGTATCAAGTTGTGTTTTCCTGGTAATATATTTTTCTTAGTGGAATATTCAATCCAATTTAATTTTCAAATATGGTTTTTGTTAATATTTTTGTGTCACTTTGAGATTTAAAAAAATTAGCTATATAGAAAATTATGTGTTCAATGCTGTTGTTTTTTTTTCCCCTTCAGTACCATAAAAATATTACTTTATGTATCCAGGGTACTACTGAGAAGTCTAATGTCCATCTGATTCTTTTTTCTTATATGTGATGAGCTTTTATTCTTTAAAAACTTTGAAGGGTTTCCTATTTATTTTCAGTGGTCATATATTTCACTGAAATATTTCCCACTGAGGGCTCCTATTCTTTATTTTTTGGCATCTTATATGTCTTTCAAAACTGAGTTCTTAGGTTTTTGTGTTTTATTTTTTTTGTAATTTTAAGAAATTCCCAAAATTATTTCTTCAAAATTTTCCTCCCTTACCTTGATTTTTTTCTTTTTCTTCTGAAATTTCAACTCTATGATTTTTTTGCCCAAATCAATATCTCTTTTATATTTCCATCTGTTGTCCCCATCTTTTTTTACAGGATCTTGTTTTAATATTCTAGTTTATTTATTTGTTCTTTTTATCCATTCTACTATCAATCTTTATTTTATTTATCTTTTGGGCACACCACATGGCTTTCAGGATCCTAGTCCCCAGCCAGGAATCGAACCTGTGCCCCCCTGCAATGGAAGCATAGAATCCTAACCACAAGACTGCCAGAGAATCCCCTGTTATTTTATTTTTTTATGTTTCATTTCCCCAGTTTGTTTTTTCTTCATAATGGAAGGAATAGCTTCAAGCTTCCAATATTTGCTCTTACCATGTTTAGTATATTATTGGACTCATTATAAATGATTATTCTCTCTGGTCCACGAAGTCTTCTTCATCTAGTACTCCAGTGTGTCTTTAGATGACAATACTTATACTTCTCAGTGGTTTTCCAGTGGCTGCCCATGAGTTCACATTTCCCTTAGATTATCTGCTACCTTGACTACAAATGCGAAATGGAGAATGGGAAGAAAATCTCAGGGCCTAGCTTAGATTGCTTCTGGTGAGTTGGCAGCATACATCTGGTTGTCGTGATTGTGTAGTTGCTAAATCTCTTTTGCAATCCCATGGACAGCACCTTGCCAGACTTCCTAGGCAAGATACTGGAGAGCATTGCCATTTCCTCCTCCAGGGGATCTTCCCTACCTAGGGATTGAACCTGCATCTCCGGCATCTCTCGCATTGAGGATTCTTTGGACTCTTTCATTCTCTGCTTCCTACCTCAATCCTGGGCACTCTGGGTAAAATTGTCTCCTAGAGCCTCACATTTTTCAACACCGTCATCTCCATCTGATAGGACTGAAGGGGTGGGAGCCTGATGGAGGAGGGGAGTCTTGTTAGGAGGAAAACAAGCCGGAGTGCTGGCAAGTTCACTGTGGCCTGCTCCTCCCTCCAGCTGGCCTCTGTCAACCCTGGACTGTGCTGCTTTCCTGCCTCTTAAGAGTCTCTGGTGGAGCCAGGGCAACGTAGAAAACAGAACAAGCATACTCTGAAAACTCTCTCCCACACTTAGCCCCCCACCCCCTATGAAGGTTATATCCTATGTCCCCCCTTCCCCCCATCAATCCCAAATGGGAATCTAACCATCTTCCAACTCTCACCAGGAATTTCCTCCCAGTTTTATATCATTTGGGGGGTTCCATTAACCTCCCTCTCTTGCTTTTATGGCAAATCCGAGGTAAAGTTTGAGAAAAGAATTCAGCTGCATGTTAATATAACATCTTTCCAGGAACGGACAACTTACCAGTGGTTGTCCGAGGGTCACTAGGTCTTCTAGAGAGTACATTAGATCCTTCATGCAACCCACAGGATAATTTCCTTTAGAAAGTGAAAGTCGCTCAGTCATGTCTGACTCTTTGCGACCCCATTGACTGTACCTGTCAGGCTCCTCTGTCCACGGAATTCTCTAGGCAAGAATACTGGAGTGGGTTGCCATTTCCTTCTCCAGGAGATCTTCCCAACCCAGGGACTGATCCTGTGACTTTTATATCTCCTGCACAGGCAGACAGATTCATTACCACTAGTGCCACCTGGGAAGCCCTACGTGAGGGAGTAGGGACCAGAATTCGGCCTCCTCCCCACCCCATTTCAGTTCAGTTCAGTTCAGTCGCTCAGTCGTGTCCGACTCTTTGCGACCCCATGAATTGCTTCAGCCCCATGGGAATCCTGCAGAACTCTCTATGGAAGCCTAGAACTGCAAAAAACATGGTCTGATGAACCATCATCCAGCATCTAGAGTGTAGCAGTCTATAGTTTCATTAATTTTACCTTTTCTTGTTAGTTAACAATTCATTATATGAATAAAAGACTGTTTTTTTACTAAATGAATCACAGTGTTTTCCTTTTTCACTGGGAGCAAAGAGTAAGATGAATTGGTGGTTCCCGAGGTTTATTTGCCTTCTTAAGCTTTCATGGATGAGAAAAATATTTAAAACATCTCATCTTAGCTAGATCCAGTCTTGGGCCAAGTTCAAGAGTGTTCAGTAAACAAATGTTTACAGAGAGCAATGTAGATTGCTTATCACTTCTGGCTGATGAAGAAACTATATAAATATCTGCATCAGACCCAGAATCTGGCCTGTGGGGAGGAAGATTATTAATAGAGAAGGGAAAACTGTTCTCTTCTTCAATCAGTCATCCAGCTGATATAAACACCCTCCATACTTTCTGGGCATCTAAACATGAGTCCCTGAAGAACTGGGGCTTTGGATTGCTCATTTCTGTGTCGTCCCCCCGACCCCTTGGCCAGAGTCTGGCATAATGAGCATAAGGTAGGTACTCAAAAAATATGTGGGGGGCAAAGACCTTGTTCTTGAGCTCTTGGCTTCAGGCTGTCAGAGTGGGCAAAACTATTCCGAAACCTTTTACTGCAACTGTCAAGATAACCAATACAACCTTGCAAGGGCTACCTGAAAGTTAACTTACATTTCTACAGCTATAGATACAGCTTAATTCCATATTGCTGGCTTCTTGAATGAAATGACCAGCCCTGCCTGCAAAGTCCCTAGAGACAAAGGAGAAACTTTACATTTGAAGACACAAGACTAATTTGTTTATTAGGTGCGTTCTGTAAGTCGAGGAGGGAAATTTTTGGCAAATAAATAAATAAATAATCAGACAAAGGAAGGCTTCTAGGGCAAAGGAGCTGAGGAAGAGGAAGCGGAGTCTTTGCATAGTTCTGAATGAACAGGAGGCGGCAGCAGTAGGCAACGTGGATTCGCAGCAGAAATGCAGCACTTGCAAAAACCAGGGGCAGGAGGCTTTGAGAAGGTCAGAAGGTGACTAACTACTTCTTTATCATAGAGACCTCGATGCGGCACTTTCGTCCCCGCTATGGCTGTGGGACGTGGCGTCTTACATGATCTGCCTGGGCATTCCATACCCGGTCATGCCTGCCTGGGAGGCTCCCTTGTTGCTGCCCATCTGTAGGCCTATTACGTTCTGTCCCTGGCGAAGCTGCTCCTCGGAAAATCCTCTCCGATTCTGCTGGGCTTTCCTGGGCAGAGGGAATGAGATGGAACAATTTCATTCCGTTTTTAAAACTTTCCCAAGATATGCAGTTAGACATGTTCTTTTGGGGGCCACCGATTAGAAGGACGGCCTTATTCTGAACCACAGTCCTGCTAAGAACCATGTTTCTACCCTGAGCTATGACCCTACCCTGAGCTATGACCCTACCCTGAGCTATGACCCTACCCTGGCTTACGGCACCACCTGGGCCATGACCCTACCACAGATGGGCCCTACTATGATACACGACCTCTATCCTCTTCAAGTGAATTTCCAGAATTTCCACAGCAAAGAACCGGTGCTGCTTCTCTGGAGATTCTACTCTCAGACAGCTTTCCTGTCTCTCCTCTCACCAGTTACCTCAAGCCCTTGTGAAAATTAAAATCAGCTCTTTTTTATTAAGCATTTCATTAATCCCACTAAACCCTTTTCTGTCTGGGGCCAAGGATGAATGTCCCACCTTAGCGCTCAGGGATGTAGTGAGTTAAGGAGGTGAAATTTCTTACCCTAGACAGATGTCTGCGAGCTTTAGTGAAGAGCCAGATAGTAAATAATGCTGGTTTTATGGGCCATATAGACCATGGTAGGTCACTAACAAAATGGGGGCTAAAACCAGGGTTTTACCTGGCAATATCTAGGAGCTTTTCAGACCAGGTTCATTTAAATTGCCACCTTTTTAAACTGTCAAGAAGAAGAGGGGATTAGAGGAATGAAAGGTCAATTATCTGTACAAGGTGCTCTTTTCATCTCCCACTGAGCTACTGGGTTAACACTAAGCTCCTTTGCTACTTCTCTCTGCCCCAAACAAACAGCAAAACAAATTTCTTTAGGAAAAGGCCCTTTATTGACACGACGATATAATTTATTATCCACTTCAGGCCACCTCTGAGAGTGACACAGAATGCTATTAATGGATATGCTAGGAGGACAGGACTGTTCCAACAAATAAAACATATTTTTCCTTTATTACGTGGGAAAATAAATAAATAAATACGTACATTCAGGGCAACTTGGCTCATAATAAAACCAAATATTCAGACATCAAGGCAGATGTGAGAAAAGCCATTCAGTTCTGCTCCGTCTCAGGAGAGACATAACGTGGGCAGTGAGCCGCAGTGTTCAGGTATCTGAAAAGCAGGAAGAGCTCTGGCGGTATATTCACCTGAACTGGCAGCATCGGTCTAGCCTTGTTCTGGGAGATTCAGCTGTGGGGCTGTGTTTGCCTGTGCCTAGCCTGGACTTTGTGTCCAAACAGCCTCCAGGGAGCTCCAACGCTTCATCATCCTCAGTCCAGGGAAGAGGAGAGCATGTGACTGAAAATATCTTTTTACCTGTGAAACCAGGACGGTTCTCCCCGGTAACAGCCATCATCCTTGGTGACAGCAACGCTGCCCAGAGCCATCAGGGTCCTCTGCACAGCCGCCATGTCCTTTCCTGGAAGCCAATGGAGAGATTAAAGCCGAGCGTGTGTCAGGGCCAAGGAGTCAAGGAGGATGGGGCTGGACCTCTGGGAAGAAGTTCTCATAGGAGGCTGTAGTTGAGCACAGTCGAGAGAGAGGCATACAAAATACACCTCAAAGTGGCCCGAAGACAACCATAGCCAAACTCCTCAGAAAGGAACAACAACAAAAATCTCCTGACTAATTATTCTTTCTGTGGTGCGTGCCCAGAGATACCTAGGTTCTAATCCATTCCCAACTGCATGCATAACACATTCCAATAACTGAGCAGCTCAGACAGAGGTGGGTCCCTGCCCTTAGCAGAGGCCCCAGCCTCTGAGGGTTCTACAAGCAGTGGTGGGAGGAGGTGCTGTGGGCAGACCGGTGTAGGGGTCTGCACAGGAGACTTTCCTCCGGACTGAAAAGAGGAAAGGAAACTGGAAAGAGATTGACTGGATGGATGAACTGCACCAAACCCCAGGAGGATTCTTTCTTTTACTTTATCTTGGTTAAAAGGGTCTAAAATCACCCATGTGCATCATTATTGAGTATTCACTTGGTTCTTTGGGCTGGAGGCCTGGCAGATGAAGAAAAGCAACTCAACACAGAGAGCATCCAGTGTGATGTGGTGAGAGGCTCTTCATTTTGCGCTGCTTGAAAGGAGCAAAATGGAGATAATAAATAAATGGCTTGCATGAGAGAGCATGAAGGAAGGAGAGAGGAAGACAGACTGAGAGAAAGTGAAGGAGAAGTATGCCCCCTCACTCAAGGGGAAGGGGCACACTGTCACCGAAGGAGCCCTGACCCCTCACCCACGGAGTGGACAACCGGCCTACAAGGCAGTCTCCTCTTCCCATCCTTGCTCCCCTCCCTGCTTCTAGCCGGCTGACATGGCCTGGACAAGGAAAAGGGAAGTTGCTACCGTGCTTAGCCCCACAATTTAGAACCAGATCACAGACATATGTACGGCACAAGTATGGAGTGCAGAAGCTAAAGCCCCAGGCTGGGGGAGAGGTGCAGTGCTCAGCCTAGCAGGGGGCTGTGAAAGTTAAAGGCAGACACTAAAGTTCCTCTTGAGACTGAGTCAACCATCTGCAATCTCCCCGGGGCAGGCTGCTGCAGCCTAGTCCCCAGGGAATACAGAATTGCAGGGGAAAGGCAGACAAAAAGTGAGAATGTAGCATAACTATAACAAAATAAACTATTAAGGCCCGCAGAGGAAGTCCAGTTCAGGATGTCCATTTATTCAAAGAGGAGAGAGAGACAGCAGATCCTCATCTCTCTCCCCGCCCCCTCCTCCACTGCCCACATTAACCACAGGACGATTTCCTGGATTGTGAGGCCCTGTGGGATGGATAATACATACAGAGATGAAACTTTCTCAATGGAGAGCCCCACACCAGATGCAAGGAACAGCTGGGGTAGTGGAGAAAGGAGGATCTGGGCAGCAGATGGAAGGAGGCAGGCCCAGGGGATACTGAGAAGTCAGAGAGAGGAAATGGAGGAGAGGTTATGAGAATGTTCCCTCTCTGCCGCAGATTTAAAGCATTTCTGTGACTGTCACCGTATCACAGGATACATTGTTTTGATAGAACTGTCGTGATGATATTCTGAAAGATCACTGAGGGAGGAGATAAGGAGAGGGCTTGCTTTCAAGCAGTGAGCCGTTAAAGAGAACCTTGAGGAACTGAAGCACGTGGAAGCTTAGGAAGGTCTGGGTACATCACTCATCTCCACTCTCTACGGGAAGCACACCGGAAATCTGTGCCTGGTGGTTGAAAAGAGCACATCTGGCATGTCCAGGATCTGGGAAAATGTGGAGCCTGGCACCTGGCAAGCAGCCACAGACACTACCCTGGTGCCAGGGGTGGGAAGCAAGCTCTGTTAAAGCATAGACCAGCCCCCATCCCATCACATAGGGCTAACACACACACTGCATGAGCCCAGAGAGGAGGAGAGAGGGAACTAAGCTGGGGGCAAGGGGAAGACATCCACAAATGTAGACCTATAAATCCCACCCCACCCTCCAGCCAGAAGCGTCCGAAAGGAAGAAATGGCATGATTGGGCAGAAGAAGCTGGGTAAACAGGCATTAGACAAGGAAAAACTGGAAAAACTTTTTTAAAAAAGAAAGGTCCAGAGACAAGAGATTTGTTATAAATGATAGGCTAAACACTTTATTGGTTTCCCTGGTAGCTGAGATGGTGAAGAATCTGCCTGCAATGTGTGAGACCTGGGTTCGATCCCTGGGTCAGGAAGATCTCCTGGAGAAGGGACAGGCTACCCACTCCAGTATCGTGGGCTTCCCTTGTGACTCAGCTGGTAAAGAATCCGCCTGCAATGCGGGAGACCTGGGTTTGATATCTGGGTCAGAAGATCCCCTGGAGGAGGAAATGGCAACCCACTCCAGTATTCTGGCCTGGAGAATCCCAAGGACAGAGGACCCTGGCAGGCTATAGTCCATGGGGTCGCAGAGTCGAACATAACTGAGCGACTTTCACTTCAAAAACACTTCATTATATGTGATTGTGACCTCCATTTCATAGCTGTTGCTGCTAAGTCGTTTTAGTCGTGTCTAACTCTTTGTGACCCTACAGACCACAGCCCACCAGGCTTCTGTGACCATGAGATTCTCCGGGCAAGAATACTGTAATGGATTGCCATGACCTCCGCCTGGGGGTCTTCCTGACCCAGGGACTGAACCCAGGTCCCTTACATCTCCTGTACTGGCTGGCGGTTCTATACCACTAGAGCCATCTGTGAAGCGGCGGCTCAGACGGTAAAGAATCTGCCTGCAATGCAGGACACTGGGGTTCAACCCCTGGGTCGGGAAGATCCCTGGAGAAGTGCATGGCTACACACTCCAGTATTCTTGCCTAGAGAATTCCATGGACAGAGGAGCCTGACGGGCTACAGTCCGTGAAGTCACAGAGTCAGACACAACTCAGCGACTAACAGTTTCACTGGCCCCCATGGACTTGATATGATTCCTCCCAACAGGTGGATGGAAAAATTAAACTTAGGAAAGTTAATTAACTTGCCAGAGCTACCCAACAAATAAATCAGGGCCAAGCTCTAACTCAGGTCTGTCTCAAGGCAAAGCCCACAAACAGTCTAGGAGGCCACACTGCCATCTCCCACAGGCATAAAATCCCTATAAAATTTGGGGCAAAAATTTCAAATGACCTCAAATCTTTGTTTTGTTTGGAATAATTTCTCAACCCTAGTCAGATTAAAGCAAAAGAAAGCAGATGGGGCCCAGAGGTCCCCACCTGCTTTCAGATTTGCAGATCAAGTTAAAATAATTATTGTCAAGATTAAGTAATATAAATGAACAGAAATCTGCCTTCTGTAACCAGTTCATGTCTATTTTATTTTCTAAAAGGCACACTTTGGAAAGAATTCTACTATTTTGGGTGAACAGAATGGGAAGAGAGCCTCTATTCCAGCCTCATTTCTCTTGCCAGTTCAGAAGCTCAGATGAAGTGCTATTGGGTAGAAGGGAGCTGTTTTTGGAGGCTGATTTTTGTCACTGAGAGTCAAACATTGAGATGTTTGAAGGAGCAGTGAGGTTAGGAAAGATCTGTGAAATGAGCCAGTTATAAAGCGGCAAAAGCTAAACGGCTGAATCACAATCGCACATCCATCTGCCTAGAACCCAGCTTGCTATAGAACATAGTTTCCCAAGCTTCTGGAATTATTTATTGGATAAGGTTGGGGGAACACTTTAAAAATATAAAAATTTCCTGACTTTCTTAAAAAAAAAATGAAATTTGAGGTCATTCCCTGGAGGGACTGATCTGGCAGTCCTGGGTGGGGCCTGGGAGTTTGTATTTTTAATAATCTTTCCATATGATTCATGCTATCAGACAAGTTTAAGAAACATGGGTTTCACCTGGTGACTCCTAACTAGACCGATTATCAGAATTACCTGAGGATCTTGAAAATTCACATCCTGGGACAATCTCTTGTGATGATTCTGATGCAGCCAGATGGACATGCAAGCATTGCCCCCAATACTATATTTTTTTAATTTTTAAAAACATCCCAATGTCTGATATGTGGTAGGTACTAAATTAAAGTTGTTAAGCAATAACTGCTTCCTTCAGAGCTACTCTCCACAAAGTCAGAAGTAACATCAATAGTTAAATCCACATTGGGGAGGTGGCTCGGAACCTCAGAAGCTTGGAATTGCTTTGCTTCCTGAAAACTACCCCTAGATACTTTGACAAGACAGCTTGAAATTGCTGTTCAAGACTATTTCTCCAAGAAAAAGAGGGTGAAAGAGGAAGAAGGGGGAGGAGGAGAATGGTTCTAAAGTACCAGCTAGGTGCTGGGACTTTTCTAGATGCTGGGAGTGTATGAATGAGACTGAGTCCAGGTGGCGGTGGTGGTTTAGTCGCCAAGTCATGTCCAACTCTCGCGACCCCATGGACTGTAGCCCTGCAGGCTCCTCTGTCCATGGGATTTTCCCAGGCAGGAATACTGGATTAGGTTGTCATTTCCTTCTTAAGGGGACCTTCCTGACCCAGGGATTGAACCTGAGTCTCCTGCATTGCAGGGAGATTCTTTCCTGGCTAAGCCACCAGGGAATCGCAGAGTCCAGGTGGTGATCTGAGACCCCTGGCCACAGAAGGAAAGTGATACACAAAAGAGAGGGGCCACGTTTACAGTAACAGCTCAGGGTTTTAATCAGGCTCCTGAGCCCTTCCAGCCCCCTGTCATCGGGGAAACTAATATTAGACTTGCAATTATAAAAAGAGATGGTGGCGAGGTAGCTTTCCTTGTCAGAATCTCTTAAAGCAACTTACTTGACAGCACTCTGTCCCCTGTTTACTGCTTAATCACGGCGCAGTGTCTCCCCGGTATGGTCTTACGCTCCAGCGATTAAAGGATCATGTCTGGGGGAGGGGGGCCAAGGGTTCTACATTATAAGGAAGCCCAGTGCTCATGGAGGTTGAAGGCTTTTACCGAAAAGATACCTGAACAAGGATTCTGTTCCCTTAATTTTTAAAATTATTTTCATTCTCTTGAGCATGTCTTTGGGTAGAAAAAAATAAACAAAAAGTTAAAGAGAAAGAAACAAGGCCAGAGGAGTCATCTGGGCAGGTGTAGTCAGGCTAGATACTCTCCTTTCAATACTAATACTCAGTCTTACAGTCAAAGCTCTCACTTTCGAATTACTTTCATTTTACAGTATTCTTGACTCCACCTTGTTGCTCTTAGAATACTGGGTGGTTTTTTGTTTTTTTTTTTCCAATCTTTCTGGGACTTATAGAGAAAGCAGTCAGTGGATGAAAAAAAACATTTCTTATTTTCCTGAGTAATAACTTAGGCATAACCCTCAATTCTGCACTCAAGGTAGAAAACTGTTGCTTTAGATCAGGGGGAAACGTCAGAGGGTAGTTTGGGCTGCTCTGTGGGCTTTATAAATTTATGCTCCTTGCCTCCCTGAGAAATTATATAGGGCAGTGGTTCTCAGAGTGGAGTTCCCAGGCCAGCAGAAGCAGTATCACCTGTGAATGGGTAAGAAATGCAAACCCCTAAGCCCCACGCCAGACTTAATACCTCCAAAACTCTGGGGCTGAGGTCTAGTAATCTGGGTTTTCACAAGCCTAACAGGAGGTTCTCTCTGGTGCACACGGCAGCTGAAGGACCGCTGCTGAAGGAAGAGCCCGCCAAACACCAGAGTGAGCAGTGCTTGGAGTAAATGCAGTTACGGCTGCTCTGAGAGAAAAGGAGGCTTCAAGCAGCAGGCATTTCTGTAATGTCTCAAGTCACTACGGGTACCGTACAATGTCCCCGAACAGCTCTCAGACTGGTGGAAAGTCTCGTCTTTTCTTGCTATTGAGGAATGACACATAGTGACACCTCCCAGAGAACATATATGGCTCCATATCTGGAATATATTCCAGGCACTCCACCCCCAGTATAAACCTCGCCGACACTCAGTCATCAAGGAGGGGAACATGAAGACGGCATAAAGCCATGTGTCCCAGACCCTCATCAGTAGGATTATGGGGAAGAGCGAGCAGATGTGATTGATCTTTGAGTCTTGCCTCCTCTGACATTCTAGAATTCTAGGTGTCTAATACTCATCACCTGGATATGCATGGGAACCAAAAAGGATATTTACTGATGGACTGACAGCAGAGGGAAAAAAAACCAACGTTTATTAGGTGTCTCTTAGCCAGGCATCGTGCTAGGCGTTTTATACATTTAATCCTTGCAAGAATCCTACAAGGGGAGAGCTGATTACAGAGAAGGGAACTGAGCCTCTGAGAAACTAAGCAGTCTAAGCAAGGTCTGGAGCATGACGTTAAAACTCACGCTCTTCCCATAGTACCAAGACCCCTCGGTTTGGAATAGGCAAAGCAATACTATATCATGGGGAAAAACAAGAAGGCTAATGACCGTAGAGGTGAGAAAAAGTCAATAAAGAGACCCAAAAGACGGCCCCTCGTTTTGGAGAATGGCCAGAGGTGAAGCCACTGGAGATGACAGAGAGAGAAAAGGTCTTCCAGGCAACCCTACCAGCTGCTGTGTGAGGCCCTTAATGAAGTCCATTCATTCCAGACAGAACATGTGCCCTTCCCAGCCTTGCTCCTGCTGCCGTCACTTTCTACTAGTCTTTTTAAAGAGACAATGATAATAGTAACTTGAAAATTGCTATCATATTTTATGGTCTACTCTTCCACAGTAGAAGCACTGTGCTAAGCACAATGCATTGTCTCATTGACACCTCACATCAACCCTGCGAAACAGACACTATTATTCCCATTTTACAAGTGAGAAAATAGAAGCTTAGAAAAGCTCATTGGTAAGTGGTGGAGCAGAGGTTTGAACCTGGAGGTCTAATTTCCGACTTAGGGGCTGCACTCTCCTACCCTCCAGGGTGACATTTCTTGGCACACTTTGTGACCAGCACACTCACTTGCTCTCATGCATTATCTCTTACACACACAGACACCCCTCCTTTTCCAGTTCCTTCCTTTCTTTTCTTCCCTCTTTCCCTCCACAGAAGAGATGCTGAAAACTAACCTCCATTGCTCTCCTGAGTCACAACTGAGATGGCCCCACCCATCCTTTCCAGGGACCCAAGGTGAATCCCAAACCTGCCAGGCATCCACCTTCCCCCATCCATGAGAAAGACCTCTCCTTCCACGGCTCTAAGCTGCCCTCACTGCTCCTCTACCACTGAAAGGAACAGGTCACCCAGCTTCCTTCAAGGGGAACTCCAGTAACCTTATCTATATCTCTGTAGTTGGGTTGTTTTTTTAGACCATTCAGCCCTGGGTTCCTTCTTAAGGCCTTGAACCTTTTATCCTGGTTGCCCACAGATCCATTCCGAACATTTCACCTCGTATCTAAAAAGGGTTTCAAGATAGAGGATACCTCTGGGGCGTCTGCCTGTCTAAACAACTGAAGCTAAAAGAGAAGGCATTTGGCAAGCTTTGGGCTCCTGCGGCTTTATTCGTCTGCAACACAAGAGCAGCACAGAGTCACTGGGCAGCCATGGGCAAGCAGAGCCTTACTTAGGAAGATGCCAAGCAGGGGAGATAAGGGACTGAGAGCTGTCGAGTATAAAGTGCCTTCAGACAAGGAAGAGAAGCACCCAGGTAAGGAGGGCTGGCCCCTTGGAGCCACAGTTACCAGGACCACAATGCGTGGAATCAGGAGTGAATGTGAGTAATGTGAAATTTGATGACAGCATTAAAACCACAGGCCAGGTGCAGAAGAGTAAGAAGAATGTGAAACTAAGCTAAGGGGATGGCCAGTCCAATAGCTGACACACAAACATGGACAGCCTCTCACGCACATAGGCACATCGACACCTGCCAGCCTGCCCAGCGGCATCCCTTAGACTCCAGCTTACTCATCCCCAAACTCGCAAGGGACCAGCAGCTCTGGCAGAAGGATCCAGCCTCGTGCTTATTGGTGCTGCTGTTCCATAGGTTTCACTCCTGGACACACCCAGGGCCACATTGCTCCCCCATCTCTGCTCAAAGCAACCCACTTTCCTGCCTCTGGCTCCATTGTACGGTAACCAGCCCAAGCTGCAGACAGGGCTCCTGGGGGAATGTCAAGTATCCCTTCTAGCACACAGAATGAATCTCCCAACCTCAGTCCTGAGTTGTCCCTCCATGGAGGGGCCCACCAGGCCCTGGAGCCTCTAGACACTTTAAAGTATCTGTTCTATGCCAGCTCTCCTGACTACAGCATCTCAGCCACAGTGCTCTGGCAGTAATCAGTTGCCTTCCTCATTTCCTTTACAGCCCCATCTTTCTTTGCCCTGGGAGCCCACCTGTCCACCTCAGAGTGTCTGCTTTTCCCCTTTTCTCTAGGAGTATCACCCTGCCTTGGAGCCCACCCTTCCACTACCCCATCTCAGGTGCCCACTGTCACACTGATGCCCTTTATCTTCCTTCTTCCCTGAGAGCTAGCTGATGCCCAGGGTTGGAGCAGGTAGTACAATATACATAAGTAATTGTGGGTGAGCTCTAGTTTCAGCATCACCTACTCGTCAGGGAACATTGGCCCCCTGACCTCCTCCCCCTCACTGCTACCACCTCCTGTGTCTAAAGTTCACCTGTGTGGTCTTTGGAAAAGAGGAAAGGCAAGCAAAGCCTCCTCAGCACAGAAAAGCACCCTCGGGCTCCCCACTTGCCCCAGCCCTCCCAGTTTCTTCCTTATCCTATCTACTTCCTGTACTCGGTGGGGTGGGGGGACACACTGGGACCCCTTCCATTCACACAAACCTGCCAGCACAGGGGCTCTCACCTTCCGTCCCACACAGCCCTGAATCACACTCCCTCTCCTCCTCGTCTCCTCACTCACGGTTATGACTCAACAGCACACTCGTGGTGTAGGGGAAGGAAATAGCATGCTGGCCAGAGCGTGGCATGCAGACGAGTGAAAGCCCTACGCTCTGACATCACAGAACCTGGGTTTGAGTCCTGGCTCTGCTAATCACTAGCCAACCATACGACAACACCCCCTCTCCTGGAACTGTTAGGAGAACTGATAGGTGTTATGCAGAAAGGCAGTAGTACCGTGCCTGGTGTTGAGGAAAATATTGATAAGCAATAGGTATTATTAGCAAGGAAAAATCAGCATAGTTTTGACCTATAAAGCCGGGACTAAAGCTCAATGATGACATGCTGTGGGGATTTGGAGGCTAGCATCCGTGAGGTTCAAGGGCCTGGCCTGAAGGTCTGAATATCTGAGCTTCTAAATAATAGCAAAACATGACTGATAAACTGATTGGCATCTTAGGATTTTTAAGTACTTATCTGTGAAGGAAACAGGAAATGCCAGTTCTCTGCACGACATGGAAACAGGGTGTGTGTTGGGGGGTGAGGATTAAGGAGGCAATTGCTTCTTTATAAGGTGTTTAGTAGAATGATCCTCTGCTAGAAATATGGTTCAACCATCATCTGAATACCCCTTCACATATCATTGTCTCCTGATCTCAGGAAAGTCTGTCCATTCTCATTGTCAGCAGAGCCATTTGGGTCCCTGCCCTGAGTGTGCTGTTGGCTGAACCACTGATGACAGCTAGTGACAATGAGTAAGAGAGCGAAGCATCAACCTGGTAGCCCTGCTCACACAAGTCCCTCCCACGCACCACCACGGCAGGCCTGGTGTGGAAAAACACGCTTGGATGGAAGTGTACATTTGGCTCCAGGGGACTCTGAGCCCTATGACCATGGGTCCCAAATACTCTGGTGGTATCTCCATCCACATCACTTTCCCTAATGGTGGTGGATTGATAAATATGTCTAGAAACTTGATTTCCTTTTTATGCCTTGTTAGATTTCTTAAATCAATTCACAACTATAAAAGAAAAAATCATTTGTCACTGTCTCTGAGCAAATACACATCTGGAAGGTACAGTCATCAACCTCCCAGGTAATCATTTCATAAAAGGCTGGGGTGCTATTATTTCTCAGATTGAATGACAAAATTGCGCCAGGCAGCTTTGTCTATAACCCTGGCTGCTGGTGAGTCAGAAGCATACTTGCCAACCCCCATCCCCTCCAGGAGCTATCATTTGTAGAGAAAATTAAGTTGTGGGAGGAGTAAGAGAAACAAGAGGCATCCATGCAGCCTTTTTAGCTTCCTCTCCACAGAGGCTTCTGTTTATGCCTTTAGTTTGCTGGGTCCCTGCTGTGTCCCGAAGTGTGTGTTCCTTAGAGGAGGAACACTTGCAATAGAACATCACAAAGTAGGAGGCAAACAGTGTGCCTGGGTGACAGCTGATAATCCTCTCACACACTCAAATCACATGCGCACACACGCATGGAAGCACACGGAAGAACACTGTGGGCAGGTTTCACAAAGAGAAAAGCAAAAGGGTGGGGGGAGGGGAGAATGAGCCGAAGGCATGAGAAAGCTGTTTACCTTCCCACAGATCCACGGTCTGGAAAATGTCGGTGGTCCTGACACCATAGATCTCCGCAGCTTTTAGGAACTGGGAGATCTGCTCCATCTGCTTAAAAGCCATCTTGGACTCGGAGATCTTGGGAATGGGCTCTTGTCCTGGTGGGTATAAACTGTTTATCAGCTTGCACAAGACCTGAGGAGGGAAAGAATGGGGGTGGGGGACAGAATCAGTGTTTCCCTTTGTATTTACTAGTCCCTAAACGCAAAGTGAATCCTGGCCCCCACAGGGCACAGACTACAGGTTTGGGCCTGGGCCAATCTGGCACCCCAGAAAGGCATGGGCTCTGAGCTGGGTGGCCAGGCTCCCACACTGAATCCCAAAAACCCATCCTCTGGCTGCTCCTGACTGTGGTGAGGCCAGTAGCCTGGGAATCATCTTCCCTCCTTACTCCTCCCTTCCTTTTTCTGGGTGAGGGAAAGAATGTTTAGAGAGGGAACGTGTGCAGTGATGCAGTCACGATTTCAAGCTTTCACTGGAGGGATGAGCTAGTGGCTTCCAGAGAGGTTGAATGATATAGTATTATTTCTTCCATCGAAAGGCAGATCAGAATCAGGCTTCAATAATGCATTGGGTAAGGGCTAATGATATGTAAAAGAACCAAACTGGGTGGCTCCCCTCAGATACCTATAACCAAAGCGCTGGGCATAACCTAACAGAAGCCTGGGACAGCAGTTATGTAACAGTAAATCACAGCCTGTGGGAAAAGACCGGCTTCTTGGCATCAGCAGAGCCTGTGGTCCCCATCCACCCAAATACACAGCAGCATCTCCTTAGAAAAGCAGTTATCAGATAAGGATTCCCTTCAGTTTCACAAGAACCCATGCATTCAACAGACAGGCACTGAGCATCCCCAAGGCAGATAGCTCCAGGAAGAATGGGAAGGTGGTGAGTCCGCCTTCTCCACCCCTTCCTTTGTTTTACTGTATAACCAACCTATTATTCCTGGGGGAAGGAATCCTCCTCACCACCGCCCCCCCCCCCCCGCCCATCTCCCTTGCAGAAGCTGATGCACCAAGAAGGCTGGAAAGATCTCAAGGAAATACTTATCTCTACTCTCGCTGGAAAGAGCAAAAGGGCTTCCAATCTGCCAGCAACTCAGAAACAAGCTGTGATGTCTGGGATGGGCGGAGGGTCCTCTAATCTAGCGAGGGAATTCTAGCAGGGAGCCCAGATCGTCCATCCCCGAAGAGATAAAAGCATTCCCATCTCCCTCCCCACGAGACAAGAGCTTGGCAGCCAGCCTCACGTAAAAAGAGGAGACCCTGGAGGGCTTCCCTGCCCACCGCTCGCCCTCATTCACTAGGATCGCTGCCAGTCCTTACCGTTCCGTCCATCAACCATTTCTGAAAATGGGCTCTGCCCGGGGGCGGGTGCTCTATGTCCTCGGCGCACTGCAGGATGATCCAGTCCACCAGCTTGTTCTCCAGGTCCGCGTCGTACTTCTGCTCGATCTTCTCCTGCACCTCTCGGCTTAAGCCGTAGCTCGGGCCCCTGTTAGCCATCTCTGGAAGAGAAGAGAGGACACGCGAGGCATCCACACAATAGAGTAGCCGCTCGGCTCTCTGCACCCGGGGCTGGGATGTGGCTGGGCCGCCTGGCCCGGCAGCAGCAAAGCGGGCAGAGAGCCGGGCGTGGTTTAAATCAAGGAGCCAATGAAGTCACCGGGGTTTCACCTACAAACGGGAGAGAAAGCGCAGCCACGCGCCAGTGACTCTTAGAATAAAGCCCCTGGCGGTCCGGGGGGGTGGTGGGGGTGGACGGGTGGGGGCTGGGGAGTGGGGGGCTGGATGCCACCTCTCAGTCCCGCCTATCAATAAGACGAAACGACGCACCAGGACTCACAATCAAGCCTGAAGCCCCGGGGCAGCAAGGGGGCTGGGTGGTAGTCGTTTCTTCCTTCCTCCCAGAGGCACTTTTGCAAAGGCAGGAACCCTGAGACGGGCGAGAGCAGGTAATTAACAGGCAGGGAGGAAGGCCCCCTTGACGTTGCGCTGCTGATGCTACAAGCGCCAGGGAGAAGGGTACACTGATTCGATTTTCTCATGGCTGAGGAGGGTCAAACCAGGGCCGTTGCTAAGAGCCTTCCAAAAAGCCAGCCCTCTCGGGTGTCAGTCAAGCTCGCCCGCCTCCCTCCCGCGGAGAGCTGCTTTCTCAGCCGCACGATTCTCTCCGCTGCTCCGGGGGACAGCCGGCGCTGCGCACAAGACCCGCGCACAGCTGCGCAGGTGCCGGGGCCTGTGGGAGAGTCCGTTCTCTCAGCTGTCCATCTGTCAGGAGTTGCCAAACCACTTTGCCCCTGCCGGGGGGGGAACAGTTGTCTGGTGGGGCGGGAGGGGCGGGGCTGGGAGCTGCAACGCTCAGCTTGTTCTGCTGCCAGGCGGATTTCATCCAGAAACTTCCATCCTGGTGGGAAACCGCTGTGCCTCAGTTTGACTTATTCAAGGAGTATAGCGTTTTAATGCGATTTTTAAATCTGAAAACACTGAGAACACGTTTTATGAATTAAAGGGAGCTCAATGTACGAAGAACTCTTGGAGTGAAAGGTTTCTATAAAGGTGTCATCTGTTTGTTTTAATTAAGGACCAGGAAGGCACAGCTGACACGCTGTCAGTGGTCACTGTGTATTTGGCGTGAGCAAACCAGACCTTGCGAAAAATCTTCAGACCTAAGTTAGCTTGAAATTTTTAGAACTGCTGAAGGTCTTGGTGGTTTGTCTTTCTAGACTATAAGCCCCTTGGAGGTAAAGGTGAAATCTTGTTGGGACTTCCTTGGTGGTCCAGTGGTTAAGACTCATATCTTCCACTGCAAGGGGACATGGGTTCAATCCCTGATTGAAAGACTGCTAAGATCCTGTATGCAGGGAGATGCGGCTAAAAAAAAAAAAAAAAATGTCTTATTGGTGTTATGTAAGTCTGGTTACTTTTCATGGGAAAAACATCACAAATTTTCTTTGGTTTATTCAACAACATTTTTTTTTTTTGAGTATTTAACTGTGTCAAGTACTGTGCTGGAGAGAAATAAAATATAAAATTTTCCTCTGGAATAGATTGATTAGTTGACTCAGAACATTAGATAAAACAAGTCTAGCACATGGGATAGTGATCTTTGTCCCTGTGGGAAATTGATTTGAAGCTGTGCAGGAAATGACCTCAAACAATACATGTATTGAGAAAAATCTCCTGCCAGCTGGGGCCTGGACTAGTGGAAATCTAATTACTTCATAGTTATGTGGGTGGTTTGCTTGAGAAAAGGCTTACTGGCCAGTAGCTGAAGGAGTAGGAGAGAGAACCCTGTGAAAAACAAAGGGTTGTGAGAGAATCCGAGCTTTGAGGAGAGCAGTAGGTTAAAAAAAGGCTTGAGAAGGTCTGTCAATCACAGGTCTGGAGGCTGCATGGACTCCTCAATTGAAGAAGCTTTAAAGGCAGCAGACTGACTTCAGAGACTAGAAGCTCAGGGGCAAGAGTCTCCAGCAGGGAAGGTGTCCGCTGAATTTTGGAAGTCAGTCAGTTGCATCTTGGGTGGAAGCAATATGGTCAGTTCTAGCCTGAGACTAAGGAAATAAAAGCCCAAACAGAAAGCATGTTATTTCCTGTGTAGCTGGAATTGCTCTAAGGAAGATATTGGTTTGTTATATAAAAGCAGAAACAATTCTAAAAGATGTACATTTGTCGTTTTTTTTTTCAGACTGTGTTTTGCAGATCTTTTATACCCAAAGATGCTTTTGCCACTGTAACAAAATATGTGAATGATTGAAATCATGGTTCTGGAGAGGATATAATGGTAAAGAGAGGAACCCAAACAAGGCATAAGTTAGAAATGTCCAGAAACCCACAGGAAATCTTCAGAGGAAAACAAAAACAAAAACACAGTCCCCTGGGTGGTGGCACCAGAAATTGGCCCAACGCTCTATTTACTGAGTGGCTACAGATATTATAGTTAATTTTTTCTACAACTTTTTAAAAAGGCCTATGTATCTGAGATTTTTTAAAAATGAGACATGGCAACATGGTCTAGCAGCAAAGTTAAACTTGTAAATCATAGATGCCAATCAAGGGTTATGCTTAAAATATGCACAAAGTCCTCAGGTACATTTGTATCTGGAGGAAGAAGGTAGGAGATTAGTGAAAAGATTTATAAGTGAGATGACTTTAAGTCTCAAAAGATGAGTAGGTGTTTGCCTAGTGGATGGGATGAAGCAGGAAGGATACAGAAGGTGTTGCTGGCAAGGACAGCTCATTTGAGAAGGCGAACATAATCTAGTATCAACAAAACATAGGGTTAAAGGGAAGATACACATAGAAATAAAACTGGAATGGCAGACAGGCTCCAGATTATAAAGGAGTGTGCTCGCAAGTGTGTCCATGGTTAAATTATCAGGAATTTTGAAAGCCAGTTGTTAAACTCAGCCATTATAAGCACTTAAATTATGTAATCTTACTTTTAAATACATTACATTGCAGATTAAATACTCAAAATGGATCACTTCCTAATTTATTTTGCTACATTTTACTACTACTTATTTTTTTGAGGATGTTTATGGTTATTGTCTCTATATGGTGTATATACTATGTAACAGCCTGGTACTGGCCATTTCTTCCCAGTTTCCTTGTATTCAGTGACATTACAATGGTAGCTTGAAGCCAGTTATGACAGGAGTATTTCTACCATGGTTGTTGGAAAATGCTACAAATAGGAACTCACCCCAGCTAGTTGTTGACTATTTATTGGCCTTGCCACCGGGTTTATGTATCATGCAAATGAGCTTGAGTGCTTTCATAGCGAGGTAGGGGAGTGGGGGAAGAACCTTCAGATCTGATATAGGTGAAAGAAAAGAAGAGGGTCAGAATGACTCCTAAGTTTGACTTCTATAATAAGGGTAATTGTTGCACCAGTTCTTTTAAGTGGACCATGAGCCAGGAGGCACATTTAAGGTGAAAGAAAAGAGCATTTGGATTTATTGCATTTGGGAGGGCCACCACAGTCCATCCCAGGTTTGTGCATCTGGAGCTCAAGAGAAAAATCTGGAAGGAAGGAAAGTAGTTGAATTATCTGCATGTAGGTAGCAGTTAAAACCAAGAACCTGGGTGAAGTTGCTCAGGCTGAATAAGTAGGTTGCATGAGAAGAGTCTGGGCTTCCCTAGTGGCTCTTTGGTAAAGAAATCTCCTACAATGCTGGAGCCACAAGAGACGAAGGTTCCATCCTTGCATAGGGAAGATCCCCTGGAGGAGGGCATGGCAACCCACTCCAGTATTCTTGTCTGGAGAATCCCATGGACAGAGGAGACTGGCAGGCTATAGTTCATAGGGTTGCAAAGAGTCAGACATGACTGAAGTGACTTAGCACACACACACACATGAGAAGAGTGCCAAGGTCAGAACAGAAGGGAATATCAACATCACAAGGTGGGTAAGGAGATGATGTGTGTGGTCGGGGATGCCTGGGGTTAGAGAACATCAAAACAAAGCTGCTGCTCTCAATGGTGCTTTGAGAGAGGGAGGTTGGCATATAAACTGAGACTTTCCAAGCAGTAAGTTCTATCAAAACGGCTTGAGCAGAGTGCTGTTCATGAGAGAGCACAGAGCACCTATGGAGAAAATTCTAGGACACAGAGATGAGGATGAGTCAGGAAGGCAGTAAGAAGCTGAGATTGAGCTTTTTTTTAATTAGATGTTTCTTCAAAAGACAAATTTGATTTTAAAAATTGCCTGCAGTTTTGAGGCATATACTCTAAATGTACCAAAGCATCACATTTTTTCATCAAGCCAAGTTGTGCATATTACATGATTATATTTCTAAACTAAAAAGTGACTTTAGGTCTGTAATGGAAGGGGATCTGAAAAAGATATATCTAAATTCCACCCATTTTCTTTCTTCCTTCAGAAGATAGAGCTCCTTAGGTTTTTTTCTTTTTTTAGACAGCTTTAAATGTAATGAAAATTTGACATATCCCCTTTGGGCACTTCATTGGGAATGGTTGTGTCTCAAAGTAATGTTCTCTTGCTCTACATCTCCGTGCTTTATAAAATTCAGCCTTGCCCAAAGCTCTTTTCTTCCTCTCCTCCTCACAGACCTATCTATTGGCTGCTCAGAGATCAGCATACTGTGAAAATTTGTGTCTGGAAATACCTCTGAGCTCAACAGATGCTGCAAAAGCGAAGAATGTATTCTGTGATCTTATTAGCCTTCCTCTCCATTGGCTTGACATTATCCTTTTCCATTGCAGGAGCTGCAGTTGTTCAGAGGGTCCGTGTTGCTTTTAAAAGCAATGCAGGAATTCCAGAGGATAGGCACTCAGAGCCTACTGGCTGTTTAAGTTTTTTCCATATCACTGAATACATGGCATGGTGTGGTTTTAGAAAAAGAGGAGCTTCGGTAGGGGGGAAGGAATGAAAATGAACACTAAAGGAATTAACAATGTCCTACATCAAACTCATTTGGAATTTATGATGCCAACCTCTGCAAAGCTAGGTTAAATTTTCAGACAGCTTTTCCCATCTTAAATAATGAAAGTTCCGGCCCCTCCCTTTTCGTAGCCATTGAACATTTGAAAGGATACCATACAGCTAACATTCCACTTTGGATCTTGGGAATTGGAAATTCCAATCCAGTTCAGTTTTAGAAGCCCTACTCACATCCTTGCCTTCACTTTCCTCCCTAAACTCCAGTGAATTGTGCCCTCCAGTTTCTCACTGGACTGTCTTTGGTGCATATAAAAATATAAGTGTTCTTGTTGATCCAGTGACTGAGACTCTGAATTCTAAAGAAATAAACCTTTAAAAAACCACAAAGGAAATGGTAGTGACTCCAATTTGTCATTGTTCTAAATGCATTGTGCCTAATCCTTACACTTTATTAAATAGGTTTATATTATGATACTTTACAGATGAGGAAACCTCAGGGAGGTTAAGTAAGTGGCTCAGTCACAGGGCTAGTAAATGGTAAACCAGGACCTAAACCTAAAGCTCTAGAGACTCTGTCTTTAAGCACTATAGGTATTGCCTCCACAGAAGTACTATGAATTTCTAATCATATTTATTGCATTTTCTCATAATTATGTTTAACCCTGAAAAGCTCTCATGGACAGGAGCCCTTTCCTCATCTTTCTAATAATCATGCCTAACAGTGTTTGGGTAACATAGGCCTCTGAAGAGAGGCCCTGCCATCCTGTAACAACCTGCTCGAACACCAGGCACTGTGGCACACAGATGGTTCATGTAATTTTGGTTTGTCAGTGACTTTTGTTTAGTATAAAAGATAACTCCTAGATTATATTTTATGGCCCCGTAGGATATTAATATATTTTGGATCTGTGTCAGGGGTCCCCAAGACCACTCCCAGGTTTGACATTTTGCTAGGGGAACTCACAAGACTCAGCATATAGGTGCCTCACAGCTATGATTTATTACAGTGAAAGGATACAAAGCAAAATAAGGAAATCAAAAAGGCACCGAAGTGAAGTCCAGGGACACTAGGCTTGAGCTTCTAAGAATTCTCTCCGAATGGTCACACAAGTTGAGCTTACTTCTCCCAGAGATGCACTGTGACGGCACATATGAAATGTTCACCAGAGAAGCTTGTGAGAGACTCAGTGATGAGTGTTTTATTGGGAGCTGGCCACTTGGGCAGTTTCTGCCTGGCACCTACCAAAATGCCAGACTCATAGAAGGAAAGCATTTGTCCAGCACAAACCTCATTGTTTGTATGGACAGTTTAGGCACAGTGAGCCATTTTGATCAGTTCTGGAATTGTAGGGAAAGGGGAATCCCTTCCAGGGTCTGAGAGAGGGCTCTCATCTAATGCTCAGAAATGAATTGTCCAAGGAGATCCATAGCAAAAGACTTTACTGACCAAGAGACTATATTGGGAAGGGGTGCCCAGGTAGGGAGCAGCAGGGAAGGGAACCCAGAATTGTTCTGCATGTGACTCACAGTCTCAGGTTATATGGTAATGAGGTTAGTTTCTGGGTTATCTCTGGCCTTTCTGACTCAAGGGTCCCTTCTGATGGCACATGCACATCTCAGCCAAGATGAATTCCAGTGTGAGGGTTTCTGGAGGTAGGAAGGATACAGTCTCCTCCTTCTTCCTTTGGGCCCCTCCCGAATTCTTTCAGGTTAGTTTTTCTTTTTAATTGAAGGATAACTGCTCTACGATATTGTGTTGGTTTCTGCCATACATCAAGATGAATCCGCCGTAAGTAAACGTATGTCCCCTCCCTCTTGAACCTCCCTCCCACCTCCTACCCCATCCTACTCTTCTAGGTAGTTACAGAGTCCGTTTGAGATCCCGAGTCATACAGCAAATCCCCTCTATCTGTTTTATATATGGTAGTGTATATTTCCATGGCTTCCCTGGTAGCTCAGCGGTAAAGAATCTGCCTGCAAAGCAGGAGCCGCAGGAGACATGGGTTTGATCCCTAGGTTGGGAAGATCCCCTGGAGGAGGGCATGGCAACCCACTGCTGCATTCTCGCCTGGACAGGAGCCTGGTGAGCTAGTCCATAGGGTCGCAGAGTCACACACAACTCAAGCAACTTAACACACACGATTCTTTACTACTCTCTCCATTCGTCCCACCCTCTCCTTCCCCCAACTCTGTGTCTGTCAATCTGTTCTCTATGTCTGCATCTCCACTGCTGACCTGCAAACAGGTTCATCAGTACCATCTTTCTAGATTCCATATATATTCGTTAATATATGGTTTTTCTCTAACTTATTTTACTGTATAATAGGCTCTAGGTTCATCCACCTTATTAGCACTGGCTCAAGTACACTCCTTTTTATGGTTGAGAAATATTCCACTATATATGTACCACAACTTCTTTATACATTCATCTGTTGATAGATATCTAGATTGCTTCTATGTCTGTAAATAGTGCTGCAAAGAACATTGGTGTACATGCTTTTTTCAATTATGGGTTTCTCAAGAGTATATGCCCAATAGTGGAATTTGTTGGGTCATTTTATTCCTAGTATTGTATTATTTCTAGGCTAGTTTACTTCTAGTTTTTTAAGGAATCTCCATACTGTCTTCCATAGAGGCTGTTATCAATTTATATTCCCACCAACAGTGCAAGTGAGTTCCCTTTTTCCGCTCACTCTCTTCAGGTTAGTTTTATAAGACATACTATGGGTTGGTGTGTCTTCCTTCCTTGTGGCCCTTCCCAAATTTTCCTGATTAGTTTTCAGTGGCAGCACTGAGTTCTTTATTGGGACCTCCTTTTGTGAGACAACTCAGACAAGCGGTTATCATTCTGTTTGGCCAAGGTGGATGGTTTTGGTCAACAGTTCCCTAACAAAATGGGGGGGACGTTCCTAAAATCCAAGTTCCTGAGATGCCAGCCAAGGGAGACTCTTGTAAGCAGGTCTCTGAGGATAAGCAGTCATTGGCTATGTTAACGCTTTTCAGCAGAGGACTTTTATCTCAACATTCTTTAGTATCTATAAATGCCTCTTGAATTGTCCTTTGAACCATCCTATTCCTTTATCAATGAGTTAAAGAAATGTTTGACACATTTTCAGTATATATATATGTGTGTGTATATATGTATATATAGACACATATATATAAAGTTTTAGTTTGACAGATGTAACCTAAACAGGCTAAATGGAGTCCAAACTTAAAAGCTAAAAGACACCAATTTGTATCACGGCTGATTACTGCACAAGCTTAATTATTAAAAAAATACAAACTGTATTTCCATTTCATATTTTCTTACTATCTCTAAATTTTAGAAAGCCTTCTGATATAGATGGCAGAGAAAGAAAGGGAAGTCGCTCAGTCTTGTCCAACTCTTTGTGACCCCATGGGCTGTAGCCTATCAGGCTCCTCCATCCATGGAATTTTCTGGGCAAGGATACTGGAGTGGGTTGTCATTTCCTTCTCCAGGAGATCCTCCTGACCCAGGGATTGAACCTGGGTCTCCGACACTGCAGGCACTCTTTACTGTCTGAGCCACCAGGGAAGCCCTGATATAGATGGCAATCACTTGGTTATTTGTACTTTAGGCACATATTATTAATAACAAAAAAGAAATGTTTCTTTAGGTAGGTGATAATATATAAAGATTCATTTCTTCTTTGGAATAAGAAATCAGAATATGAAAATACTATCATAAAAAAAGCTAAGGGCCAAAGAATTGATGCTTTTGAACTGGTGCTGGAGAAGACTCTTGAGAGTCCCTTGACAGCAAGGAGACCAAACCAGTCGATTCTAAAGAAAATCAAGCCTGAATATTCATTGGAAGGACTGATGTTGAAGCTGAAGCTCCAATACTGGCCACCTGATGTGAAGAACTGACTCACTGGAAAAGACCCTGAAGCTAAGAAATATTGAGGGCAGGAGAAGGGGGAGATAGAAGACGATATGGTTGGATGGCATCACCAACTCAATGGACATGCATCTGAGCAAATTCTGGGAAACAGTGAAGGAAAGGGAAGCCTGGTATGCTACAGTCAGTGGGGTCGTAAAGAGTTGGACACAAGTTAGCGATTGTACAACATCACTGCTTAAAGATGAAATCCCCCCACTTAACTGTATGACATATTAGCCAAAAGTTTAAAATGATATATATCCTTTATATATCTATAAAGTTTTGAGCCCTTAAAAAAGAAAAACCTTGATTTTAAGTTCAAATATAACATGCAAAAGACAAAAAGTAATAGCCTTTTATGAACTTTATTATGCTTCATACATTTCTCTAGTCATTTCAGATTTCAATAAATGTGTTCCTATATTCTGTGAACTACATTTTAAAATCAGAGATAATTTTACAAATCTTCATATACAATGATACCAAATAAAAAAATTAAGCTTTATTAGCAAATCTAAGTAAGAGCTGGCATGTTAACATAAGCATTCAGAAGGTAAACATTTCTTGAATAAAAAAATAGGAAATATTTTAATGAAAAAAAAAATCAGGGATTGAAGAGGGAGAACATTTTTCAAACCGCAGCTGGCACTTTCTTCACAATTTGTATCACTTGTGAAAATACATCATTAGATAAATACTCACATGATATTTACAAAGTAGAGAGAAGAGGAAAAACCTTCTAAGTATCAAGGTCTTTCATCTGTTACTCTCTTCCATCTTCTGGATCCATTACTTTGCATACCAACTAAAGCTGTGATTCTAGTGAACTATGGTTGAAAGCTTATCAATTAAGTCATCAATAGTGTAAACCAGAAGCTGAATGTCTGCCTTTTCCTTCATTCGGTGATCACTATTCTTTCGGAGGATGACATCTACGTCTGTGCTAACTACTCGGTCAGCCACCTGCACAGATGTAGGCCACGGTACAATATCATCCTTCATGCCGTGGAGCAATCTTACGGGACACTTCACAGGAATAGGACTATGTAACAAGCAGTGGTGCTCAGCTTCTTTAATGACACTGTACTGAATGCGATAAACTCCTTCTTCACTGTATTTTGATGGCATGGGCCACACACCTTTCATCTCTATTTCCTTTTTTGTCTGGTGGAACAAATGAAAATAAAAGTATTTATGCAACATTAATACATGCAATAGTCTTAATCTAAGGAAAGTGGTCTTTGAAAGAAGAGGAAAAGAGATAACAAAAACGTAACAATGATAATTATCAATAATTAAATACCAGGTGCAAGGAACTATAACAAGTATTTTCTGCATAGTATCTCACAGGATCCTGATAATAATTTTGTTATTATTTCAATTTTACAAAACAGGATATTAGAGTACACAGCTTTAAAGCTGAAAGGCAGTAACGGCTGTGGCTAGGATTCAAACTCAAATTTAACTAACTTTATCATATAACATCTTAAATCAGGCATTGTTTCATCGCAGTTCAAAGGGAAAATGAGGAGAAAAATACAATAATTTCTTAGAATCAGTACAGGCAGCATTCATATTACATCAAATCAAATCTTAGGAATAAAAACTGTTTAGATTTAAAAATCATGAAATTCTGAAAGAGATGGGAATACCAGACCACCAGACCTGCCTCTTGAGAAACCTGTGTGCAGGTCAGGAAGCAACAGTTAGAACTGGACATGAAACAACAGACGGTCCCAAATAGGAAAAGGAGTACGTCAAGGCTGTATATTGTCACCTTGCTTATTTAACTTATATGCAGATTATATCATGAGAAACGCTGGGCTGGAGGAAGCACAAGCTGGAATCAAGATTGCCGGGAGAAATATCAAAAACCACAGATATGCAGATGACACCACCCTTATGGCAGAAAGTGAAGAGGAACTAAAAAGCCTCTTGATGAAAGTGAAAGAAGAGAGTAAAACAGTTGGCTTAAAGCTCAACATTCAGTAAACGAAGATCATGGCATCTGGTCCCATCACTTCATGGGAAACAGATGGGGAAACAGTGGAAACAGTGTCAGACTTTATTTTTTTGGGCTCCAAAATCACTGCAGATGGTGACTGCAGCCATGAAATTAAAAGACACTTACTCTTTGGAAGAAAAGTTATGACCAACCTAGATAGTATGTTGAAAAGCAGAGACATTACTTTGCCAACAAAGGTCCATCTAGTCAAGGCTATGGTTTTTCCAGTGGTCATGTATGGATGTGAGAGTTGGACTGTGAAGGAAGCTGAGCGCCAAAGAATTGATGCTTTTGAACTGTGGTGTTGGAGAAGACTCTTGAGAGTCCCTTGGACTGCAAGGAGATCCATCCAGTCCATTCTGAAGGAGATCAGCCCTGGGCGTTCTTTGGAAGCAATGATGCTAAAGCTGAAACTCTAGTACTTTGGCCACCTCATGCGAAGAGTTGATTCATTGGAAAAGACTCTGATGCTGGGAGGGACTGGGGGCAGGAGGAGAAGGGGAAGAGAGGATGAGATGGCTGGATGGCATCACGGACTCGATGGACCTGAGTTTGAGTGAACTCCAGGAGTTGGTTATGGACAGGGAGGCCTGGCGTGCTACGATTCATGGGGTCGCAAAGAGTTGGACACGACTGAGTGACTGAACTGAACTGAACTGAAAAGTGTGATTAGTGAAAGTTACTAAAATGGGGTGAGATGGGGGAAAGGGAGAAGAATGGAGTATACTGCTAAAAATGAAAAATAAGACAGTGGTTACTCTGGGGCAACAACACATGTCCAATTTTAGGCTGAATGTAAAAAAAAAAAGTAGTTTTTGCCTTTCAGAGTTCTATGGAATGAGAAGAAAATTGTTGTTTTGGATGACAAAGAATTCTTGCAAATATCTCCTGAAAACTGAGCAATGGTATCATTTCTACCTTTAAAATAAAATGCTGGGTATTCTTTGATTCTTGAAGAATCTCTATTTTTGAGACCATAATTTGTCTTAAATATTTTTTCTACTTAAAGTAACATATACTCATTATTGAAAACATGGAAAATATAAAATGCATAAGAAGAAATAAATTACCAAGAGCCTTATCTCATGGATGTAACAACCAACCATTAATATTCTGGCTTATTTCCTTCTAGTATTTCCATATGTGCTTGGTTTTAGATGTACAATATGTAAAACACTTAGCTATTACATTTCATATATAGTTTTCAGTGCTTATTTATTTAATGTATATATATTTCTGGGTTTTAAAAGACTAGATTAAAAGTTTTTAAAGACTGGACAACTGTCTACCACAATGCATACAAGATAATTAACTCAACCATTTCCATATTGCTGAGTACTTCTAGGAACATCTTTGAACATAAAGGGTTATATGTATATAATAAATTCTTTGGAAAGATTATCACAGCTTGAATTAGTAAATCAAGATGTAAATAGCTTTAAGCCTCTTGCAACCACATAATATGAAGGGAATTTCTGTCTAGAAAAAGACAGGTGGATGGCTTATCAAAAATAAAGAAAAATACAAGGAAAGACAAGCTACATACAATGTATGTAAAAAAATTTGTATTTAAATTTTCAATAAAAATATTGTATTTCCACATTTAAAACTATTCACTCATTACAAATTCAGAGGCAAAAAAGAATTTAAACAGTAAAATACATATGATGTTATCTATATGTATTTAGGTATTTTAATGTATTTTATAAAATTCCAAAAATATTCCAGTGAAAAAGCTGTATATCCGAAAGCTAGACTTCTAAATACCTATAGCCAAATTATTTAAAATAGAGTAAAACACTATATTATAACGTATGTTAATATCATGGGATGCTCTGCATTAAAGCAACATGTAAACCAAATATTTAAAGCAAAAAAATGATATTCAGTTATCCTCAAACTACTTATGACTATTCCTGAATTTGTAATTTCAGTAGTTAGAACTAAGTTCCACTGATTATTTGATGAAGGGGCAACTATGCTAATTACCAACACATAATAATAGTTGCATTTTAAGCATTGCTGCTTCCCAACTAGCTCTGTTATCTGCTATTGAGGTGAATGAATATTGTACATTTGAAGAACAGACTTAACTTTACAAAGTCTTGCATGTCCCAAAGCCTCAAAAACAAAAACTACAGGAATAGTAAAAACAGCTTTATTCAAAGAAAATATGCAACATTCATAATTCTTAACACCAAAAGAAACTAGGAAGGCAATGTGTCTGTGAAGCTTGGATTCCAACAACTGTGCATCCTGTCTGATGCCCTCTAGCGTCCACAGAGAAATCTGTATGCAGGTCAAGAAGAAAGTTAAATGGGACATTGAACAACAGACTGGTTCCAAATCGGGAAAGGAGTACTTCAAGGCTGTATATTGTCACCCTGCTTATTTAACTTATATGCAGAGTACATCATGCAAAATGCTAGGCTGGATGAAGCACAGGCTGGAATCAAGATTGCCAGGAGAAATATCAATAACCTCAGATATGCAAATGACACCACCCTTATGGCAGAAAGTGAAGAGAGCTAAAAAGCCTCTTGATGAAAGTGAAAGAGGAGAGTGAAAAAGTTGGCTTAAAGCTCAACATTCAGAAAACAAAGATCATGGCATCTGGTCCCATCACTTCATGGCAAATAGATGAGAAACAATGGAAACAGTGAAAGACTATTTTTTGGGGCTCCAAAATCATTGCACATGGTGACTCCAGCCATGAAATTAAAAGATACTTGCTCCTTGGAAAAAAAGCTATGACCAACCTAGACAGCATATTAAAAAGCAGAGATATTACTTTACCAACAAAGGTTCCTCTAGTCAAAACTATGGTTTTTCCAGTGGTCATATATGGATGTGAGAGCTGGACTATAAAGAAAGCTGAGCACCGAAGAATTGATGTTTTTGAACTGTGCTGTTGGAGAAGACTCTTGAAGAGTCCCTTGGACTGCAAGGAGAGCCAACCAGTCCATCCTGAAGGGAATCAGTCCTGAATATTCATTGGAAGGAATGATGCTGAAGCTGAAACTCCAATAGTTTGGCCACCTGATGCAAAGAACTGAGTCACTGGAAAAGACCCTGATGCTGGGAAAGATTGAAGGTGGGAGGAAAAGAGAACAACAGAGTATGAGATGGCTGGATGGCATCACTGACTCGATGGAAATGAATCTGAGTAAACTCCGGGAGTTTGTGATGGACAGGGAGGGCTGGTGTGCTGCAGCCCATGGGGTCGCAAAGAGTCGGACATGACTGAGCAACTGAACTGAAGCATCCACAGAAGGAGACAATGATTAGAGTTAGAGATAAATCAAATTGCCACACAAACAATGAATAATGTTGGGTCTTAACATTTCCAGGACTAAAGAAGACAGTAAAAACTTCTAGGTCTATTCCCTTGACACTGAGCACTAGCTGTTTCTGTGGAGAAGAGAGAGATCCTAGTGTCCGGGCCCTTTCTTTACGCATGTTTTTAAGTTTAAAGGGCTCAACATGTTTAAGAATTCTTCGCTGGTATGATTTAGGGTTAACAAAGAAATACCCTGATTTGTAGGACACAGATCTTAGTCAATTACAGGCTATCTACCATATCTTCCCTCTGAGTGATGGATGTATACACATAAAGAGAAATGTACATAGATCTTGTCATTTCCCAATAACCCCCCAAAACTGTGTAATCAACGCCTTTCCAACAGGCCATCTTCTTGAAATAATTTCCCAGCATGAGAAGCAGTGTAAGGGGTTCAAGGTTTAGATGCAGAGGATACAATGGCAGGAAAATTTAGCAGCATGAGGACATTAAGCATCTATGTACGAGAAACAAGAAAGTAAAAAAAAAAGAAAAAAAGCTCAGAAATAGTTAAGTGCAAAGATGATCAGCTTCGTAATTTTAGCCCTGACAGGAAATCATATGAAGAACCTGACTTCGCAGACAATGTCATTTCTTATGGAGCTGGGAAGAACAATGTGAACTTATAAAAATAAACTTAGAATAGATAGTATATAGCACTGAATTCAATGCAGAACTTGAGGCAAAAGTCAATGATATTCTACTTTTCAACACTACATATGCTTTTTCCTTCTTTCTCTTTTCTTCCTCCTCCTTATTCCCTGCTCTCTATAGCAGTGGTTCTCAAACTTCACCTGGGGCCTTGTTAAAACGGACAGCTGGGCCATACTCCCAGTTTCTGATTCAGTGGGTCTGGTGAAGCTCAAGAATACACATTGCTATTAATACAAGTTCTCAGGTGATGCGGTTACTGCTGGCCTAGGGACTACATGTTTTGAACCATGGCTCCAGACTGTTTCTTTCTGCTAGGATTAGTCCCATAGGTGAAATTTAGATCCCAAGGAAAAATATGCCCGAGGAGAAGTCAACTGATTTCCAAACAAAAAAATAACACACACAAAAATAAACAGCTATTACCTACCACTTTTTTTATCCTCGCAGACAACGAAAGTGCTTAAACATACATTCAAGAGCAAAGTATAATAAACCAATTACCTTTCCAATCATTTCAGAAACCTTATTTCTATCATGATTTGCGGAAGAACATGCTACTGATGAAAACCACCTTTTTTTAAAGGTGAAAATTAGATGTAGAAAAAGAATGCCCAATTAGTGTCTAGGCTAGGAGTGGCAAATCTTATCTCCTGTGTGTGACTGACAGTGTGTGCTTGGAGAGCTCTGCTAAGAGAGAATCTGAGGTTTTAAGGCTCAAAAAAAAAAAAAAAAAACTTTCATAACTGATTAGCTGGTTTAACATGGTTGTAGAATAGATATTAATAATATTACCCATAGGCCACAAAATAAGACTAAGAGGTGCACAAAGAGGTCACAACGTATGATCCAAATAAATAAATGTGGTTAATGGCAAAAACAACCCAATATTGTAGTTAAGTCGCTCAGTCGTGTCCAACTCTTTGTGACCCCATGGACTGTAGCCCACCAGCTCCTCCGTCCATGGGATTCTCCAGGCAAGAATACTGCAGTGGGTTGCCATTTCCTTTTCCAGGGGATCTTCCCAACCCAGGGATTGAACCTATGTCTCCTGTATTACAGGCAGACGCTTTAACCTCTGAGCCACCAGGGAAAGCTACAATATTGTAATTAACCTTCAATTAAAATAAATAAATTTATATTTTAAAAAAAGTTTAAAGTATGATTTCATTCATGTGACACGACGATTTGAAGGGACTATGAAAAAACAGAAAATCTTAAACAGGAGACCAAATAGTTAAAAGGGACTTCCCTGGTGGCTCAGTTGGTAAAGAATCTGCCTGCAATGCGGGAGACCTGGGTTGGATCCCTGGGTTGGGAACATCTCCTAGAGAAGGGACCAGCTACCCACTCCAATATTTTGGCCTGGAGAATTCCATGGACTATATAGTCCATGGGGTTGCAAAGAGTTGGACACAACTGAATGACTCTCACTCACTGAAATAGTTTTAAAAAAAGCAAAGAAATGGTATACAAAAAGTCAGTTAAGACAAAAGGTGGAGCCAGCGTAATAAGTCAAAGGACAGATGACACAAGCACAAAATTCAGAGAAAGAGGGAGCAGAACAACAGGAGGGATACACTGAGGTTGCCTGGGACTTACCTCAATAGGAAGCTGATTAAATTGGGTCACCAGACCATCTACAGCTGTTGCTACGCCAATGAGAGCAACAACCTTTTGTGGCCGTGCGATTGCAGCATGAAACATAAGCCACCCACCGAGGCTAGATCCAACCAGTATCTAAAAACAAAAGCACACTGTTTTGAAGAGGAATTTCTTTTTCTTTTTGGTAACAGAGGGACTAATTTCATAGACTGTATATATTTTCTGCCTTTATATTCACTGGCTCCCAGACTTTTAATATTTGGCACAAAGTAAAATTAACACTGTGATTACTTTTTGTTAAAGTATCAGGTCTATAATAGAGAGTAAATTAGACAAATAAAATTTGTAAATGAAAAGTAAAATGCTACTTACATGTTCGGAGAAGGTGAAAATGATAGAACTGATTGATTTGACATTAAAATATAAAAATTGACTGTTAGACATTTAAAATATTAAATATTTACATCTAATGAAAAAGCTCCAATATCATGAGGTTATAGTCCACAACAATTATCATGATATTTATTAAGAACAGTCACCTGTGGTCCTTCAGCCAAGTCATCAATTATAGAAAGAACATCTTTTCTCCACTTTCCCACTGTGCATTCTTCTAAGTTACCATCTGAATTTCCAACTCCTGAGTAATCAAACCTGGAGAAAGAGAAAACATATTTGTATCTAGATATCTAGTATCTGCTTCACTAACTTCTAAGGAAGATAGCACATTAATTACAATGCCTCAACTCTATTAAAATAAAAGTGAAGTCAGTATGTATTTCAGCAAATCTTATTGGCTTAACCTTCAAATACCTCCCACAGTCACTCGCTTTCTCACCTCCTCCACCGTGCCAGCCTGGTCCAAGTCACTAGTCTCTCTCGACTGAACTAATGCAAGAGTCTCCTAGTAAATCTCCATTTTCATTTTTCACCCTCACAGTCTATTCCCCACACAGTAGTCAGTGATCCTTTAAAAAACAAAACAAAACAACAAACAAACAAAAAGATCATGTCCTGCACAAACCCTTCAAAGGTTTTGTATAATCTTTAAGTAAAATCCAAAGTCCTTACCATCTTCTAGCCCCTAACTATCTCTCTGATCTCATTTCTTCCATTTCTCTCTCCCTCCCAACTGTATCCTCATTTTTCTTTTTCAAGTTAATGGAGTACACCATCCACATTCCTGACTCAGGGGTTTTACATCCGCTTCTCCTTCCCTGCCGACGACTCTACCTGAGACATTCACTCAGACTGCTCCCTCACTTCAGTCGGGCTCCAGTGTTACATCTCCAGAAGCACTCTCTGACTATTCAACCTAAAGCTGTGCCTCTTTCATCCTTCTCCAGGTCCTTACTCTGTTTTCTTCTCTTTACAGCAAATACTGCTACCTGCCAATATGTGTCTATTGGATTACTGGTTTGTGGCCTGCCTCCCACACTAGAATGGCATGTAGGAATAGTAGAATGGTGTAAAATATTTTCTTAGAGATAAGGGATTTAAAAGTGGGGAAAGAAATTAAAATTTTAAGTATGAAGTGATGTAGTTTTGGATTCTTGGGAAACAGGATAACACGGCAGAAGCTGAAGTCTAAGTCACAGTTTTTATTTCTCCTCAATCCAAGGGATGTAGAAGGCAGACCAGGGAGAACGGGGGAGAAACACCCAATTCTCCTTTACCTTCCTCTGTGGGTAAAGATGTCTCTGCTTGCTGTATTGTTTACAGGTGCCTTCCAAGTATATGGTGAAGATGCAAAACACATGTACGTTTACGCTTAGTCACTCAGTTGTGTCCGACTCTTTGTGACCCTGTGGACTGTAGCCCTCCAGGCTTCTCTGTCCATGGGGATTCTCCAGGCAAGAACATTGGAGTGGGTTGCCATACCCTTCTCCAAAACACATGTACAGGGCCTTCAAAAAGGTAAATACAAGCATTCAGTGATACTAATGGGTAACAAATAAAAAATACAGTTCATTCTTGCTGAACCCTAACCAACTGACAAAGATTTGGCAATTTAAAACTTTTAATCACAGTAAGGCAATTCTGTCCTAGCAGCCTCAATATTCTCAAGTCTAAATATATTTTAAATTTCCCAAATCTAAAATTTTAAATTTTATTAGAAATCATCATGAGAGAAGACCAGTCCTAATGCCATGTGTTATATTCCTGAGCTCTGACTCAATCTTAATATCCTGGATGGTGGCAGGATATTAAGAAACCATTTCCACCAAACCATAGGTACTGTTCTTGTATAATATACAAAACACCATTTCTTCAATCAAGATCTAAGTTTTACAGACAGAATCACAAGAAAGTGAACTGAGAAACTAGGAGTATAAGTAGAAGATAAAATCTCTTATCCAATCTTTATGTCTCCTACATTGGCAGGTGGGTTCTTTACCACTAGCGCCACCTGGGGATCCCTTAAAACAAGATAAAGGGCAATCAGTTGCTAATAGTGATTAGATTGCAATGAAGTTTGAGAAAAGCATATAAAAAGGAGCCTGATCAAATTAAAAATTGTAACGAATGGCTATACTGTATAAAGGTATATAAATATACATTTAGGTTACATTTTAATATAGTACCACATATTTCTTTGGATAAAAGGAATAAGACTAAATTCATATAATTGTCTGTATACACTGTAATTTCATCATGATTACTAAATATACCTTTAAAAAGAAAATTTATTTCATACTCATTTAAAATGCAGAAAACTCCCTCATACATCTTATAGGCAGACAGGAACTGGCTATAACTCTTAGTCGCAATTTAAATTCAGAACTGATAAAATGAGGATTTCTTGAGTTAAATTCTTTTGTGGACAAAGTAGAATGATGGCAATTTTTCTGATATCATCATGTCTTGCTCAAGATAGTCCTCCTTGGATTTCTCTTCCTTCTTACCTAAATTCTAACTACTTTTCGGTGTTCCTTTATAGTTTTTTCTATCCACTTCAACCCCTATTTTTCTCTCAATATATACAGTTAAGTAGCATGCTATTTGACATAATCACATTTTGAAGAATATTTCTGCCTAATTTTCCATATGTATTTTACCTTGCATTCCTCCACCCTGATTAAAAGATCCTTACAGGCAATGACCATATTTTAAAATTCTTTGTATATTTTACAGCACCATTGTAGGGCTAGAAGGTCTACCTGTAAAAAATACTCCAGTCTTAAGGATAACAGTTAATTTGGAACATTTTTAAGAGTTCTGAGCATGAAAATGAAATAATTCAGTTAATTTGATAAAAGGAGTAAGACTAAATTCATATAATTGACATAATTTCTGCTAATATACTGAGTAGATAAAAGTTATTTTTAAGTCTAAAAGTTTTTTATTTTTATTTCTAATTACTTATTTTACTTCCAAAAGTTGTATTTTCTAGACCTATTGAGTAAATGATAGTGAAACTCTTCTAAAACTACATAAATAGATTTTTAGGTTGCTAGTGCTAGAAATGAATCCAGAAATTATTTTTCATCCAATCTCCTCCTTTTTATGATGAAGAAAACAGGTCCAGCATTTATTAACCGACTCATCTTGTCATAGCTAATGTTAGCATTAATTCTAGAGTCCATATGTTTCTTGAATTTCAGGCCAGTCCTCTTTTTACTAATCCATACTATCTCTTCTGGCAAATAAGGCACTAAATAAATGACTGTTCTAAGTAAGCAACCCTAATAACAGTGAAACATTATTTTAGTAAAATTATCAGTATGAAATATTAAGAATTGTAAAATCAAGTAGTAAACAACACATATCCTTACTTATGCTTATATATACATATTCAGACTACAGAAGTGAGAGGAAAGAGGAAATTCAGTGGAAATGTGAATTACACAATATTAATTTTACAGTACTTTTAAACACAGATGCTATTTTAAACTGCATATTTTGAAAGAAATGAAATAAACAGTGGTTAAATAACAGTGGTCCTTAAGTCCCCAAAGGAAAACCACCTAGTATACTGGTTTGCTGTCATGTTAGAATACTGTTTCTAAAGCGCTTAAGTTACCACTAATTTCCCTGTCTGCCAGCATCATCAGCGTGGCACAAAGACCAGATGGGAGGGAGGTTCACAAGGGAGGGGACATACTTATACCTATGGTTGATTCAAGTTGATATATGGCAGAAACCAACACAATATTGTAAAGCAATTATCTTCCAGTTAAAAATTAAAAAAAAAAAAAAAAACTATTAAAGACTGCATTTTACATGAACCCTAAATCACAAGATCAAAGTTTATAGACCATTAAAATAAATTAATCTATAAAAAGGCTGGCACTTATTTCAGTTGGTTAGAGCAGAAGTAATTCTTGACTGCCAAGGTAAATGGTAGTAATATTTTCTTTGAAATGTGTTATTCCTACCTTATATAGGCGTGACCTAGAGATTTGCAAAACTCCTCAATCGCCAATGCTTTTGTACCATTCATATTAGAAATATAGCCAGGGATGAAGATAATTCCTGGACTTTTGCCTTTTAGCCTTTTATAAGCCAGGTTTGGGAGGTCTGGTCGACTAAGGAAAGAGATTGATGTCTTGTGTCTGCAAGCTAAACAAAGCACACAAAACATAAAGTTTGCAAATACAGTTTTTGCAAAACCATACATATTTTCAATCTTAACTATCTTAACTCGTCAAATTGATATCAAATACTATTTCCATTTCATAGGAAAAAAAATATAGACATGAAGTATTAAAGTCACAAGCCTGTGCCTATCTTTAAAAATCATGTCACAATTGATCTTCTCTGAGCAAGGTTCAATCATGTTTCTTCCAAAATACACAAGGAAATTTTACGCCACTAAAGACAGAGCGACTTGTCAAAAATGTTTTCCTGTTGCTGTTATATCATCTGTCCCAAAAATCAATCAACATTCATACTTACCTACACTAGTTTTAAGCCTTTTCTTGGGAGATGTCAGTCTTCTTTGAAAATTTTTTTTAATGTTAGGGGTTTCACATCCTCTACTTTTTGGTGGGGAGAGAGCAAAACAAGTTTGGTCTAATGTTGGGAAACTGAATCAAAGACAGAGGTGCTGGCCCCTTTCACTACTTCTTCTTTCTCCACCCATAAGGTCTTGGGCCATGGTAACAGTCAATCATGATTCTCTAGCTGCTGAGGAGGGTTTCCTAACAGTTTCTTCACAAATAATCTTGAATAAATGTGTAATACCATTTTTGGAAAAAGATTTCTCATAGGACTCCCAATCACTGTGTTTTATTTGTTGGTTTGGCTTTCTTGAAAGGTACACACAAATCTGAATGCAAGTAAAAAGGCACAGTGGGCAACCCTTATAATGTTATTCCACTCCACTATCTTTAAAGTTCTTTCCCCACCCGATGGTAAGGTCAATGGGTGCTTGTGCTCAGTGACCTCCCACTCTCTGTGACGCCATGGACTGTAGCCCACCAGGTTCCTCTGGCCATGGCATTTTCCAGGCAAGAATACTGGAGTGGGTTGCCATTTCCTCCTCCAGGGGATCTTCCTTACCCAGGGACTGAACCCATCTCTTGCATCTCCTGCATGGGCAGGCAGATTCTTTACACTGTGGCCATCACCTGGGAAGCCATAAAGTCAGTACTTGTTCTTAAAAAATGTAGAACGATGTTTAAAAACAAAAAGTCATTTATAATCCCATTTTCTCACTCCAGAGAAATCAGATTTGTGTATTCCCTTAACAGTCTTTTTCTGGACTAATGAAATCTCTTTTTTATTCCTTGAAACCTTTCTCTATTGTGGCTAATTAAAACTTCACAGTTTCTTCCACATGCGCTAATAAAGTTTTCCTCATTTTGGATTTGAGAAGTTGACTTTTTAAACACTGAACTGAAGGCCTTAAAGCTATCCCTTTTACACGTAGGCTTGTTTCAGAGTTTCAACGCATAGTGAAATATGCCAAATTTAAAACTTTTAGTGAAAAACAAGGAAAATAGGAGCCAGTTATGTAGACTGACAGATTGTAGCAGCAAAAATGTTCTTTACCCATTTCTTCAGCACTCAAAAACTCATTCCTATCCTTTTTTTCCATGAGACCATTACAATTTATTTGATCTTAATGAGTTATAAATGGTCTTAACATAATATCCATAAATGATCTTTGTACTATAAGAATTAGCTCAAAATCGTAGGCATATATCTTCAGTGAAACTACTAAACAGTGAAAGAGAATCATATTCTAGTTACTGAAATGACATACTATATTTTGCTAGAGGGACATAAATAACAGCCTTTTGGTTGTGAACAATTAAATTGACTATATATTTAAAAATTTTAACTCAAAACAAAGGGTATTTACAAAGACAGTCCCCATTTCAAGCACCATGCATCTGACAGCTGGGGGGCAAGGGTATGAATCCCAAAATAAAAAGACATAATTCAGGAAGACAGGCTATATATATGGCGGAGTGGAGGTGAGATGAGCCGGAGAAGAATCAAGCACAAAGAAATATTCAGGGGCTTTAATTTTTGTCCAAATTCTAACTTCCCTTGTAGAGTAATGGCTATGGTTTTTACTGGGCTGGAATCTTGGCGGCCAGGTTGGGGCGGGAAGACCCAAAACAACCAAAAAAACGCGACAGGTTACACTTTTACAAAGAACAAGTAAAACCTTCCTGTAAAATCGCTCGAGAGACAGCAGGTCTAAGCAACTAACAGTCACGATCTGTAAACCCCTTAGAACGTGCACAGAAAAGATAAAGCAATTAATAATCAAACACATTAAGTGCACATCTGAATTTTTCCTAGTCTTGGGCGCTTAACACAGGGTAGGTGGGCAGAGAGAATCCCTGAACTACAGAGCATGACGCCAACCACTGCCCGGGCTGCCAGGATACCCCGGGGTCTGGCAGAGCTCTCTCACTACCTTCATCAGTATTGTTAAAAGCACTGGGGTACTGAGAACCTGGAAAGAGGATTTCTGAACGGAGCGCCAAAAACGCACGGGACAGGAACCGCCGAAATCTGCTTTGTTCGAAAGAACGCGTCTTACTCCAGTCTTTCGGACACTGACCTCGGAGCCACTGTGGCGTCCGCTCAGTCTTCCGTGCAAGTAACGTGCTGAGACCATGGCGAAAGCCGAAGGTGACTCCCGCCCAGCTCCACCTTCGGCAAGGTAGCCAAGCGGCCACGGCCGCCAGGCCCACCCCCGCCATCTTCCCAGCAGCCCCTGCGCCCTGCGCCCGCCTACTGAGATGCGCACTGCGCCCAGAAACCAAGGTGCGCATGCGTCGCTGGCTGGAAGCAGCAAATTGACAACAGCCCTGCCAGAGTTTCCACCTCCAGAGAGCGCACATGCGCAGAGTGTCGGCGCTCTTACAGCGTTTTTCTGCTGGGCTAGTCTGTGGGGAGGTTTCAGTTAAGTCACTCAGTCGTCTCCTACTCTTTGCGACCCCATGGAGCATGCCAGGCTCCACTGACCACCACCAACTCCTAGAGCTAGTTCAAATTCATGTCCATCGAGTTGGTGATGCCATCCAACTATCTCATCCTCTGTTGTCCCCTTCTCGTGCCTTGAATGTTTCCCAGCATCAGGGTCTTTTCCGAGGAGTCAGTTCCCGTTTGGCCTATGACAGCTTGGGATATTTTGAGCCTACTTGGTAGCCTGCTTTCTAGATCAGTGGATACTCCAGGACTGGAAGAAGCAAGGAGAGGAACCCCGTGCAACATTCCTAGACAGGAAAACATCTGTTCATCCGGAGACACGAGGGAACTGAAACATAAAGTGTTAAGCTTGCTGCATTGCAAGCCGTTCTCACTCCTAATACTGAGTAGGTTAACAGGCCCGAAGGCCAGGGGTCTCCAAATGGAGGAAAGAGGGTACAAGTGTCAGACATTATGCATCTCCCTCTTAAGAGGCAGGAGAAACAAACCACTAGTGTTATAGTTTTCCCCCTTCTCTATACAAATTTTAAAAGCGGTTTCTTTTAAAATTCTGTGTTGCTGTGACAACACCTGGTTCTACCTGAACTTAACATTTCTCAAACCTTGAGCTAATCAATGTGTTTTTCTTACAGAAGTGTTTGTCTTAAGCTATGTTAATGAACTGTGTATTTGGACTCTGTCTTCAAGTCGATTCCACTTAAGACTCAGAACCCACTTGACAAACTAGTATGCTTTACTCATGCGAATATTCTCTTAAGCTATGTTAATGAGACTGTATTTGCTTGGAAACCTGCCTTTCTGCAAGATTCATGTCAATCATTTTATGACCCGGAACAACTCTCCTTCTACCAGTGTTATCTCAAAATGCATGTAGTGGGTGAGGGACCTGGTGCCAGTCTCTGAATTTTGAGAATTTCCTTTCTCTAATTTGGTTCAGTTCAGTTGCTCAGTTGTGTCTAACTCTTTGCGACCCCGTGGACTGCAGCACGCCAGGCTTCCCTGTCCATCACAAACTCCCAGAGTTTACTCAAACTCATATCCATCCAGTTGGTGATGCCATCCAACCATCTCATCCTCTGTTGTCCCCTTCTCCTCCCGCCTTCAGTCTTTCCCAGCGTCAGGGTTTTTTTCCAGTGAGTCAGTTCTTCACATCAGGTGGCCAAACTATTGGAGTTTCAGTTACAGCATTAGTCCTTCCAATGAATACTCGGGACTGATTTCCTTTAGGATGGACTGGTTGGATCTCCTTGCAGTCCAAGGGATTCGTCAAGAATCTTCTCCAACACCACAGTTCAAAAGCATCAATTCTTTGGCGCTCAGCTTTCTTTATAGTCCAAATTTCACGGCTCAGAGATTAAAGCGTCTGCCTCTAATACGGGAGACCTGGGTTCAATCCCTGGGTCAGGAAGATCCCCTGGAGAAGGAAATGGCAACCCACTCCAGTATTCTTGCCTGGAGAATCCCATGGATAGAGGAGCCTGGTGGGCTACAGTCCATGGGATCGCAGAGTCGGACACGACTGAGCGACTTAACTTCACATCCATACATGACTCCTGGAAAAACCATAGCTTTGACTAGACAGTCCTTTGTTGGCAAAGTAATGTCTCTGCTGTCTAGGTTGATCATAATTTTTCTTCAAAGGAGCAAGCATCTTTTAATTTTATGGCTGAGTCACCATCTGCAGTGATTTTGGAGCCCCCCCCCCCCGCCACCCCCCGCCAAAGTCTATCACTGTTTCCATCGTTTTCCCATCTATTTGCCATGAAATGATGGGACCATGATCTTCGTTTCCTGAATGTTGAGCTTTAAGCTAACTTTTTCACTCTCCTCTTTCACTTTCATCAAGAGGCTCTTTAGGTCTTCTTCACTTTCTGCCATAAGGGTGGTATTATCTGCATATCTGAGGTTATTGATATTTCTACCGGCAATCTTGATTCCAGCCTGTGCCTCATCCAGCCTAGCATTTGGCATGATGTACTCTGCATATAAATTAAATAAGCAGGGTGACAATATACAGCCTTGACATACTCCTTTCCCGATTTGGAACCAGTCTGTTGTTTCATGTCCAGTTCTAACTGTTGCTTCCTGACCTGCATACAGATTTCTCAAGAGGCAGGTCAGGTCTGGTACTCCCATCTCTTAAAGAATTTTCCACAGTTTGTTGTGATCAACACAGTAAAAGGCTTTGGCATAGTCAATAAAGCAGAAATAGATGTTTTTCTGGAACCCTCTTGCTTTTTCCATGATCCAAGGAATGTTGGCAGTTTGATCTCTGGTTCCTCTGCCTTATCTAAATCCAGCTTGAACATCTGGAAGTTCACATACTATTAGTATGTGGTTCACATACTATTGAAGCCTGGCTTAGAGAATTTTGAGCATTACTTTACTAGCGTGTGAGATGAGTACAATTGTGCGGTAGTTTGAGCATTCTTTGGCATTGCCTTTCTTTAGGACTGAAATGAAAACTGACCTTTTCCAGTCCTGTGGCCACTGCTGAGTTTCCCAAATCTGCTGCCATATTGAGTGCAGCACTTTCACAGCATCACCTTTTAGGATTTGAAATAGCTCGACTGGAATTCCGTCACCTCCACTAGCTTTGTTCGTAGTGATACTTCCTAAGGCCCACTTGACTTCACATTCCAGGATTTCTGGCTCTAGGTGAGTGATCAAACCATTGTGATTATCTAGATCGTGAAGATCTTTTTTGTAATAGTTCTTCTGTGTATTCCTGCCACCTCTTCTTAATATCTTCTGCTTCTGTTATGTCCATACCATTTCTGTCCTCTATTGTGCCCATCTTTGCATGAAATGTTCCCTTTATATCTCTAATTTTCTTAAAGAGATCTCTAGTCTTTCCCATTCTATTGTTTTCCTCTATTTCTTTGCATTGATCCTGAGGAAGGCTTTCTTATCTCTCCTTGTTAGTCTTTGGAACTCTGCATTCAAATGGGTATATCGTTCCTTTGCCTTTAGCTTCTCTTCTTTTTTCAGCTATTTGTAAGGCCTCCTCAGACAAACATTTTGCCTTTTTGCATTTCTCTTTTTGGGGGATGGTCTTGATCCCTGCCTCCTGTACAATGTCACGAACCTCCGTCCATAGTTCTTCAGGCACTCTGTCTATCAGATCTAATCCCTTGAATCTATTTCTCACTTCCACTGTATGATCGTAAGGGATTTGATTTAGGTCATACCTGAATGGTCTAGTGGTTTTCCCTATTTCCTTCAATATGTCTGAATTTGCAATAAGGAGTTCATGATCTGAGCCACAGTCAGATCCTGGTCTTGTTTTGGCTGACTGTATAGAGAGAGCTTCTCCATCTTTGGCTGCAAAGGATATAATCAATCTGATTTTGTTATTGACCATCTGGTGATGTCCATGTGTAGACTGTTCTCTTGTGTTGTTGGAGGAGGATGTTTGCTATGACCTGTGCATTCTCTTGGGAAAATTCTCTTAGCCTTTGCCCTGCTTCATTCTATACTTCAAGGCCAAATGTGCCGGTTACTCCAGGCTAAATTTGTCTGTCAGTCTTGACTTCTTACTTTTGCATTCCAGTCTCCTATAATGAAAAGGACATCTTTTGGGGGTGTTATTTCTAGGTCTTGTAGGTCTTCATAGAACCGTTCAACTTCAGCTTCTTCAGCATTAGTGGTCGGAGCATAGACATGGATTACTGTGATATTGAATGGTTTGCCCTGGAAATGAGCAGAAATCATTCCGTCGTTTTTGAGATTGCATCCAAGTATTGTATTTCGGACTCTTGTTTCTCTAATTAACAGACTGTTAGTAGCTGTGTAACATCCAAATAAAGACTATCAGGGGGGCACTGTTTCTGCCCCCTTCTGATGTCTATCAGAAGCTTTCCCTATCTCTTTTATACATTAATAAAACTTTGTTACACAAAAGCTCTGAGTGATCAAGCCTTGTCACTGGCCCCGAATTGAATTTTTCTCTGTTGGAGGCCAAGAATCCCAGCGTTGTTCATGGTACGGCAACAACCTTTCAATACATTGACTTGTACAGGGAATGTTTCCAAATTCTGACCTCAATTGTGCTTGTTTAAGCGCCTGGAGTGGAACTGAACTTTCACTGCTTTTTTTCAATTTGTTTTTGTGCTAGCTCTTTGTATGTCAGACTGTTGAATTATTAAGACCCCTCTCTCATACTTCCCAGGTGACTCAGATGGTAAAGAATCTGCTTCCAATGTGGGAGACGCGAGTTCAATCCCTGGGTGGGAAAGATCCCCTGGAGAAGGAAATGGCAACCCACTCCAGTATTCTTGCCTGGAGAATTCTATGAACAGAGGAACCTGGTGGGCTACAGTTCATGGGGTCGCAAAGAGTCGGACAGGATGGAGCAAGTAACACACACTCCCTCATACTGTGTGCAAAGATAAATTCCAGTAGCTAAACCGTCTCAATTGGAGAAGGCAATGGCACCCCACTCCAGTACTCTTGCCTGGAAAATCCCATGGATGGAAGAACCTGGTAGGCTGCAGTCCATGGGGTCGCTAAGAGTTGGGCACGACTGAGCGACTTCACTTTGACTTTTCACTTTCATGCATTGGAGAAGGAAATGGCAACCCACTCCAGTGTTCTTGCCTGGAGAATCCCAGGGACGGGGGAGCCTGGTGGGCTGCTGTCTATGGGGTCGCACAGAGTCAGACATGACCGAAGCAACTTAGCAAACCGTCTCAATGAAAGAATAAAACCGAGAGGATTAAATACACTTTAGGAGAATACAGTATAGAAAAAAGGAACTTTTAAAAACAAGATTTGAAACCCCTGGAATAAAAAGAATAAAAATGTATAGCAAAATTGATTTACTGAGTGGATAACAAAGTATTAATACTTCTGTTTAGCCTGCTCCCAGAAATTGGTAGAAAAAATATGTAATTTTTGTGATAGGCAGTTCACATATGTAAACATGATGATCAACCTCACTAACTGAAAAACGTGAAATAATAACATGCATTAAATGTTAAAAATTAGCATGCCATTTTTCCTACCCATCATGTTGGCAGAAGTTAAAAATAACAATTATTGGCAAGCTGGCATTCGTGTATGGATGGTGAGAAAGTAAACCACTAAACTCTTTTGTCAAGTAATATCACCTATGACAATTCAAAATTTACATCGTCAATGCTCTTTGGCCCAATGGCTCCAATTTGTGACCATCCTATAGAAAACAATAATGGTTTATAAGGATGTATGTTATCTGCTAGAGCAGCATTTTCAGAGGCAAACAGAAGAAAAATGGAATGGCCAATAAAAATATGATTGAATAAACTGTGGTACAAGGGTCTCTGGATTCCAGCTCTGATGCCCTTCAAAGCAGTTCTTGGAGGCCCTAAGCATCAACAAGTAAAGACTTACTTCAGTTTTTTTTGTTGTTGTTTGTTTTCTATGCAAAAGTTACAGGGGCTGGTTTACAACTTTGAGTAAAGCCACTTAACTATCTTGGTCATAAATTTTGGAGCAATGACTGGTGCTAAGAGTTAAAAGCAAAGGCTGGATACAGTGAATTCAGCTTATCTTTGGAGTTTTGAGAAACTGTTCTATTAGAAGGCACCAGGAAAGTTGGATAAAAGAAGAATAGATTTCTTCTTTGAGAGGTAAAATGCCAGAAACAGAGCAAGGATAGCTGCTTGATTTAGCATCTTTCTCCAAAAGCTGCTGAGTTATTTCTCTGGTTCTCCATTAAGCCTGTTGTAGACTCCAAAGGGGCTAAAATCACCAAGGTGACACACATCACTTCAGCATCCATAGTATCTTAACAGTAAACACTTCTTACCATGGTTTTGGATAATCCAAATATTCTCAATCATTCCTGTCCCTATTCTCTCCCTTTATTTTTGCATGTCTTCTGGCATTTTATGTGAAGCAAAACAAAAAATTTTTACTTGTTCACATACTGGGAAAGGCACTACACACACACACACACACACACACACACACACACAAAACCCAGAGAAACCCACAAACCCATGAATCATTTTCTCCATCCACCTTCATCAGTTTAACACATCAGCAAAAATTGTGACTGGAGTCAAGAGAAGATGCTTTTACAGTGATGGGCTTGAAGCAGACAATGTTGTTTCCATTGACCCACTATCAATGTTGCCTTCATTAACATGTGTGAAAGGACATGTTGTTGAGGGCAGTTTTTCTCTGAAATCTGCTGCCTTAGTTCAGGGAGACAAATGTGGTCCCCACCCAGTAAAGCCTTAGAGCTTTAACTTCACACCTGCGTGACTTTTTCCCCATCAGAGAGACAGATAGGTAAATGCACTCTTTCAATCCCCAGTAATAATTGTGTCGATGCAATTAGACATAAAGATGTCAGATTTCTCAGGGGTCATCTCATTTTGTTAGCAACAGGAATGTGACCAGAGACATATCTGATTACTTCAGTTTATAAACTACAAGTCATAATGTTAGCTAGCACACAAACTTTATGTCAATTCTACAGTTGACTTCTGCTGATTAATTCACCCCTTGTCATGTTACCAGTGGGTAATTTCCTAATTAAAATGAGTTTATTTTCGAATGTGAAATCTGATCAACATTTTAATCCAAACTCAACATATTTTGACACACATATTTTACTACATCGTGCAAGATAGAAAGTCGATTAGAGTATCTTTACAGTCCTATGAAGAAAGTAAAGTACAATTCAGAAAAGTTATATCTTTACATTAACCAACAAAAGTTCAGCACTTGTGTACTTCACTGTCTTAGATCACTACAGGGTTTAGGGGTGATCTCTATAGAAACAGATTATAAAAATATCTTCTGCAATTGTGATTTTGTCCTTCACTGTTCAAGTAACGTCATGTGTAATCCAGTCGCAAAATCTTATTATTGGCAACATGTATATAAACCACTGCAAATTAAAAAAAAAATTGTACCCAGTCAGGCCTGACAAATTTTATAGACACTTCTAATCTAATCATTTCATTTTTACTAGTAAGTAACATTATAATTTTCTACTTCTATTCCTTTGTCAATGAGTAGAAAGAGTACATTCATACTTAAAAACACACACAACATGATAAACCAGGATAAATGGCATTTGAAAACCTGTTACAAAAGGACTTGCCTGAAGTCATTTCATTCAATACAAGTTAATTGAACTCTAAACAACAAAAGCTAACTGTAAAGAAAAAACATCATAAAATAGTACATTACAGAGATCATTAAGGTGAACTCCATGTGCCTCTGAATAGAACTACAATACTTTGGAAAATAAGTATTCTAATTGGTCTGTTCTTTGGTGAAAACGGAGCTCTATTTCATAGTTATATCATGTGAGGCTGCAGTTAACATGTGTACTCCACAACAAAGAGAAACTGGACAATCTAAAGGAAATCAGTTACTGTTGCCTTTATTCTCAGCACTGGGAATGGAGAAATCATCAGCAAAACAGCTGAAGCTAAACATTGTCTTTAAATTGCCCAGTGTGATAGAATGTCCAAGACTGCTTCTTCCTAAAACACACAGCTTTTTGTTCTTCTTTTACAAAGTGTTTGCTATGTATGTACAGTAGCTTATGCTGGTGGTGACTCTTCAAAGTCAACTTCCTGGGCACTTGTTGGCATCAAAGTACCATTTTAAAATGTAGAGGGACACTGAATGCAGTTCATCACTTGAAACTACTACTGTTCAGCAGAGGTCATGTCAAGTCTTTGGTTTTGATGTAGTACTTAAAAAGTAGGGCCAAACTCCTCCTACAATATACTGCCTTTCCAAGCCCTTATTTGTTTATATTAAAATTTATAAAATAACCTTCCACAGAATACTCCTTTTAAAAAGAGCCAGTTGATTACCAATAACGTCAATGCCACCAATGATTTGGGTGCTAAAATAATTTCATATTTTCCAAGTACATACAGACATTTTGTAAACTAGTTTATTTCATCAAAATCAACAATTGATAAAAAGAGTTTATATGAAATGTTCCTATAAGTAATGCTATTTACCAAAAGAGTGTTTTCTTTCTCATAGGCAATTCTTTTGCCGTTTATGATCAAGCTCTGAATTAAAACCCCTTCTTTCTCTTTTACAAATGACTTCCTGTTAATATGAAAGCAGTTCTGAGTATCCACAGTTAAAGGGATGGGTCTGCTGGGTCTGTCCACCTGGTGTTGATATGGCTTCATTCTTGTAAGATTATTGCAGTCTGCCCTGAAGTTGTGTCAGCTCACTACAGCAAGAAGTGAGTGTAGCCTTCTGCCCCAGTCACTATAACGTCCATCCAGATCCGCATGGCTTCCGGCGACGGGGCCACCATGTAGTAGACTCTGTCATGTGTCTTGACGCTAAAGGTAAGTAAAGGATTAGGACTCTAGAAAGAAAATCAAGAGAGGAAAAGAATGTTAAGTGAATACATTGCAATTACAACATTAAATATAACACAGGGATATATGAGGGCTTCGTCCTCTTTAAAAGTTCCAATTTATAGAATGGAGAAGACAATGGCACCCCACTCCAGTACTCTTGCCTGGAGAATCCCATGGATGGAGGAGCCTGGTGGGGTGCAGTCCATGGGGTTGCTAAGAGTCGGACATGACTGAGCGACTTCACTTTGACTTTTCACTTTCATGCATTGGAGAAGGAAATGGCAACCCACTCCAGTGTTCTTGCCTGGAGAATCCCAGGGACGGGGGAGCCTGGTGGGCTGCCATCTATGGGGTCGCACAGAGTCGGACACGACTGAAGCAACTTAGCAATAGCAATGTAGCCATTACTTTTGCTTTAATATAACCTACAGTCTTGCCCTCAACACCTTTCTCAAGATTGACCATCTTTCTGGCCTTTTTGCGTAAGAACTCTCATAGTGAGCTCACCAGTCATTTTAGCAGATATTTTGTAAAGTTCTAGCAGGGGTACCTGGCTGATAGTGAGTGCTCCAAAAATAGCTCAATAAATATTACTCTTTGCCTTACTAAGATGTTTCCTTGAAGTTTCCTCATAAGCAAGTACTAACTCCTTCTTTCACCCAACTTTTTTTTTTTGGCCATGCGCCATATGGGCTCTTAGTTCCCCAACTAGAAGTCAAACCGGCTTGCCCTGCAGTAGAAGCATGGAGTCTTAACCACTGGACCTTTGGGAAAGTCTCACCCCAACTTATGCATTCAAATTGTGGGAATCTGAAATTCATTGCTTACCTTATTAGCATTCTTGAGGTGATCATAATATACTTCTTCAATGGCTTGAAAGTATATTACTCCTTTTAATTTAGCTTCATGCTTGTCTGCAATGGCAGATGAGTGTTAAAATAAATACTTTATCACCACTGATGAACAGAAAAAATCATAACTTCATTAAAACTATCATCATTAAAATATTTATCTAGCATTTAAACCATGACAATATTGTAATTAGTTTCCAATTAAAATAAATGAATTAATTTAAAAAATTATCTAGCATTTAAATTGTCTAAGGTTAATTCAGATAATGTAGGTTAGCCCCATCCCATCCTGAAAAAAGAGAAAAAAAAAAGGTTGAAATTAGCAACCCTACATGAAAGGGACTAAGTGACTTTGCTCAAGGCTTTTCACTAAATTAGCAGTCAAACATAACATAGAATATTGACTGTCAGTTTAGCACACAAAGTGTAAACACCATTAACATCAATAAAAATTGTTTTCCTACATTCTCAAGACAGTAGTTGTATACTTTGCCCACATGATGCAAAGAACTGACTCACTAGAAAAGACCCTGATGCTGGGAAAGATTGAAGGCGGGATGAGAAGGGGACAACAGAGGATGAGATGGTTGGATGGCATCACCAACCCAATGGACATGAGTTTGAGTAAGCTCCAGGAGTTGGTGATGGACAGGGAAGCCTGGAGTGCTGTAGTCCATAGAGTCACAAAGAGTCGGACATGACTGAGCAACTGAACTGGAACTGGAACTGTTGTAAACATTTGTAATAAGTGTGCTTTTTATTTATAATTTAAAATAATATCCTACTTATGTCTCTTCCCTATCAAATTTCTTGTCTACTCTGCTTGGTTTTTTTAATCCTGTTCCCAACAAAGCTTCATGTCAATGATTTAATGTCCTTTCAATGCAACGCTTTTCAAACTGCTTCCAAAGATTTCATCATATTTGCCATAAAAACCAAACCAACATTAAAGAAAACAAAACCAACAATGAAACCACCAACCAAACAGCATCACTCTGTAATGACTAATAAGAACAATAAGTTCTTGAGATATTTTGTAATTTAAAGGCTCTTATCATACACTGTTGGAGGAAATGCAAATAAGAAAGCCTCTTTTGGAAGTCAGTTTGGTAAAACATACACAATGGAAAGTGCCAAAATTCTCTTACTCAGCAATTTGCTTCTAAAACTGCATCCTAAAAGAGCTTCTTATGCATGTGCATATGTATTTGTGTTCATTAGGACCTGCGTGCTGAGTGCTAAGTTGGTTCAGCTGTGTCCAACTCTGTGTGACCCTATGGACTGTAGCCCACCAGGCTCCTCTGTCCATGGGATTCTCCAGGCAAGAACACGAGTGGGTTGCTGTGCCCCCCTCCAGACAATCTTCCCAACCCAGGGATCAAACTGGTATCTCTAATGTCTCCTGCATTGGTAGGCAGGTTCTTTACCACTAGTGCCACCCACAATGCTGCAAAACACTTGCTGGAGCCTTAATAGGGAACTGATTCAATTCTAGACCAGTCATACAGTGGAATCTACACAGCCAGTGAAAAGACCAAGGTAAATATGCATGTGCTGAAGAGAAAAACCTTGAAATATCATTATAAGAAGAAAGGTATGAACAGGGTGAATAATTTGGTCCTAAATGGATTAAAGAAGAAACAATACCTATGTACACTGAACCATATATGAAAAGGCATGGAGAAAACCTGAAAGGATATTTCATGCTTAACAGTGTTAGAAAAGGTCAGAACTTCTGTCATGGGACAGAGACTTACTTCAATTATTTAGACTTAGTTGCATTTCAAAGTTTTTACTAAAATGAGAGTGCTTGCCCCCCCACCCCCGACCCCCATAACAACAGTAAAAAGCAAATTTGAAAAATATCAGCCCTGAGAAGTTCAGCAGAAAATAAACCTATATAATTGCATTTAACTCAGCATTTTTTAAACTTATTTGAGCATAGACCATATTTTTGTGTTTATTTTTGGTCTTCTTAGGGAAACACTTTTAATTAATACCATGTTCAGTGGGTTTCCATCCGTTTCTGTGAAAGAAAAGGTCGGTGTGTTTCTCAAACATTTGGTGGAAAAGATCCTGCAATAATTCATTCACTGGAAAACAATAATACTCTGTTTTCTGGAAATGGGTATTAAATAAAATCTGAAGATAAAAGTAAACCTTGTCAGTGTTTCAAAGCAGGCAGAAAACTGGGGGAAGAAAACTTTTGTTTGTAGGGCATGTCAGAAAAAATGAAAAATACAAGGCTCTTGTAAATTGATGAGATAATTCTAGTATTCCTTCTCAATAGCATTATCCTAGCAATTTACAGACATTTCTGTGTCTTAGGTTTGTTTAGAGACTCTTCTGAAGTTGCTCAGTTACTATGTGGGAGGCCAAGCACAGGGGCCTGCTCCACAGGGAGACCTATGAGTTTGGCTTAGGCCCTGCACACATGCCGTGTTCATTTACCAGGCTGACTAGTTTGCTGAAGTGGGATTTGATCTCGTGGCACCTATGGGATCGAGTCCAGCATGAACTACATCTGCAGGACAAGCCTGCTGGCTGATCTATTCCTGTGCTTGGTGGTGTCTGGGAAAGAGCCGGGGTGGGGAGGGCGGGAGCCTGAAAGCTGATGATGGCTGCAAACAGACCCAAATGGGCAGCGTGTCGTTAGTCAAACTAGGTCTCACCAGTCAGCTATACAACCTGTAAATATTAAAAAGCTGAATTAAATATAACTTTTGTCTGTTTTAGGTATTAGGGTTCTGAGTAATCGTTCATATACCAAAAGATTTTGGTATTTAAAAAAAAATTGAAAACTGGTCACTGAGAAGTTTAAATTTGAAAAACACATTTATATGGGCCAGAAAGAAGCACTGAACCTCTCACCTGTCAGACTGAAGAAAGAATGAAATAAGGCTCCTAGAAAAAAGGAGCAGAGATGAGCAAAGCTGTTTTATTTGAATTGTTTTAAAATTCTGGCTAAGGTTGTCAGTGGAGACTAGCACATAGCAAAATTTATTTATGCATTTGCAGACACTGAATTGGCATTTCTTTTTACATAGACATCTCTTCTATTGTATTAACTGAAGATCCTGTCTTTGGATTCTTATAAAACCCAAAGTCAGAAAGCCCAAAAGAGGTAACCAGTGAGAGTTAGGCCATTTGCTCTCCCCCGTAGCAACTGGAGCCCCACACAGAGCCCCCCACTTAAAGGCATGTGACCTGCCCACCCTTCACTCTGGGATTCTGGGTCTCCATAGACAGAGGTTCCTTTCTTCCATATGCTTCTTGGTTTCTCACACCTTTCTTCATAAACATACCTGACCACACCCTACAGATTAAATGACTGGACTGTATTTTTTTATTTATTACTTGCTACACTGTAACAATTCCCAACAATGCTCATAAATGCTGGAACTATCACCCCAAGGCAGGGTGCTTCATAACCTCTAGTCTGACACTACTCTTATTCAGCAGCTGAAAAGAGAGTACAGCTATACTTGTGCAGCTAATGGACATATTTCATGTGAAATCCATGTGTAAATAAGGGGCTTCTTAATAGCTTCTTAATAAGTACACTGGTTACACAAATATTCCTGTACTCATAGAGGATTCAGTAGGGTGCGAGTCTCATAATCTATCATTTAAAGAATCCAAAAATATTCCAGTATTTACTGGAAATTTACCCAGTAAATACGTAACTTATTCAATAGTTCACCAAGGAGCTTTTCACTGCTGAAATTACCATGAACTAGAGCTGAATGGCTGTCAGCTAAGCTACCTAATTGTGTGTGACTTAAACAGGGCATATGACCATAAATAAATAAATAGAAACCTTTTCTGATCTCATGGTTTAAAAGATAGTATTTTGGTCTAAAAAATAAATTCCATTTAATATTTATTTGGGTTTGAGTTTATTTCAGAACCAGAACAAAACTGACTCACACTTTTTAAAAATGTAATTTTTATTATTTCTAGAGGAAATTCATAAATACTGGACCATATGATCTGAATACATCTATCAAGCTAATATTGCCATTAATCTATTACTTTTCACTTTACTTATTTATTCTGAATTTTATTGCTTTTGTTCTTTATCAGAAAATTCCTGATTTGAATATCACTTGGATTTTTTTATGACCTACCTGCATAATAAGAGAAGGTGCGCTTGTTCCGATCAAAAACAAACCAACGTTTTTTCCAGGTTTTAATTTTTCCACCCATTTTGATGAGGAATCCTCTGCAGGTCTTCTCTGTGATTGACACGTGATAACATGTATCGATATTGTGGCCAGCAGTCTCTACGTGGCTCCGCAAATCAAAGTCTTCCTTCCGCACAGGCAGATAGCGGGTCAGAGGTCGAGCCTGGAAATGCACAAGCCCATCTAATCTATAGCTCTTTGTTTGGTTTTAGGTCACAGATGTTTATGAACTGAAAAGCCTAAGTGTTCAAACGTCCATGCAATTATGAGAACTTAAACACTGTCATTTGGAATCGAAAAAGTGGATGGCATTTAAAGAAAATTGCTGTGGTATGGGGAGGGGGGGATGCGAATAAATTCAGGCCAAGAGATTCTATTCCTTGAAAAGGCCAGATGAAAACATGGAAACATGTCATTTACCTTAGTTTTAAAAGAGGTACTCAGCACTTAAAACTGGGAAGGGATTTCCCTGGTGGTCCAGTGGTTAAGACTCCATACTTCCAACACAGGGGGGCATGGCTTTGATGCTGGGTCGGGGAACTAAGATCCCATATGCCGCTTGGCACAGCAGATAACAAGACAGAAACATAAGGAAATAGGGCATGAAGCTCTCTCGGCTGCTTCTTGCAGAGGGCTCCTCCACTGTAACATTCCCAGGAGTTCTCCCTGCCACAACCTCAACAACAGTTCTCCTTATATAACCTCAGGCATGATGTAACTGACTGAACGTCATTTAGTAAGTACAGCCCCCACCAGATACCCCAAGCATGTACATGTTGATTTGCGTGTACTTTCTGATAGAAAATGAAGGCAGAGGTGTTTTGAAAGGCAAAGTTAAAATAAGATAAGAATGTGGAATGAAAGTTGTACCCAATGAGTAGTCCTGGACCAGACACTGAAGAGGTATACATTGATGTCTTTAAGTTTACCATAGCTGGACATGACTGAGCAACTTCACTTTCACCTTTCGCTTTCATGCATTGGAGAAGGAAATGGCAACCCACGTCAGTGGTCTTGCCTGGAGAATCCCAGGGACGGGGGAGCCTGGTGGGCTGCCGTCTATGGGGTTGCACAGAGTCAGAGACAACTGAAGTGACTTAGCAATAGCAATAGCAATAGCTGGAGCAGAGGTTCGTCTAGACTAGGAAGCGCATGTCACCACGAGTAACATTTCTAAACCGGTCTCGTATTTTATGCTGTTAAACTACCCCACCCCTTTGTCCTGGGGGAACATAACCTAATCATATACTTGGAAACAAAACTAATCATTGAGATTAAAATAGAATTGTGCCTTTGGTTTGGCTTTAGATACCGAATAGTCACGATGACCTTTCCGGCAAATCGAAATGTGACAGAGGTTTGGCATAATGAGAAAAACGAACACGTTTTGCTTGGATTTTTCCTTTACTTTGCCTTTGATTCTGTGGTACCCTAACTCTAGACAGGTGCCACAGATTAAGGCAAATCTCTCACTGCTGAACATCAAACTGCCAGCAACTGGAAGGAATAAGGGAACTGGTACCTTTTATCTTTAAATCTAGTAAGCCTTGGTAAAGCTGATTTGACCTTTAAATTACATGGTACTTAAAATTTTACCTTAGTTTCTCAGGAAACATACATTATATAAGCAGTTCTAGTGACAAGACCAAACTCCACAATGACTGAGATAGGAAGTTAAACAAAGTGGGTGGTTCTCCTGAGTTTAGCAATCCTATGCCCATGTGTGTGGACTGGCAGCACTGTGACAACACAGTGTGGTTAGGAAAACAATTCAAAATATTAATTATTGATTAAATTCCACCATTAAAATTAATTTAAAATTAATTCCACCATAAATATTAATTCCACCAGCAAGGAACTGGGCTGGTTATTCTGTGCTGGAGTGTCTGCTTCCAAAAGATGACATAATGGAATCTCTTTTTCTCAGCTCAGTTTGGGTGTTGTATTTGTTTCTAGAAACGAATCTAGCTGAACTTTCAAAGTTGCTCAAAAAAAAAAATTCTCCTTTTTAAATATACTCCAAAAAATGGGTTCCCATGAAAATGTTCCACGCTTAACTAAAGAAAAATGTCATTTTGTTAGTTGTCCCCAATGAATTTTGAAATAAACACACTTTTTTTTTGGCCCAATAACATCTTTCTCTTGGCCATTACAAGCCAAAAGCTAATGGGCAGCACAGCCACAGGCATCCTCATACAGCATGACCGTCTTCTAAAAAATGACCACCAGGGGGCAGCCTACTCCAGCCCATCCAGATTGACCGACCCACCTGGGCCCTTTGTTTCTCCCTTATTTTTACTTCCTTTTCAATTAACTTCTGCCTCTGGCTAGTTTCTTCCTGCAACCGTTTTTCCAGGAGTTCTCGACGTCGTTTTTCTTCTTCCAGAGCGCGTTTCTTGGCTTCCATTTCTCGTTCCTAGTTATCATTATGCACAAGAAAATTTCAGACATAACTGGTTATACTCGAATAATTCCAATGCATATATATCTAAACCTCACTAGGCAATTCCTAATCTTATAGCTGAGGTTCTTACAGTGTATAACCAAGAGTAAAATATCCATAATCATCGCTCACAGAGCTTTTCAAATCATTCTGTGCAGAAGTGCAGCCACTACATAAAGTTAACAATGGAATATTAAGTGAAACCCAGCTTGTGACTCTTCAGTCCTTTCATACTAATGACCCCAACTCTCCATTTTTAGTACAAAAAGGTTAATTGTGACCCAACACTAGTCACAACTTTTAGCCTTTCTTTGATGGTTGTGGGTCCTTCCAATTCCTGTTGTTGCTCTGTGGCTTCCTGGCTGAAGGTCGCAGAGGAAGCAGCAGGGAAGTCAGAGGAGGAAAGGAGGTGCCCTTTCAGGCAGGATGTAAAGGAATCGGGGGGATTCCTAAGGAAGTGCACATTCTGGCTTGAAATATAGTCATAATAATGTGGGAGTTTTAATATTATAATAGTGTCCTTACCATGAACTGGCAAGGCAGGGAGAACGTGTAAAGACCTGCCATTCTTCCTTTCCCCCAGCAGGCAAACAAACAGGCCATTGAGGGGAAAACGTAATACAAAGAATTCATTATGCCCATGCTATATACATTTTACATTAAAAAAAAATGGTAGTGCAGTAAAGAGTGGTAGAGAACATCTCTCAAACACTCTCACTTTTTAGAAAAGAAAATGCGGCCAGTGGGATTTCCCTATTGGTCCAGTGGTTAGTATTTTGTGCTTTCACTTTGAGGGCCTGGGTTCGGTTCTGGTCAGGGAACTAAGACCCCAAAAGCCATTTGGGTGTGCAGGCAGTCATGCTGGACTCTTTGCAATCCCATGGACTGTAGTCTACCAGGTTCTTCTGTTCATGGAATTTTTCAGGCAAGAACACGGAAGTGGGTTGCCATTTCCTTCTCCCAAAAGCCATTTGGCGTGGCCAAAAAATAAAAAAGAATAAAAAGAAAAATAAGACCAAGAAAGGTAGAGTGACTATTCCAAGGCCCCACTGCTTATTGAAGCCTGAAGACAGGGCATCTTGAACCACCACATCACTGGCCGCTGGCATAAAGATATTAGGCCTACCCTGGATTCAAGCAGCCTTGTCTTCTCGGCATGAGCCTGCTTCAACAGTCTCTCCATTTCTTCTATTCGGGCAATATTTGAAGTGCTGGCACTAAAGAAAACACAAAAGCCTTTTAAGAATACTGCTTCTCACTGATGTCTCATCAGATACACACACACACACCCCACCCCCCAAGATCCAATATGAAATGATGTTACTTACAAGAATCACTGGTCTGACAGGCAAGTCACTTCAACTCTAACAACTCTAGGTGAAAGTAACTTACCTCAGTTTAGAAGACGAAATACCAGCAAGGGAAATAACACCGCACAAAGTGCTCTACTCATAAGGCGAAACCAAATCCTACAAAGTGTGTTCCCAATATGTTTCCTCCAAAGTTTAGACATTCTGGCCTGTGGGAGGCCTTCTCATAAACTATCACCAGATTCTATGTAGATGACCCCTAAGTTTGGCAGTCATTTGATTTGGTTTGGGATCATGTGTCACCAGCTACTTTCTTGCTATATCTTCATGCTTCTGGACATTTTATTTCTTACATGGTGATTTAAGATGGTCAATTAAAAAATGACTTCTCTTACAGGTGCAATAGAAGGGTGGTGGCCGGTTGTGTGAATAAAGCCTATACCACCATACCAATGAGGAAATTGCATTCAAGGTTTCAGAGCTTTAAAAGCAATGTCTCTTGAGAAAGACGTCACACAAGGGAAGGAAAAAATCAAAAGAGAAAGAGAAGAACTTGGGAATGTTTACCATGAAACAAAATATTTTACTTTTTACTTGTTCACATTTTGACTATTCTGGAAAAAAAAGGCGGTGGCCTAAGTCAAAACTTGCTTACTCTGATGTTCTGGTCGTGAAGAACCAGTGTTGTTTCTTATGCATGTATACTTGCATAGTCACTTAAATATGTTTTCTTTTAAAAAAGTTTTTTTAAATTTATTTATTTGGCTGCACTGGGTCTTAGTTGCGGCATGTGGGATCTAGTTCCCTGACCAGGGATTGAACCCTGGCCCCCTGCATTGGGAGCACAGTCTTAGCCACTGAACTACCAGGGAAGTCCCAAATATGTTTTCTTTTCTAGACTCTCTTGGGTACAGAGAGGTTTTTGTGCCTGTATCCTCCATAGCATAGAGCCTGGCACACAGTAGGGGTTCATGTTTGAAACACACATTCATATAAAATTAACTCACGTAAAAATGAATAGGATAATTGTTAGCATAATCTTCTTAAACCATACTGTTGATCAACTCCAACCCTGGATGTTTCAAACACAGTGCAAAGAGTTCTTTTGCAGAGAAATGACCACAGTAATTAAGGACATATAGTTTATCTTAAAATCAGCACTGTGCACACATGTTTATTGCAGCTTTATTCACAAATGCCAACACTTGGAAGCAACCAAGATATCCTTTAGTAAGTAAATGAATAAATATAGTGTAGTACATCCAGACTATGTATGGAGTAGTACTTAGCACTAAAAAGAAATGAGCCATCAAGTCATGAAAAGACATGGAGGAACTATACATGCATATTACTAAGTGAAAGAAGCCAATCTGAAGGGCTAAATATTTTATTACTCCAACTATATGACATTCTGGAAAAGAAAAAGAGCGATGGAGACAGTAAAATGATTAGTAGTCATCAGCAATTTGAAGTGGGGAGGGTAGGCAGGGAGACAAGGATGGATACACAGGGCACAGAAGAGTTTTAAGGCAATGAAAATACTGCTTGATACAGTAATGATGGATACAGGATATATATTTGTCCAAATCCAAGAGTGAATCTATATAATTTGTAATTACGGACTTTGGGTAATAGTACTGTGTCAATGTAGGTTCGTTACTTGTAACAAATGTACCACTCTGGTGGGGGGGTGTTGATAAAGGGGTAGGGTATGCATATGTGGAGGAAGTCAGTATATGGGAAATCTATGTACCTTCCTTTCAATTTTGCTGTGACTCTAAAACTGCTTTAAACAATTAAAGCTAAAAAAAAAAAAAAATCAGTACTGCCAGCCCCATTACAAAATGTATCCATCAAGGAGAGAGACAGCTTTAGTAATGGTGGATCCTCAGAAGCTTAACAATTAAGCTGACTTGGCAGAGGGAATGTGGGCCAATTTTTAGCCAGGTGTTTTCTCATGAGAAAGACAGGAATAAGGCATATTTCCCCTCATACTTCTGTGGGCTGATGGAGGGAGGTACAAAGGGATCAGTTCCATTCTCTTCAACCAGCAAGAATGCCAACAGTGCAGCCTAACTGAATTTTCTGAAAACATCTCGTAGAAAATGCATATTAACATTTACTACATCACATCTTCATAACTGTTAGGCACCTAAAGTCTCGCTTTTAAAAAATTACATTTTAAAAGCTACTTAAAACTTTTTTTTTAAATTTTGGCTGCGCTGGGTCTTTGCTGCTGCACACGGGCTAACATGCCTGTGGCTGTGGAGCCTCAGTTCCTCAAGCAGGGATTGAACCTGCGTCCCCTGCACTGGAAGGTGGATTCTTAACCTCTGGGCCACTAGGGAAGTCCCTACTTTGGTTATTTTGTTAAAAATATTAAATTTTTATCCATGGACACCTACGTGTTCTCTATAGCTACATTTTTGCTATTGTTGATTTTAAGATTCCACTGATATGTAAGCACTTTTATTTAGCAAAACTTTAACTGCTGCTCTATGATACTGCTACTCACTCTGATACTTTGGGGGGAGGAGGCAGAACTGTACCTGCAGTGAGAAGCAAATGCAATCGCAGTAGGAATTTAGGGTGAAGTCTAGACTTGTCAGTATCAGGGCATGGAACAAATGAAATGTAATCTGGCTAGCACTTTGCATGCCAAGGGAGAGCCTGAAGTCGCCGAAAATACACTTTTAATGTATTACCTGGAGCACAAGACACTCATCATTGGTTTCTCCAGCCCATCCAAATTACAAGAGGAGTCATTGCTTCAACTTCTGACCTTCTTCAGAAGGCAGGCACATTTCTGATCTCATATAGGATTACTGTATGATACCAAATAATATGAAATCACTTGGCCATTTACGGAGAAAAGATGACTAGTTTTGCCTACTTTCTCGACTTGGCCATGTTCTATTTTATCAACTGAAGATTATTTGTCTCATGTGACCAACTTTGGTAAAAACCCACAGTCATAAAGAAAAATGAAACTTTTTCAAGGGTTCAGTTCAGTTCAGTTCAGTTCAGTTCAGTCGCTCAGTCGTGTCCGACTCTTTGCGACCCCATGAATCGCAGCACACCAGCCCTCCCTGTCCATCATCAACTCCCGGAGTTCACCCAGACTCAAGGAATCTAAATAGCAGATTTAGTTTTCAGTGCTGAATAATACCTTTCAGCAAAATCTGAATTTGCTTTCTAGAATATTCACTTTAGAGGCAAAGGCAAAAACAGAAAAAGGAAGAAAAAAAGGAAACAAGAACATCATCATACAACAAATAAAACAAAACAGAAAACAAAATTTTCCATATAGACAGAAAACTTTTCCAAGACTGCTTTCAATGCACCAATGCTGCTACTAAATGAAGAGCCAGTGTCCCAGAATATTTATTTTCAATTCATCTTCTCTATTTTTTCAGGTCAAGAAAACTATTACTCCTGATAAAATGTCTAATCTTTCTCTGTCCAGTAGACTACCTGGTCCCTTTGCAAGCTGTCTGCCCTCCTCTGAAATGCTCTGGTTTTCTGTATCTCTTCTGAGAGAAATCCCTAGAATAAAATGCAAATGCTATGTTGACTACCTTGGGTAGAAAGCAGAATAAACCAAAGGGATAAGAAGTATCTGAAAGTCTGTTTGAAGTATCTCTTAAAACCAAGCTCAGCCTTGGATGCCCTCAGCCCTCTATCCAGTCTTGTCCTCACTCCACACACACACTGGCAGTGGTTAACAGCTATCATGACATCAATTTCCTCAACATTCTCTCAAAGCATGACCACGAGGTCAGGGCTTGTTAGCAATAGTAACAATAACGTAGAATTGTAGGTAGTATTCAGAACACTACACTCTATGAGCTCATTCAGTAACTTTAGCAGAATACAGACTTTATGCAGAACTGACATTCAGCTGCTGTTTTTTTTTTAAGACAAAAGACCTGTTTTCTTAGCTTTATGTTTGTGTACAGTGTAATGATACTGAAAAAGTGAAAACACTGTCTGACTCTAAGAATATTCTGCTGGACACAAAGATGATGTCTCGACAAAAAGTGTAAGGCAAAGGTACCCACAACTCAGAGTAATTCTGTAACCCTACTGATGGCTTTTGTGACACAATAAACCACAAGACCAAGTTTATGCTGCTAGAACTCCAGCATGGAGCTCCCTCTTTAAAACATGTATAATTTCAGGGTATTTCAATACATCATTTTTAAAAGATCTAAAAAAGAGAAAAGTTTTTTAGTTCTCTATTTCTCTTTCTGTGTATGTGGTAGTCACTCAGTTGAGTCCAACTCTTTGCGACCCTATGGACTGCAGCCCGCCAGGCTCCTCTGTCCATGGATTTCCCAGGTGAGAACTCCGCCCATGGCAAAGGTCATGAGGAAGGAGGCTTCGGCATATGCAAAGGTGTGATCAAGCCTCAGGAAACCCCCTGTTCCCAAGCATTTACCCCTAAAACCAGAGTCTACCTACTTTACTGTTTCATGCTCTCACCTATACCTCTGACTTTACGGGGGGCTGACCCCCCCATTACCTCTCTTGGAGAAGGAGTTAGCTTACAGCTCCAAGTCAATAAAAATTCCTGGGCGTGACAAGAGTGTTTCAACTTACGAACTCCTCTGAAGGTTATCTAGCCTGCCTGTATGGGTTCGTCTAGCCACATGTGATTGTTTACAGCCTCCCAACCATGAGAGGCATGAGATGTTTTAGACTTACTAAAGACAAATTCTTTTGGGAAGTTAGAAATTATTAGTATAGTGGGTTGGTTAGGAATTGTAATGGTGAAGGGTTTTTCATTTGTTGTGCCAATAATTGCTGCTAATTCCCTGCCCTGGGTGTGACAAGGGTGTCTCAGGTCAAACCTCTCTGCTGACAGACTAGCTTGTGTGACAACCTCTCAACCATAAACAGCACAGAGAGCTTGGAGTATTTTCAAAGTCTTAATTAGCATAGGGCTTTTCTCATTGTTGAGTCAATGATTGCCTCCAGGCCTCCATATCCTTAGGCACCTGGGAATATATTAATCAATGTATTTGGACTATAGAAAAGGAAATATAGTAGTTTTTGATGTTAGCAATACTAGACTTTTTGAGTTAATGAATTTTCTCTTTTTGTTATAGATCACTATACTTTGTTATAAATCACTGTGTCCTTGCTATGTAAAAATGTAACTTTATCACTATCTTAAGACTAAATAGATCTTAAGGGGAACATTGGTGAAGAGTTTTCATTTGTTGGGCTGGTATTTGCTGCTAAATCTCCATATTCCCTGCCCTTATAATGAATATAACTAGCATATAAGAGAAATAAGTATTAACCTTTAAGCATATAGGAGAAATAAGTATTAACCTTTAAGATTAATCATGTTAACCTTGGGTTAAATAAATTCCTTTCTTGATTGTAACTCACTACACCCTCACCCTATAGGAATGCAACTTTATTTGGAGGGTGGTACCTGGTTTAAGAAAAAACACCCTTGGAAAAAATAAGTTTTTTGGTTATCAGAAAGAAAGGATCATAAAATGTCAGCAGGCCTCGTGGCCAGAAGATGATGTAAAACCCCTAAGACCTTTTTTTATACATTTCTGTGAAGCACCTGATTTTGATAAAGGTCAGGACTGCTGACCCCCGTGTGACTCTGTATTCATCCCTATGTATAACAAAAGGTATATAAGCAAACCTAAAAAATAAAGAAATGGGATCAGTTTCTGGAAAGACTGATTCCCCCATGTTGTTTCTTTCTTGCTCCCCGTTTTTCTGGCTGAATTCCCATCTGGAGCATGGATGCTCGCCATGTCTACTTACTTGCCCCAGTTTTTAAGCTCCATATGAGAAGGAGCCCAAGGAGGGGCACCTTCTGATATTCAAGTGGCACCAGTGGCCCAATGTAGATGGTGCAAATTCCTTGTCTTGGAATTTTATTGGTATCCCACGTAAACCCACTTATTCAGCCTCTTTTTCTCTCCTACTATTTTCTGGCCGAATTCCCATCTGGTACATGGGTACTCACCAAGACTACTAATTTTGCCTGGGCTTCTAAGATCGGACCAGGGAGGCCTCAGTGCCTCCTCTCATTTGGGAGAAGGAAAGACCCCTGTGGCCTGCGTAGGTGGTGAATGGTAATCCACGTAAACCAAGTTATTCAGCCTCTTTTTCTCTGCTAATTTTCTAATCCCTCTCTATCTGTAATTAAATAAGTTTTTTCCTAGGACGCCGATTCCGTCCCCACCTTCCAATTACCCTGGATCCACTGGGGAAGGACCCCAGCAGAATGGGTTGCCATTTCCTTCTCCAGGGGATCTTCCCGACCCAGGGATTGAACCTGGGTCTCCTGCATTGCAGGTGGATGCTTTACCATCTGAGCCACCAGGGAAGACCTCTTTCTACCTATCTGCAAAAAGTTCCCATTAGGATGTGCTCTCATACTACTATGCATGCCTAACATCCGTTCCTTATTATCCATTTTCCTGATATTTATCACATTTATTTTCCTTCATAAAATGGGTACAAGCTTATCTTCCGGTAGCATGAATATTTTTAGGTAGATGGCGCACGAGAGAAATGCTTGTTTCCTCTCTCCCTCTTCCTCTTATTTACACTAGACCTTTGCAGGCATCTTCTACTTTGGCTTCAATTTTTGACATCCAGAGAATCTGACAGCACACTTAAACTGATACTTTCTAACTGTGGTGTTGGAGAAGACTTTCAGAGTCCCTTGAACTGCAAGGAGATCAAACCAGTCCATCCTAAAGGAAATCAATCCTGAATATTCATTGGAAGGACTAATGCTGAAGCTGAAGCTCCAATACTTTGGCCACCTGACACAAAGAGCCAACTCACTGGAAAAGACTCTGATGCTGGGAAAGATTGAAGGCAGGAGGGGAAGGGGACAACAGAGGACGAGATGGTTGGATGGCATCACCGACTCAATGGACATGAATTTCAGTAAGCTCTGGGAGATGGTTAAAGACAAGGAACCCTGGTGTGTTGCAGTCCATGGGGTCACAAAGAGTTGGACATGACTGAGTGACTGAACAATAACAAATTAGTAATTTCTGACCATGGTGATTGGTAACCTATGACACTAGCAGCACTGGGTCAGTTCTCTGTGAAGTAACTATGATGCAAAGTAATGATGCAAAGAAGTTAATACATAATGTTTAATAAAATCATTAATTTATATGTGGGAAAAAAAAGAAAAAAAAAAAACTTGGCGCTGGGCTGGTAAACAGGGGCAGGGGGTGCTATGGAAAATGATGGTGGTCACAGGGAGCTACCTGCCAGAAATAATGTTGTCCTCTTACTACGGCACCTTCAGTGGAGTCATCCTCGTTTAAAGAAAATGTAGTGGGTGAACCAAAAAAAGTAGATTAAGATTTTGGCGGTTACTGTTCTGAAGTCTCTAGATCTAAACTTCTTGCTGTTCACTGTTCAGTTGCTAAGTCATGTCCAACTCTTTGTGACCCCATGAACTGCAGCACCCCGGGCTTTTCTGTCCTTCATTATCTCTCTGAGCTTGCTCAAACTGATGTCCATTGAGTCAGTGATGCCATCCAACCATCTCATCCTCTTGCCCTCAATCTTCCCAGCATCAGGGTCTTTTCCAGTGAGTCAGTTCTTTGCATCAGGTGGCCAAAGTACTGGAGTTTCAGCTTCAGCAAGAGTCCTTCCTTGAATAGTCAAGGTTGATTTCCTTTAGGATTGACTGGTTTGATCTCGCTGTCCAAGGGACTCTCAAGAGTCTTCTTTAGCACCACAGTTCGAAAGCATCAATTCTTTGGAGATCAGCCTTCTTTATGGTCCAACTCTCACATCCATACCTGACTACTGGAAAAATCATAGCTTTGACTATATGGACCTTTGTCAGCAAAGTGATGTCTCTGCTCTTTAATAGACTGTCTAGCTTTCTCATAGCTATTTTTCCAAGGAGCAAGCATCTTGGTAAATCTGATTGAAATGGCTCCCTTTTAGGTAACTTTCTGTACTCACTGCTACGCTGCCATTCACCACTTTCAAATATGAGAGATGGGGTTTGAGGAGGGAATCATTTGAAGGGATGTACACTTATTTTTAGGTTTTGGAGAGGATAAAGGGGTAGAGAACAGAAAATGGAGCAGAAAAAGCCACCAATATAGGAAAACATACAGAGTGTAATTATTTATTAAAGATGGCTCAAAAATAGAAAGGATAAAAAAGGCCATGCTATCAGGGGTTCACCCAGAGGAATACTCTCATAAAATATTCACAATTATTTGGGTAGGTAGTCTGATGTTTTCAAAATAACAACTTTCAAAAGTGCATAGTGCCTCAGAAACCCAGAAAGTCCCTCTGAGATCACTATACTAGGAAATGAAATGATCACCCCGTCAACTTTTATTCCTCCAACCACTGTTATACAATAGTTGCCAAGTTGCTGACTTTCCTGTCCTGTTATTCAAAAGTAACACATTTAATTGGTCAACTTATTGGCATTTATGAATAATTACTCAACCTTCTAGGCTTTCTGCCCTGGGAACATCAACTCCCGGCACCCCCACATGGCTCTTGGACACCCTCATGGGAACAGCCAGTGCCTTACGAGAACACCCAGAGCAAGAGACGGATGGTTTGGTGCCTAGTCATTCCACACACTCAAGTGTCTTTCATTTTTTAAAAAGTGAGATACCGCATTTTCCAATATTAAAAGAAGTGAAATACTAACTCCTCTGATATTAAATAATAATGGCAGCAAAAATTATTTTTAGTCTTTACATATTCCTCTCCTTAAATTTAAATTAAATTCCTCATGTGACAAGGAGAAATACCTATAATTCTTATGGTTGCTTTAGTGTTTTCCCCCAAGAATTCCTTTCCTTCTCTGGTAGAATGTATTCAGTAATATCAATATTTTACCTATTATAATGTAAAGAATTAAAATATACTGTATTCTATATACCACAAAATATAGCATTTATCCTTTAAAAAAAAAATATATATATATATATATTTATTTGGCTACACCAGGTCTTAGTTGTAGCACATGGAGTCTTTAGTTGTGGCATGTGGGATATAGTTCCCTGATCAGGGATAGAACCCCAGGCCTCCTGCACTGGGCATGCACAGTCTTAGCCACTGGACCACCAGGGAAGTCCCTTTTCTTCTTTTCCTCCACTCCCCAAATTTCCTGGCTATAATACTTGGTTAGATTTGGGTCTCTCAAAATTCTTTCCATTTATGAGACAACATGAAATTAAAAGATGCTTACTCCTTGGAAGAAAAGTTATGACCAACCTAGATAGTATATTCAAAAGCAGAGACATTACTTTGCCGACTAAGGTCCGTCTAGTCAAGGCTATGGTTTTTCCTGTGGTCATGTATGGATGTGAGAGTTGGACTGTGAAGAAGGCTGAGCACCGAAGAATTGATGCTTTTGAACTGTGGTGTTGGAGAAGACTCTTGAGAGTCCCTTGGACCGCAAGGAGATCCAACCAGTCCATTCTGAAGGAGATCAACCCTGGGATTTCTTTGGAAGGAATGATGCTAAAGCTGAAACTCCAGTACTTTGGCCACCTCATGTGAAGAGTTGACTCATTGGAAAAGACTCTGATGCTGGGAGGGA